>NC_138768.1:120435217-120712717 GCF_965119305.1 Pelophylax lessonae
TCCTCCCTCTGCGGCCCCAGCCCACGCCGTCACTTCCTCCTTGCATTGACTCCTGGGAGATGAACGTCATCGATCCCAGGAGTCAATGCGCCTTCACCGGCCCTGCTCGTAATTTCTGGTGCAGGCGCGTCATTCTCTCCGGAACAGCTTCTGGGCATGCCCAGAACTGTGCAGGGATGACGCCCCTGCACCGGAAATGACGAGCAGGGCCGGTGTATGGCATTCTGGGGCTCCGATGTCACCAAAGAGGACGCTCTGGCTTCAGCTGCCCACACCTGAGATGGCAGTGCTGGACAAGACATTTTCAAGGTAAGTATTTCTTCTAAAAGGTAAGTGAAACAGGGGACAGTTCAGAGGCTATCGTTGCTTAAATGCACTAGCCCTGACTGTCCCGGGGGTATTGTTATCTAAAAATTTTCAGGGTGGAACTCCATTCTAACCACTTGCCGACCACCAGCATTCCATATATGTCCTGCAAAATGATGTAACTGTATGTCGCTTTGCGGAACTGTTAGTGGGGGTGTGCGCGTGCAACCACAGGTGCGCACATGCGCCGATTGGCCACAGGGGGAGCCAATCAGCGGGTCCAGTGTCTACACCATAGAGTGATCGTGGGTGCACTGTTCTGTCAGTAATGAACACAGGGATCCTGTGTTCCTCTTATTTAGGAACACAGGTCTCTGTGTTCATTAAGTGAAGAAAGCACCTCCTAGGGACACATTCCCTGCCAGTGTCATTAGTACAGTAGCAGTACATATTTTTTAGCACTAATTACTGTCGTAATATCACTGGTCTCCCCAAAAGGGTCAAAAATATCAGTTTGGAGTCTGATCTGTCCGATGCAATGTCACAGTCCCGCTAAAAATCGCTGACAGCCGCCATTACTAGAAAAAAAAAATGAATAAATAAAATTGACATATATCTTTCCCCTAGTTTGTAGACATGATAACTTTTGTGCAAACCAATTAAAATACACTTATTGGGATTTTTATTCTACCAAAAATATGTAGCAGAATACAAATTGGCCTAAAATGATATATAAAATTTATTTTTTTTTAATTTTTTATTAGGAATGTTATATAGCAGAATGTAAAAAATGTATATTTTCTTTCAGTATTGTCACTCTTTTTTTTTTATAGCGCAAAAAGTAAAAATTGCAGAGGTGATCAAATACCATCAAAAGAAAGCTCTATTTGTGGGGAAAAAAAGGACATCAATTTTATTTGGGTACAGCATCACACGATCACGCAATTGTCAGTTAAATTAATAATTGCAAAAAATGGCCTCGTCATTAAGGGGGTAAAACCTTCCGGTCCAAAATTGGTTAAAAAACGAATTTACTCTTCCATTTTTTATTAAGGATGGAATGGGTGTATTTAAGGTAATTTATTTAATTAGCTGTTCACAGCTGCATAAGGGACTTAGAGAGGTGAGGGTAGAGAAGCAGAGATACATTTAATCTTCCCAGTGAATGGCTTGCAGAGGGGGCGTGTCATCATAAGTCTGATCCTTGGAAGACAGGCAGGCTGTTCTTCCAGCACAGGCAGATAACTGACCAGTGACCACATTGAGATGGATGTGCTTTCATGCCTAGCTTTGTCAGTTTGAAATAAGAAAGCAGGGGGACTGGCAGGATCTGCAGGTCAGATTTCACACAAAGGAAGCAATACAAAGAGAACAGGATACTTTTTAACACAAGTACATGGTACAACAGGCACATATCAGGAATATGAAACGTTGGGGTAATGTATCGTTAACCACATGCTGACCGCCGCCGGCTTTTTCCTGCGGCAGGGTGGCTCGGCTGCGTCCAGTCATGTAGTACTAAGTGACTGTATGTGGTTTTGGCGGCGCGTGCCACGGGGGGAGAGGCGGCGATCGCCGCCTTCCTCCCACGATCATCCGGGAAACAGAGAGAAGGCCCGCCTGCTTATGTAAACAAAGCAGGCAGATCTTCTCTCAGACAGGCAGGGACAGATCAGCAGCGTCAGCTAAGCTGAAACTGCTATCTCTCTGTGCCTGTCACAGAACCATCCCCCAACACAGTGAGTAAGCACACAGGCATACATTTAACCCCTTTGACCACCCCCAGTATTAATCCCTTCCCTGCCAGTGTCATTTATACAGTAACAGTGCATATTATTTAGCACTGATTACTGTATAAGTGTCACTAGTCCCCATAAAGTGTTAAAAATGTCAGTTAGGGGTCCGATCTGTCCGCAGCAATGTGGCAGTCCCGCTATAAATCGCAGATCACCGCCATTACTAATAAAAATAAATAAATAAATAAAAAGTCCAAAAATCTATCCCGTAGTTTTTATACGCTATAACTTTTGCGCAAACCAATTAAAATACGCTTTTTGTTTTTTTACCAAAAATATGTAGCAGAATACAAATTGGCCTAAACTGACAAAAAAATTAAATATTTAATATTATTATATTGGGAATGTTTTATACCAGAAAGAAAAAAATATGGCGCTTTTTTCAAAATTGTCGCTCTTTTTTTGTTTATAGCGCAAAATCGAAAAACCGCAGAGGTGATCAAATACCACCAAAAGAAAGCTCTATTTGTGGGAAAAAAAAGGACATCAATTTTATTTGGGTACAGCATCGCACGACCGCACAATTTTCTGTATGTAACGCAGTGCCGAATGGCAAAAAATGGCCTGGTCATTATTCATTAAGGGGGCAAATCCTTCCGGGGCTAAAGTGGTTAAATTGCTTTATGTTAAGGAAGCCAATTATTTTGAATGGGCTGTCAGTGCACAAAAAAAGACCTATGCAGGGTATTTATTCCAACGTAGTGCATCACAATGTGTGATTATTAAGGTTTTATACTTCGTGATTGCCTTAATGTGTTGGGGTGGAAATCAAAATGAATGTTACCACAGCGTGCATTAGTGCACATTACCGCAATGCAAGTGTTACAAGCCATTACAATACATATAAACACAGTTTTAATGTTATAACTAAGTGGTGCTTTGGTTTGGAAAATATTACCTGTCTGATTTTTTTTCTATTCTATGGTATTGTGACATCCATAGAAGTCTATGGAAAAATATTAAAATGCATCATTTTTTTTTGGAAGAAGCTGCCTTCTGCCTCCTACAGATATCAGATCAGCCAGAGAGGAAATATGTAAGATCAGTACTGCCACATATGATGAATGCCGCAAGAGCATGTATACCCCAACATTGGAGAAATAGACAAGCGCCAACGGTGGTCAACTGGGTAAGAAAATTAGAACACATTAATAAAATGGAGGAGCTTGTGCTATCCTCACAACACAAACAGGAACAATACAAAAAAACATGGAGAACATGGAACTTATTCATATCCTCAGATGTAGGTAAACAATTGCTGATGTCTCCAGCTCAGAATGGGGAAGTGGCATGAGATAGAAGTAGTCTTTCTTTTCTCTTTTCTCTCCATTCCTTGAAGGGAGGGGAGAGGCAGGAGAGGGAGGGAGAATTTTTTGGGGGGGATGTGGGGGTTGTTTTTTTTTTTTCCCCGGATGTGTGTGGTGATTGACAGTGGGTATGAATGAGGAGAATGAGAGAGGAGGGGGGTTAATATAGAAAAAAGGGAAAAATGTGGAAAGGAATGGATAGATAGAAGAAGAAGGGGAAACAGAAATAAGATTATTAATTAGGATACTCAAAATAAGTACAAGGTAGTAAAGGAGGCAAGGATCAAATAAGCGGGATTATAGATAGAGACTTGTTGACTTAACAATGCCTTGCCTTAATTGAATATTTGTTAAATGTCTATATATTTATGAGTTGGAAACCTCCAGAGATCTATATTAGTTCCAGGAGATGAGAAAAGGGAGGTGGATAATGTCTTTGTAAGCTATTTACCTATTACAGAGTCATATATTATGTAATGTTTTTCTCTTTTTTCCTTCTGAAAATTCCAAATAAAACTATAAATATAAAAAAAAAAAATGCATCATTTTTGCATTTTAATTTAATTGCTAGCTCTATCAAGCTGACTGCCGACTGGTAAATGCTCTATAAAAAAACAAACCTAAAATTAATAAAAACACATTTTAGTGTGCTTTATCGCATGTGTAGAATTGCATGACTATGCATTACAGTTCTAATGAAATTTTCAAATAAATTGTAACTTAATTGCAGATGCAAAGGTGTGAATAGGTCCTTAGTGCTGTTTGCCTCTGTCTTTGTGTTTGTTTTGTTGTGTGCATTTAAATGTTGAGGCTTCATTCCCACCTGATCCGGTCGTGAAGCAATGCAAAACGCGGGATGCGTTTGCGATGCCATTACTTCTTAATGGTACCCCAATCGCACCACGATTTTGCCACAATTGTCACGCGGTATATCATGCTGCAATGACAATGCACGACGCTTGTTGCTCAAAAAGGAACATGAGCTTCTTTTGGGTGACAGCGTCACACATTGCGATTTAGCGCGATTTTAGCTAAAGTTAACATGCGATTGGGTTGCCATTAGAACTAATGGCATCGCACAGTTATCACATGTTTTGCAGAAATTTAAAATCAGGTGTGAATGGAATCTAATTGTTTACTCTTGCTTTGATTTTTTTTTTTTTGCTGTCTGTTTTTTTCTTTCTGTGAAAAAAATAAATGTGGGGCCATGAACAAGTCCAGAATAGTTGAAAGCAGCTTCTGTAACCTTCAGGAACCATTTAAAGCCTTTTGCCCCCTAACCCACCCCCAAAACCTACTTATCTTACTTTCACCTTTCCATACTAAAAAGATGATGATGATCATCTGCATCCACACATAGAGAGTCTTCACATCTCAGTGACACAATTCATTTATTGACTATACTTGATAGTTTAACGCCCGGGCCTTTAAGAGGTTTATGATGCCTGGACGCGGGGCATGGTTTCTGATCATGTGACCACCGTGATTGGCATTCACAGCGGTCACATGACTGGAAAGCTCCCGATCGCAAGTGTAGACCGCCAGTATGTGTTACCGCCAGTAACTGTGCCAGGAGTGGAGTGTTTACATTCTGGTCTGCATATATACTGTAGGTACCGTCGGCATGAAGGGGATAAGTAATCCGTCTGTGGCTCTAGTTGTCTCTATAGATTTTAAAACTTTATATTTTAAAATACCCCATAAAAAAGGTTTTGAAATAATGAAAAGCTTATTGAATGAAGTGAGCACTGAGTGAAATGAAAATAACTTAAAGCGGAGTTCCGGGCCTCGGGGGTGAAATTTATATAAAAAAAACCCCGGGACAGTCAGGGCTAGTACATTCCACAATAAATAGCCTCTGAACTGTCCCGGGTCGCACTTACCTTTTAGAAGAAATACTTACCTTGAAAATTTCTTCTCAAGTGCTGCCATCTCGGATGTGGGCAGCTGAAGCCAGCGTGTCCTCTTCTGTGTCCTCTTCTCCCAGAATGCGCCTGCACCGGCCCCGCTCGTCACTTCCGGTGCGGGCGCGTCATCCCTCCACAGCTTCTGGGCATGCCCAGAAGCTGTTTAGCAGGGAATGCGTGCCTGCACCGGAAGTGACGAGCGGGGCCGGTGCAGGCGCATTGATTCCTGGGAGCGATGACGTTCAGCTCCCAGGAATCAATGCAAGGAGGAAGTGACGGCGCGGGCCGCAGACGCAGAGGGAGGAAGTGGAAGAAAGGTGAGTATATTTTCTTCGATAACAAGGTAAGTAAACAAAAAAAAAATCGTAATTATCCATTTGTTTTTCAGGTGACACTCAGCAAGCGGATGGCCCAAAATCGATTTTGTCGGTTTTGAGGCTGGAACTCCGCTTTAAATTTAATTTAGAAATGTTGTACTTTACTGTTATACACAACGTATTTGCGTTTAATTGATCTCATTACCTCCAGATGCAGGATGTTGCAATGGGGATGATATTTGAACCTGTAACCATAATATTGTCTGAAACTAGGCAATAATTACAGGACTTTCTAGGATTTCTAAACTCCAAGTCTTAGGACTTTTTCACACTTGTGCGACTCGTCCTGCAACTTGGGACTGCAAAGACGCATGACATGTCATACATGATTTTCAATGAGTACCATTCATATCTATGCGACTTCAAGTCACAGCGACTTCAAAGTAGTCCCTGCACTACTTTGGCTCAAATTTGATGCAATTGCTTCAAGTCACGTCAAAGTCGCGTTAAAGCCACGTCAAAGTGTAAAAGGGGCCTACCAATCTATTTTTTATGGCTACAATTGCCCTTCCTAGATCTAACAATTGTAAAAGAACTAACTATATGACACTACTGGAAATGGGCTATTTAGCAAATCAGCCGCTGGTAATAGAATTTATATCCTCATAATTTCTAACCAAGAAAACTGATAAACAGTATCCCAGTTAGGTAGTGTTTGTGTTAAAAACTCAATTGCACCAAAGATTGTGATTTCATACAAGAAGTTAAGAAATCAAAAGACCGTCTATTAGCAAGGGGTTTTAGCAAAAAGTCACTTAAATGTGCTTACAGATGGGCCAAAAAATTGCCCCAGGCTGTTAAGCTAGTATTAGAGTGAAAAAATAAAAACACTTATCACACAATTTAGTAATTTGAATAAATGAGAAGAAGGTTTCGAAATTCATTGATAAAACAAGTAAGTAAGTAATTAATTAATTAGTACTGAGCCGTTTTTAACCATTTACACATGGAATGTTGAAATAGGGAGGGGGGGGGAGCCCACTGTAAATTTATTTAAAATAATAAGGATAACCTAGACACTTTGTTAGCTGTCAGAAAAATGGTGTAACCTATTTATTGTCCTTGTGGACCTTTTTATAAAGGAAATACGAAAAGCTCCCTATGGAAGAGGATCTAGGACTATATGTACACTATACAGTATGGTAACATATAAACTCCCATATTTAGGCACTTTGCGTTTTATCACAATTCTAAAATGGATGGTCTTATATTTAAACTTAGCCTTAATCTGAATTCTGGGGAGGGGGGGGGTGGAACATCAATAAAGTTATCTTACAGAAGAAAGCTAAATGGATCTTTGATCTAAAGGCCATGATACCACCAGGCCTTATTGTACCGCACAGCTGTTCTCAGTTTTCGTAATTTTAAATATGGAGATTTACTCTAATGTCATAATTTTGATCAAGGAAAGTTTTTCTGTCTTTCTTACCCTTTCTTTTAAACTTCCCTTTGCCATCCCAGCATGAAATACATATGAACCTTGCCGGAAGTGGTGGGGCCCAGGTACCAGAAGTGATGCTTCCGATAGATGACCCTTGACTGGAATAGGTGGCGGACATGGGTGGAATTTGAGTTCCCCACTGTACATTGAAGGTGCTTTCCGGTTGTGTGGCACAAGACTCTATTATTGTTCCTCAGGTAACATTATGGTCATACCCTATAAGAGCAACATGTTAACCTTCACTTCCCCCTAAGGGGGTATACTATCTGGTATATTGTTCCTTATCTTTCAATTATTCCTGTTGGAAATCTGGGGTATTTGCCAGGCTGCTACCTTATGCAGAATGAGCATAAATATAGCTGAAACATAAACTGCTGAAATGTTTCCCTTTTTATAGTGAAGGGTGAATCTTTAAATGTGTACTCTTGTGTATATATTTATACATATAGATATAGATATCTTTTTGACAATTCATTTTGTATTGATTAAATATCTTCATCCTTTCATATTGTGTCATCCTTAACAGTCACATATGGCTTTTGAAACATATCTATTGTTACACCACAGATAACTTCATAGCCCCAATGAAGTGAAATTCGTACACTTTAGGGATGTATGACTACATTTATGAAGAGGGAATGGCTATAAATAAAATGGGCTGACAAATTAGGCTTCTATCTTTTTATGACTTGTGAAGGATTTTTTATTTAAGAGCCGGTCCACACTAGCGCGACTTGTCAGACGACTTGTCACCCTGACAAGTCGCTATCCCTCGCGGTCCATTGACCGCTACAGGACCCGTTCTAATAGGTTGTATGTCGCTCCGACTTAGAAAAAGGGTCCTGTACTACTTCGGGGCGACCTCGGAGCGACTTGCATAGACTTCCATTATGTGAAGTCCCTGCAAGTCGCTCCGAAGTCGTGGTGCATGGTAATGCACAAGTCGCTCCCGAAGTAGTAAGGAGTCGTGTCGCCTTAGTGTGAACCGACTCTAACTGTAAAACAAATAGCATACTTTTGTAATTTTTTTTTCAGTACATTTTAAAACGATAAGTTTGGACACTGGTGTGAGAAAATATGCGGTTTCTGATTGGGAGATCGCTATCACTATAAGGTATGCTACTACCTCAATATTTATTCAGCCCTGGTAAAGACAACAGGCACTGACACATATAATGCATGGTTTACCATTGTTGCTATCAGTACTCTGGTACTAAGTAATAATTTGCAGGGGATTCAGAAGAAAGTGCTTGTAAATAGGAAGTGATTAAAATAGACTAGCAGACTAGCAGCACTGAGATAAAAAAGGGGGAATTTCTTTTTTTTTTTTTTTTAATGGGGAAAAAAGCATGGAAATTATACGCAGTGCTTTATCAAAGTAAATATAAATTAGTTAGGGTTTACATCTATGGTAATTTATTTTCTTGGGTCATCTATGAACTGCTACTAGATTCAGTAAGTCAAACATTATGGGCAGTAGCAGTATACAGTACAAGGGTATTGAAAGGATAAAAGAAGACTTATGCCCAACAGGTTATATCAGAATTCATTCTGTAACAGCAGTTGACAGAAGTTGACAAAAGTGACAGAAATGAAACATTTTCTCTGTGCTGTGAAATCGCTTCAAGGAAATGCATTAGGAGATTTTTTTCACCCAAATTTTACATTGTTCTCTGATAGTGGCACAAACAAAACAGCTTTTCTACATAAAATAAAACAACATTTTTATTGAAAATGACAGGACAATAATATAACAATTAAGTTTGTTTTTTTGGGTTGCACCTAGGACCTCTCAAGAAGGTAAAACAAAAATTAGGTAGCAAAAGTTCTGAACTCAGAGGAATATATTAAAGTTTTACTGGTATCTCAAATATATTATTGAAGTGATTGTTACCCTCCCCTCCTTCCCCCCCAAAAAAATGATGCTACTGTCCCTTTAAGATACAAGTTGTCTGCCCCGCCCACAAAATGTTATTTATCAATCAAAACATTGTTTATACAATGTTTGTGTTTAGTGCAACATTAGCCACAAATGTGAGGCATTTCTGCTTCATTTTTATTTATTTTTCCAATTTGTTTTTTTTTTTCAGTCATGCAACACTAGCAACAAATGTGAGGCATTTCTTTTTCATTTTTATTTTATTTTTATGTATTTTTTTCTAGTCATGTGACCGACTCGCTGCACAGACACAGGATCCGAGAGCACAGATTCCTCTTCTGATGTATCTTACATATGTCTGGGCCCCTCTTACTTAGCTCGGGATAAGGGGAGGAGAGAGGACACATGACTGCTACATAAAATGGAAAAAAAAAAGTATTAAATTCAAAAAATAAATAAAAAAATGCACTGCTAAGAGAGCAAAATAATGGATGTTAAAACAATTTGGCCCATTTGAGTTCTGGGATAGTCGATTGCAAGCGCATGGTATACGGCCCTGAACGCACCCTGGGTGCAAAGACTATTTGTTTTGCCGAATTTAAGAAGGAAAGATCATACAGTATCTCACAAAAGTGAGTTCACCCCTCACATTTTGGTAAATATTTTATTATATATTTTCATGTGACAACACTGAAGAAATTACACTTTTCTACAATGTTGGGTAGTGAGTGTACAGCTTGTATAACAGTGTAAATTTGCTGTCCCCTCAAAATAACTCAACACACAGCCATTAATGTCTAAACTGCTGGCAACAAAAGTGAGTACACCCCTAAGTGAAAATGTCCAAATTGGGCAAAATTAGCCATTTCCCTCCCCGGTGTCATGTGACTCATTAGTGTTACAAGGTCTCGGGTGTGAATGGGGAGCAGGTGTGTTAAATTTGGTGTTATCGCTCTCACTCTCTCATACTGATCACTGGAAGTTCAACATGGCACCTCATGACAAAGAACTCTCTGAGGATCTGAAAAAAACAATTGTTGCTCTACATAAAGATGTCCTAGGCTATAAGAAGATTGCCAAGAGAGCCTGAAACTGAGCTGCAGCACAGTGACCAAGACCATGCAGTGGTTTAACAGGACAGGTTCCACTCAGAACAGGCCACGCCATGGTCGACCAAAGAAGTTGAATGCACGTGCTCATCGTCATATCCAAAGGTTGTCTTTGGGAAATAGACGTATGAGTGCTGCCAGCAATGCTGTAGAGGTTGAAGGGGTGGGGGGTCAGCCTGTCAGTGCTCAGACCATACGCCGCACACTGCATAAAATTGGTCATCTAAGAAGGAAGCTTCTTCTAAAGATGATGAACAAGAAAGCCAGCAAACAGTTTGCTAAAGACAAGCAGACTAAGGACATAAAAGTTTGTGAATTGTGCTCATTAATTCAGAGCATCCATGTGACTTTCATGCATGGTGACTCTGTGATTCATGACACCGAAGTGAATTCACTTACCAGAAAATATGGACCCCTGGGCAATACTGCATGGGGGTCTTAACGAGCTTTGACTGGTAAGCATGTAGGATGGGGCATAGCTATGAGAATGCCCACTGGGAGGGGCGAAACGCGTCAATATGATTCAGGGCTTTGCAGCAACGTCAATGTTACTTCCGGGCTATTGGAATGCAAGCGAAAGCAACTTGGAATGCAGGTTGTTTCCTCATATAGTGAATGCGTGGTTCTGCCGAGAAACTAAGACTTAAGAGCTTCTAAACAATTTATCTACATGCCTACAAACGTCTGATATATTGTCCTATTATCCTTCCAAGTCGAGCACTGGGAAATAGGAGACATCCAAGGAGCCCCATCCTACATTCTTACCAGTCAAAGCTCGTTAAGACCCCTATGCAGTATTGCCCAGGGGTCCATATTTTCTGGTAAGTGAATTCACTTCGGTGGCGTGAATCACAGAGTCACCTTTCACATGGATGCTATGAATTAATTAGCACAATTCACAAACTTTCACTGTACACTTGTTTAAACATTTTTTTTAATAATTTATTTTTTTATAATAATTGTTTAATTTTATTTTTATCACATCTTTACCTATGTGGGAATATGGACTCACTTTAACAGGTCATGTACACGGATTGATTATTTAATTTATTGTAGAGATATACGTTTGTTGAGGTACATTGTTTATAGCGCTGTGTTATGGTTATTTATTATTTGTTCACTGGGTGACGAGCAGCAGCGACAGTTTTTGAAGTGTCAGATATTCACATAGCGCAGGGAGGACTCTTTTAAATCATTTATTGAAATAGACTAAGGACATGGATTACTGGACTCATTGGTTTCATCAGACCAATGTCCTGTGGTCTGATGAGACCAAGATAAACGTATTTGGTTCAGATGGTGTCAAGCGTGTGTGGCGGCAACCAGGTGAGGAGTACAAAGACAAGTGTGTCTTGCCTACAGTCAAGCATGGTGGAGGGAGTGTCATGGTCTGGATGAGTGCTGCTGGCACTGGGGAGCTACAATTCATGGAGGGAATCATGAATGACAACATGTACTGTGACATACTGAATCAGAGCATGATCCCCTCCCTTCAGAGACTGGGCCGCAGGGTATTATTCAAACATAATGACCCCAAACACACTTTCAAAATGACCACTGCCTTGCTAAAGAGGCTGAGGGTAAAGGTGATGGACTGGCCAAGCATGCCTCCAGACCTAAACCCTATTGAGCATCTGTGGGGCATCCTCAAACAAAAGTTAGAGGAGCGCAAGGTCTCTAACATCCACCAGATTCGTGATTTCGTCATGGAGGAGTGGAAGAGGACTCCAGTGGCAACCTGTGAAGCTCTGGTGAACTCCATGCCCAAGAGGGTTAAGGCAGTGCTGGAAAATAATGGTGGCCACACAAAATATTGACATTTTGGGCCCAATTTGGACATTTTGACTTAGGGGTATACTCACTTTTGTTGCCAGCAGTTTAGACATTAATGGCTGTGTGTTGAGTTATTTTGGGGGGACAGCAAATTTACAGTTATACAAGCTGTACACTCACTACTTTACATTGTAATTTCTTCAATGTTGTCACATGAAAAGATATAATAAAATATTTACAAAAATGTGAGGGGTGTACTCACTTTTGTGAGATACTGTATATTTAAATTCATTCATGAAGATTATCTTTTTTACACAGGGTTATTTTCAAGTTGACTTCACTTTATACTCACTGATCAGTTAAGCAGCGAACCAACTGTGACCTCTTTCACAGAGTAAATGACATTACATTGCTAACTTAGGGGTTTCTGCCTAGAGAATTTCATCTCATTTGGCCTAAAAATGAGCAGCTGACAGGAACACAAAGCATGCAATAAAACAGGATATGATTCCGCAGTAGATGCGGCAGGGTAATACAATATTGTTTTATTCAGATTAAAAGGGGATTTTAGCCTGTTATTGTTGAGCAAGCAGAATGCTATTGTGGCAAAGCACCAGTTATAAGTTTATACAGTCATTATATCTTGATGTTAGAATACACTGTAAAGTGCAAGTATTTTCACAATTTATCTGCACCTTATTTTATTAAAATTCTGGCTTAAACAGCTAAATACACAGATGAAATAAACGTAACAGAACTGTTTTACTTACCAAAGGATTTCTGTTTGCATGGCTCCGACAGACAGCAGAACCATCCTGGAAACCAAATCCTTTTCTCTGCCCCAATTAAAAAATACCCCCCATCCTAAACAACCATACTTCTCTATGACCTTGTGACTTTTTCTTCATACTTACCTATTTTTGTCCTGCCTTTGTGCTGCCTATGTTTCCGTTCACATGCCACCATTTTAGAAAATGTCCATGACGGTGCACATGAGTGAGATGAAGTGCACAACTCCATGTGCTTCATCTTGCCCATGCACCATATGACAGTACAGGCATCTGTTAGGAAAAAAAAAGAATCTTCGTAGAGATCTTGCAAGATCCTAGGGAGAATCTTTTTTTCCCCCAAGCAAATGAGGTACATGACATTATGCAAATATCTCCCAGTTTAGTTACGAGATTTCCCTGAAGAAAATGGTGACATTACCTTCCCAGAGGGTAACGGTGTGTACGGTGTGGACAGGGATACATCATCACTACCTTAAAAACCACTTCCTATCCAGGCCAATTCTGATACTTCGCTACTACATATAAAAATATACTTTTTTTGTTAGAAAATTACTTAGAACCCCCAAACATTATAATTTTTTTTTTTTAGCAGAGGCCCCATAGAATACAATGCTGGTGTTACAATTTTTTTATGTTACACTGTATTTTTCAAATGCAAAAAAAACCTTTCATGTATTAAAAAAACACTAAAGTTAGCCCAAATTTTTGTATGATGTAAAGAATGATGTTATGCCGAGTAAAAAGATGTCTAATACGTCACGCTTCAAAATTGCATCTGTCCGTGGAATGGCGGCAAACTCTAGTGCTTAAAATACTGCATAGGCAGCGCTTTAAATGCCTTTACAGTTTACCAGTTTAGAGTTGCACAGGAGGAATAGGTGTGCGTACAGGGTGTGCCTGGGTACACCCTAATCACCCTATGCACATTATCAATATCACTCTATGTGCCGCCAGGGAGATGGGAAAGATCTCCTTCTTACCGGCTCTGCCATAAGAGAAGTGTTTACACACTTCTCTTTCACTGTGTTCGGCAGGGGGATCAATGTGCCAGGGTCATATATATGTAGACACACATACACGTGTGCTAGAGCTTTAGAGTGCACACTCTAATGCAATAGGCTGCGCACACCAATGACAGGAGGTCTGGTGCTAGAATTATTGCTCCAGTTCTGACGTTTATGACAATATCTTACATGTGTGGTGCGATCACCGTTTACATATGCGTGCCCGCATATATTTACCCGACACATGTCATAAATATGTGACGAGAAGGGAGCTCAGCACACAGTTTGTCAATTCACAACACACCTCTGTATCCCTCCTTCATTCCTGTTTGCTGTGTGGAGGAGGGGGGGGGGTGTATTTCCTCCAATCAGTTCTCACACAGTGTAACTGCAGCTCTCCGCCCCTTCCTCTAAGAGATGGAGAAGGATTTTAACACAATTATGCCCTTTTGAAGAAGAGTAGAGAAGTGAAGACTGCAAATAAACAAGGGGATGTATGAAGGGGGATTTGTTTCATCTCTGTGTATCATCTGAGGCCAGGGCCGCTGATAGGGGGGGACCACCAGCCCTCTTGTAGGGGGCCCGAGCACACAGGGGGGCCCACACAGAGAGGGGGATTAGTGATGGACAACAATTACAGAAATCTTCTTCCAGCACCTGAATCTGATCTGTCCCTCTCCCTGCTATCAGCTTTTATCTGTTGACAAAGAGACAGTTGTCCCTCACTAATCCCCCTCCCTTGTGTGGGCCCCCCTCCCAGCACTTATCTCTGCTCAGGAGTTTATTTGTAAATTGTAACTTTGTTTCTCTGTCTCTGTCTCTCTGATCACTGAGCTCCAACTGCCCAGCCTGTATATTTTTCTCATCTTATCTTCTTTTTTATTTAACATAGTTTTTTTTTTTTTAGATTTAGCAGGAATTATGCGAGTTATGTTATATTTGTGTCTGATAATAGTGATTTTGTTGTAATTTTAGCTAAATATACCTTTAATATTTTCTTGGGGGGGGGGGGGGGGCTGCCAGGTAGTCTGTACGGGGCCCCGCAATTTCTAACAGCAGCCCTGTCTGAGGCTGTTCACTTCACTGGGTATATATGAGAGTTTATATCCACTTCAAGAGAAACCAGAAAGTGCTAGAAAACAAAAAAAAAAATAAGTGTTAAGTGATTTCACATCAGCATGCAAAGATACATGCTAATATTACGTTTAACCGCTTGACGACTGCTCACAGTTTATTTACTGCGGCAGTCGGCCCCTCACAGGCAGAGTGACGTAGGTCTACGTCGCTTGCCTGTGAGGCTCTGGGGAGCGAGCGCGCGCCCGAGGAGTCGCGCTCCCGCGCGGTCACGGACCCCCCCGCGCGTGTGACCAGCGGACCCGATGTCCGCCGGTCACTCGGCGATCGGCGGGGGGAGAAGGAGAATGTCAGGCAGCTTGTGTAAACAAGCCACCTGTCATTCTCCTCGCTGTAAAAACACTGATCACTCGGATCTAGTATGTAGATCCGTTGATCAGTGTCCTTACAGCTAGAGTCACAGCCAATCACGTAAGAATCAGTAAGAATCACGCCCCTAGGGACACACACAGCCCCTCCCTCCCAAATAAAGTTAACCCCTTCACTACCAGTGTATTTTTACAGTAACAGTGCATATATATAGCACTGATTACTGTAGAAATGTCACTGGTAACCCCAAAAGTGTCAAAAATGTCAGTCAAGGGTCCGATCTGTCCGCCCCAATGTCGCAGTACCGCAAAAAAAATCGCAGATCGCCACCATTACACGTTAAAAAAAAAAACACCAAAAATGACAGAAATCTTTCCCTTTGTTAGTAAACGCGATAACTTTTGCGCAAACCAATCAAAATACGCTTTTTGCGATTTTTTTTTACCAAACATAGGTAGCATAAAACAAATTGGCCGAAAATTTTAAAAAATTTTAATTTTTACATTTTTTTTTTGGGGAATTTCATATAAAAAAAAATGTGAAAAATATTGTTATTTTTGCAAAATGTACGCTCTTTTTTTGTTTATAGCGCAAAAAGTAAAAATCGCACGGGTGATCAAATACCACCAAAAGAAAGCTCTGTTTGTGGGAAAAAAAGGACGCCAAATTTGTTTAGATACAGCGTCGCACGACCGCGCAATTGTCTGTTAAAGTCACGCAGTGCCGAATCGCAAAATACCCCCTGGTCGTTTAGCAGGAAAATCCTCCGGGGCTTAAGTGGTTAAAGAAAGGAGAGAAAGGTGGACTTTGGTAATACAACTAAGTCTTGCCCCTCCCACAGCCTGTGACTGGACATTTAAAGAAAAAGTGGCAGATTGATAAGCTAATTTCTCTATCAGCCAAATCTCTCTTCCTATCAGCATGTCTCTTATTAACACATGATCACTGCAGCACAACTGTTTGGCTTTTTGTCTTGCTTTTTCCTCTTGCAGTCTTAGCTCTGCTGTAAAGGGGACTGCAGATGGAATATACCAAGTCATATTGACGTAATTTTACCTGTTTCTGTAAAAAAAAATATTTTTGATGAACACATACCTGAACAAATTGTCTTTTTTTCAGCTTTCTGCAGTTCAGTCTTAAAGGTAAACTATAATGGTTTTGAGTCAATTACATTTGTAAGTTTTTAATGTCATGTTTTATTTTTTATTTTTTGCACTATTTACTTAGATTCTTTTTTAAAAATAAGCATTTCATACGGAAAACTATGGGTTCTCTAACTCTATTCACTTGAAACATCCCATCTTGTAATAGCAGCAATCCTGATTTTTTTTATTTCTTTTGCTCACCATTAAATATTTTAGGTAAACACAGCTTGACCTTATTTATAAAGTTAAGAGATTATCAATTCGCAATGAGAGCATGCAAAAGTAGCAAATGTACCATGCTACTGAAATGTGTGGTTCATACAGTTTTATGTGCTTTCTATGTTACATTTTCTAATCATATTTTTTATGCAGCTCTGTTGACTTTCCTTCTACTGGCTGTTTGTTATTATTATACAGGATCTATATATTGCCAATAGTTTTTGCACAGTGGCGGCCCTTCCATTGAGAGCGCAGGTGCACCACCCCCCCTATCCATGCATCCGGCCCCCTAATCTACATGCAGGGCGCCGGACGCATGGATTCCAAGGGGGTTTTTTTTTTTTAAGCATGTGATTAGAGCCAGAGGCTCTAATAGCCTTCAAAAAAGGGTGGATCTGGGGCGCAGAGCACTGCACCCTGAGCCTACCCTTTTGTGTGACAATAGCAAATGAATATTTACTATTGCCTCACTGATTCTCCTCCTGGCCAATCAGGAAGCGGGTCCTGGGACCCGTTTCCCGATAAGCCAAAAAGAGAAGCCATGCTATTGGCCAAGGATGAGGGAGGAGACACAGGGCAAGCCCGACCTATGGAGGAGACGCAGGGGGAAGCTGCCGCCGTGGCCTCCGCTGCCTGCCCAGGGTGAGTGATCCAGCGACTGGTGGGGGGGTTAGGTGTGCGGGCTGGAGCTGGTGTGGTCCGGGGGGTATGGTGTGGTCCGTCTTCCATCCCCTCGACCCATGGAGCACCAGCTGCCACTGTTTTTGCAGTACTTTTTGATATAAAGTAAGACAATACAGTTACAATACAATTCAATTCTAGAGGCTTGGGGTACCCTGCTCATGGGAACTTACAGTCTAAAAGGGAGGGTAAGGGGTACAAAGAGTAATACATGTGTGGGGATGAGTTGGTTAGAGAAGAAATGTTCAGGTGTGAGGTAGAGGTGGGATAAGCTTCCCTGAAAAGTTGGAGTGGGAGATATTACAAAAATCATAGGGTGCTTCTGTTAGGGTAATCAATCCTCTGTGATGGATAAGTAATAGCCTTTGTGGTATATATGGAAAACTACACTGACACCCGGGAAGCTCTTCTGAAGAGTAGAAGCAACTCTGAAAAAAAAATTGATTCGAGTTGGATGGAGAAACGCACCTCAGCTATTGTAATCTGACAGCGGGGAGACTTTCTCGCCATCAGAATACATTGATCAGCACTGCTTACTATAGCCAGCACCAGTGATCAAGTAGGGAATATCCAAGTCAATCGACTACTGTATAACCTCTCTTCCCATGCATGAATTGAAATTTGTTCAGTCCCTGCTGAACAAGCCGAACTTCAATCCATGTATGGCCGGCTTTAGACACCGCCACATGATAATGCAAAATCGGATCCTTTGGACCAGGGATTCCCAAACTATGGTCCTACAGCTGTTGCAGAACTACACATCCCAGGAGGCATTGTAAAACTCTGACATTCACATACATGACTAGGCATGATGGGAATTGTAGTTCCTGAACAACTGGAGGGTCGTAGTTTGGGAATCCCTGCTTTGGACCATGTTACCAGATTGTTTGAATGAATCAGGTTCACTGGTAAAGTGAAGCTTCCCAGCAAACCCTGGCTCAACCCTTCCCCCCCCCCCCAGATTTTAGACTTGATAGTTGCAAATTGATTCATAAATTGCAAAAAAATTCTTAATCTAAATCTTGGTTTTGCTATCTGGATTGGAAAAGGACTAGACAGAATCGACTAAAATATACAGTATGTATTCGGAGATGATTGTATTGAGCTGTTTGCACTACATTTCATAATCCACTACACTTCCCGGGAAACCATTTCCCAGGGCCAAATCTCTGAAAATTAGGGACAGTTAGCAGTCATGCACCAGCTATGCAAAATATCTGATAATTCGTAAGCTTTCAGCAGGCTTTACTCCATTCTGGACCATTTATAATCAGCAAGCTGAGGCTTCATGGAAACTGAAAGGATTTAACTACATGTTGAAACTGACAGAAGGTCAGGGGAAACATGCTGCGTCACTTAAAGTAATGAAGGATTTAAGTAGGGCACACAGAACAAATAAAAATTAATAAAACAAATATTTGGGCTGGGACCATATTTTCTGTTTTATGTGAGCGGGGGTGGTGTAACAACTCTAAGAAGCGGTCTGCAGGGAGAGAGAAGCGTGTGCTGGCACTAAGGGGGGAGGCAGGGAGATCGGTGCTACTGGAGAAATTTAATCCTCTTATATGAGCTGTGATTAGTAATGTCTGCATTGCGTATTACTCTCTAGTTACCCCAGAGCACAAAAAAAAGAGGAAATAAAAACTTAACCAACTACTAGAGCCTGAAGTTGAACTCCAGGAAAACAGCAGTACACAGATGAAATACATATAGGGAGCTGTTTTACCTGCTAAAGGATTTGTATTTCAGTCCATCCAGTCTTGAGAGTTGCACAGTGCTGCTATACAGTACAGCCCTGTCTAGCGGGGCAGGAGATTTGATCTTTCTGATGCTATCATTAGGAAACACTTACAGGTCTTGTCCTTCCCACATCTATTGACTGTACAGTGAAAGGAGAAGCAGCTTACCTTCTCCCTCTGTCATTCTGCTCTCTCCTCCTTACAACATGTTCTTTGCACTGCAGCATAACAACTGATTAACTAGGCGTACTGCTTTCTCTCCAATCTGGGTTCTGCTGTTTTAAAAAAAATTGTTTTTAAAGGAGCAGTGATTTTAACCACTTAAGGATCAAGCCTATTTCTGACATGTGTTGTTTACAAGTTAAAATCAGTATTTTGTGCTAGAAAATTACTAATAACCCCCAGAAATTATATATTTTTTTATCAGAGACCCTAGAGAATAAAATGGAGATTGTTGCAATACTTTATGTCACACCGTATTTGCGCAAATGCAGTTGTTTTGGAAAAAATACACTTTTTTTAACCTCCCTGGCGGTATGATTCTGTCAGGAATTCTGTTCCAAAATCGGTACAATTCTTTTCATGGAAATTTGGCGTTATGTATTATAGGCCTACAATTCTTAGTAATTACTGACTTAAACCTGACCAAAACAAGTCTCTAGTAGACATCCCAGATGTGATAAATTTATAATATATAATATATATAATATATAATATATATAATAAAATTATATTATTGATTAGATTATAATTCATGCGTTATATATTACATATATATACGTGTATATATATATATATATATATATATATGTGTGTATATAGATATATATATATATATATATATATATATATATATGTGTGTGTGTATATATATATATATATATATATATATATATATATATATATAAAACGCATGAATTATAATCGAATCAATAATATATATATATATATATATATATATATATATATATATATATATATATATATATATATGTGTGTGTGTGTATATAGGTATATATATATACATATATGCATATATATAATATAAAATGTGACATGTGTTTTGTGCAACGTTTTTTTTTTTTTTTTGAATTTCCCTCCGTAGTTCCGCTCCCATGCAGCATTGCTGCTGCAGGGAACGGAACTAGGAAGTCCTCCTACCGACAGACGAGCGGCGGAGATCTCGGCTGGCGGTCACAGCAATGAGAGCTCATCGCTGGATAGCCAGGATAAGGTAAGAGAAGCTCTGCTGCGCTGTCTGCACGCTCTGCCCATTGACCCCGAGCGTGACTCGGGGATATCGCTAATAGCAGAAAATTCCTACCCCGAGTCACGCTCGGGGATACCGCTAAGGCGGTTAATTAAAAAGTAAAAATAAGAAAAC
The DNA here is from genome assembly GCF_965119305.1 of Pelophylax lessonae. NCBI lineage: Eukaryota > Metazoa > Chordata > Amphibia > Anura > Ranidae > Pelophylax > Pelophylax lessonae. Next base: position 120,455,519 of record NC_138768.1, read on the forward strand.
AATAAAGTTAGCCCAATTTTTTTCTATAATGTGAAAGATAATGTTACGCCGAGTAAATTGATACCCAACATGTCATGCTTCAAAACTGCGCACGCTCATGGAATGGTGACAAACATTGGTACTTTAAAATCTTTATAGGCAACACTTTAAAAATTTCTACAGGTTACCAGTTTAGAATTACAGATGTCTAGTGCTAGAATTATTGCTCTCGCTCTATCGATCGCAGCGATACCTCACATGTGTGGTTTTAACACCGTTTACCTATGTGGGCACGACTTGCGTATGTGTTCGCTTCTGCGCGTGAGCTTGGAGGGACAGGGGTGCTTTAAATTTTTTTTTTTTTTTCTTATTTATTTTACCTTTTATTTTTTATTTCTACACTGACCCTTTGCTTTGATCATTTTTATTCCTAGTACAAGGAATGTAAACATCCCTTATAATAGAAATAAGCAGGACATGTCCTCTTTAATTTGAGATCTGGGGTCAAAAAGACCTCAGATCTCACATCTACACTTAAAAGTAAAAAAAAATAAAAAATGGGCCCTTTAAGGCCATTGGGAGGAAGCGCTGTATGACGTCGCTCCAGTCCTCCAAGGCCATAGAATTAAGTGGGGGGCCAGCTTGCCCTCACTCGACTTCCTGTCTGGGACATGGACAGACCGGATCGTTTTCCCCTCTACCGACGGCTCTGGTAACCGGGGAAAATGACCGGGAAGCAGCGGGAGGGGGGTGGCATCTCTCTTGCCGCCAATAAATGTGATCCCTCGGCGAATCCGCTGCTGGGACCACTTTCATGTGAAAGAGGACTGCCTGCCCTGTAAGAAAATACTGGGGTTATGGCCGCTTTCTGCTGCCATAACACCGGTATTTAACATCAAAGTACTGATGTAAAATGGTGGCGGGAGGTCCGGTAGTGGTTAAAGGCTGAACCTAGTAAAATCTTGGAACTTATAATAGCTGCATTACAAAAAATGAATTTGATGTATCATTGAATGCAAAGCTGCATTACAGTGTCCCTACAATCTGCCTGAAGCTCATATTTCAATTTAAAACTGAGATGATACAATGAATAGCCATCATACCTTACTATAAAAAGGTATCATGGTACCCAATAATGCCAATAAATGGAAATATGTGATAAACTTTATCATTTGTATGAATTGATAGAATTATATCTATTAATAGCACAAACACAAGGCAGTCTAGAAAAGAAGCATAACTGCAAGCAATCCATTCAGTATACAGCCGCCGTGGCCAAAAGTTTTGAGAATGACACAAATAAAAATGTTCACAAAGTCTGCTGCTTCAGTGATTTTAGATCTTTTTGTCAGATGTTACTATGGTATACTGAAATATAATTACAATCATTTCATAAGTGTCAAAGGTTTTTATTGACAATTACATTAAGTTTATGCAGAGTCAGTATTTTCAGTGTTGATCATTCTTTTCCAAGACCTCTGCAATTCACCCTTGCATGCTGTCAATCAACTTCTGGGCCACATCCTGATGGCAGCCAGTTCTTGCATAGTCAATGCTTGGAGTTTGTCAGAATTTGTGGGGGTTTTATTGTTCACCCACCTCTTAAGGATTGACCACAAGTTCTCAATGGGATTAAGATCTGGGGAGTTTTCTGACCATGGACCCAACATTTCAATGTTTTGTTCCCCATGCCACTTAGTTATCCCTTTTGCCTTATGTCAAGGTGCTCCATTATGCTGGAAAAGGCAGTGTATCTCACCAAACTGTTCTTGGGAGAAGTAGGGAGGATGTTTTTGTACCATTCTTTATTCATGGCTGTGCTCTTAGGCCAAATTGTGAGTAGAGATGTCGCGAACATAAAATTTTATTTTCGCGAACGGCGAACGCGAACTTCCGCAAATGTTCGCAAACGGGCGAACCGGGCGAACTGCCATAGACTTCAATAGGCAGGCGAATTTTAAAACCCACAGGGACTCTTTCTGGCCACAATAGTGATGGAAAAGTTGCTTCAAGGGGACTAACACCTGGACTGTGGCATGCCGGAGGGGGATCCATGGCAAAACTCCCATGGAAAATTACGTAGTTGACGCAGAGTCGGGTTTTAATCCATAAAGGGCATAAATCACCTAACATTCCTAATTTGTTTGGAATAATGTGCTTTAAATCATCCAGTGTGTGTATACGATCAGGTATGATGTTGTATCGATCAGGTAGTGTAAGGGTTACGCCCGCTTCACAGTGACAGACCAAACTCTGACAGACCAAACTCCCCGTTTAATGCACCGCAAACAACCGCAAACAGTCTATTTGCAGTGGGCACAGTACAGTCTGTGGACCTGACATTCACTGGCAGGCAACTGCAATTATATTACAGAGGAAAAATTAAATTAATGTTTTATCTGCAAGGTGCTGTGCCACCCTATATGAGTGGTGGGCAGTGGGCACAGTACAGTCTGTGGACCTGACACTCATTGGCAGGCAACTGCAATTATATTACAGAGAAAAAATGAAATTACTTTTTTATCTGCAAGGTGCTGTGCCACCCTAAATGAGTGGTGGGCAGTGGGCACAGTACAGTCTGTGGACCTGACACTCATTGGCAGGCAACTGCAATTATATTACAGAGGAAAATTTTAATTATTTTTTTATCTGCAAGGTGCTGTGCCACCCTATATGAGTGTTGGGCACTGGCAGTGGGCACAGTTCAGTCAGTGGGCCTGACACACACTGGCAGGCAACTGCAATTATATTAAAGGGTAAAAATGAAATGACTTTTTTATCTGCAAGGTACTGTGCCACCCGATATGAGTGGTTTGCACACAGTACAGTCTGTATATATATAGAAAAAAATAAATAAAAGCAGACTGATATACCAGCCCTAAAAAGGGCTTTTTTTGGGGTGCTGTCAGGATGCTGTCCTTACAGCAGGAGTGGACACAGAACCCTGGCCTAGCTAATGATTTCTCTATTAATTCAGCAGCAGCAGCAGCACTCTCCCTGCTCTAACTAACTCTGCAGCTTCAGAATGAATCTAAGATGGATGCTGTCCTTGCTTTTTTATAGGAGGTGGGAGGGTCTGGGAGGGAGGGTATGCTGATTGGCTGGAATGTGTCTGTGTCTGCTGACTGTGATGTTCAGGGTCAAAGTTTGCTCAATGTTGATGTATAGGGGGCGGACCGAACATCGCATATGTTCGCCCGCCGAGGAGAACGCGAACAAGCGATGTTCGCCGGGAACTGTTCGCCGTCGAATAGTTCGGGACATCTCTAATTGTGAGTGAGCCCACTCCCTTGGCTGAGAAGCAACCCCATAAATGAATGATCCCAGGATGCTTTACTGTTGGCATGACACAGGACTGATGGTAGCGCTCACCTTTTCTTCTCTCAATGAGGTTTTTCTCTGGATGCCCCAAGTCCCCAGTCCTCAGCAGTGCAATCCCTGTACCTTTTTGCAGAAAATCAATCTGTCCCTGATGTTTTTCCTGGACAGAAGTGGCTTCTTTGCTGCCCTTCTTGACACCAGGCCACCCTCCAAAAGTCTTCGCCTCACTGTGCATGCAGATGCACTCGCACCTGTCTGCTGACACTCCTGAGCAAGCTCTGCACTGGTGATGCCCCGCTTGCTGGACTTTCTTGGGCGCCCTGAAGCCTTCTTCACAAATGCAGTGGAAATGTTTTTTTTTTTTTTTTTTTAGATGAAGTTCATTTTTAATGCCAAAGAGGGATTGTGAAATTAATTGCAATTCATCTGATCACTCTTCATAACATTCTGGGGTATATATAAATTTCCATCATAAAAACTGAGGTAACAGACTTTGTGAAAATTAATATTTGTGTAATTCTCAAAACTTTTGGCCACGGCTGTTTATCAGCATGATCTTTCGATCCATATGGTCGCTAAGATACGTTTTTTAACAGAGAAGTAGAAGATATAAAATACTACAAATATTGTACATAGGACAATGATGCCTCAGTCAACTTCAAAGTAGGCACCTTGGGACCTCGCACAGTTCTCCCTGTGTTTCTTCCACAAGATCCTGCATCATAATCTCAGACACAGTCATTTTTGGAATCCCCAAATCAGCTTGTAGTTCTCACAGTCAGTTACTGATCTTTGTTGATTGCAGCCTGCACATGTTCAATATTCTCAGGTATTCTGCTTGTTGCAGGCCTTCCAGAATGTGGATCACTTTCAATAGGTTCTCGACCATCGTTGAAGTGTTTGTGCCATACTTTTATTTGCACTCACTACATCATTCCCAAAAACCTTCTGAATCATCTGAATAGTTTCCACGGAGGAATGATAAAGCTTGATGCAAAATTTGAAGCAGATTTGTTGCTCTACTTGCTCAGACATTCTGAATGCCACAGCTGCACAGTACACATGCTCACTCAGTGGCGTCTAGCACCCATACTTATTAGTACAGTGAAGTCATCATTGTTCATGCATGCACATTCCAGTCCACTCTCCTTGGCTGCCAAGTTACATAGATGCAGCAAACTGTTCTTGTTATAATAACAAAGGCTGGACTTTTTCTGGACAGGTCTCATATACTAAAAACCGAAAGGTTGGCTTTGGTTGGACTAAAGCCCCGTACACACGCACAGATTGTCGGCCAACTTTTGTCCAGTGTTGTTTGTTGGTTGAAATGTGCTCTAGACTTGCACTGGACTTTTATTGGCCAACAAAAACCAACTTCAGAAGTGATGTCATGTGCTGGTTGACTTTCCGTGTGTTTTTTCTTCTCTGAGCATGCCCAGTCTTGCTCATCTGATTTTTGTCTGCCGAAATCTGTACTGACTGAGGAACAATCGGCCGTTCTTTGTTGGCCAACAAAAATTTTATAGCATGCACACCAGATTTATTTCGGCCGAAAATTGGCAGTTGGTTGTCGGAAGCATCATACTAACAAGCCTACAATCGGCAGATCGGACGTTGGCCAACAATCTGTGCGTGTGTACGGGGCTTTACTCTTTAAATTAATTGTATATTATGCATCACTATATTTTCAGTGTACGTGTCAATTTAAAATGTAAATACACTTTTTGCACCTGTATGTTTTGTAGAGGTGGTCAGGTGCCCTAATAGCGTTTTGCTGGCGGTAGTTCACTTAAAGTGTATGTTATCTCAACATTTCACATTCCAGATATATGTGCGTCTTACCCAGTACTTATGTTAAACGTATCCTGTTCTCTTTGTATTTCTTCATTTGTGCAAAATATCTGGTGTTCCTGCCAGCCCCCCTGCTTTTTCTATTTCCTATAAATTACTATGCTAGAAGCACATCCATACCAGCATGATCAGTTTTCTCGCTGTGCTGGGAGCTGTCCTCCAATGGCCAAGACCTGTACTGACACATTCCCTGCATAGCCATTCACTGGGAAGATCACTTTAATGCTCTTTCTCTGCATCCTGGTGACCCCCCCCCCCACCGCTGTCTCTACCCCCACCTGTCCAAGCCCCTTAATTTCTGTTTTAAACCGAGTGGGTTGTTTTACAAGGTGCGTGTTCACATACTTTAACCACTTCTGGACTGGAAGGTTTTACCCCCTTAATGACCAGGCCATTTTTAGTGATACAGCACTGCGTTACTTTAACTGACAACTGTACCCAAAAAAAAGATTGATGTCCTTTTCCCCCCCCACAAATAGAGCTTTCTTTTGGTGGTGTTTGATCACCTCTGCAGTTTTTATTTTTTTGCGCTAGAAACAAAAAAAGACCAACAGTTTCGAAAAAAAAAACAATATTTTTTATTTTCTGCTATAAAACATATCCAATAAAAAAAATGTAAAAATCAAATTTCATTATCAATTTAGGTCAATATGTATTCTGCTACAAATTTTTGGTAAATAAAAAAACCCAAGCTTATATTGATTGGTTTGCGCAAAAGTTATTGCAAACTAGGGGATAGATTTATGGCATTTTATTTATTAAATTTTTTACTAGTAATGTCGCCGATCAGTGATTTTTAGTGGTACTGCAACATTGCGGCGGACAGATCGGACACCTAGGACACCTAAGTGACATTTTGTGACACTTTTGAGGGAACCAGTGACATTAATACAGTAATCAGTTCCAAAAAATATGCACTGTTACTATACTAAAGACACTGGCAGGGAAGGGGTTAACACCAGGGGCGATCAAAGGGTTAGGTGTGTCCCAAGGGGGGTGCTTTCTAACTGTGGGGAATGGACTCACTAAATGAACACAGAGATCCGTGCTCCTAAATAGCAGGAACAAAAGATCACTGTGTTCATCTCTGACAGAGCGGCGGTCTGCCTTGTGTACATCGGCAGACCACTGTTCTGTCTCTCTAGGGAGTGATTGTGGGTGGCCAGCGGACATCGTGTCCACTGGACCCCCTGATTGGTAGCCCCCCCCCCCCCCGCTGGCTATTGCAGGAAATTACGTACAGGTACGTCGCTTCGCGCAATAGAGCCGCGTTACCACAGTATAAGTACTGCTGGTGGTCAGCAAGTGGTTAAGAACCACCGCATCTAATTCAGGAAACCTTTTGTGCCAGTATTAGTAACATTGCCAACATGTATGGCAATTCACATAGTTCTTACTACTGCCATTTTAGGAATCTGTTGATATGGCCGCAACACAATCTCAAAGAGTTACCACCAGTTCTCAGATTAGAAAATTGGGAATTAAGACCAGGTTGGGAGATTAGGGAAGTTAAGTCATTACTCAAATTCAGGCAATGCTCATATCTGGTAAATATCCTGTCATTATGTGGGATAGGGAACCTGATTTGGAACTGAGAGACTAGTTCCCCATCAGGGCCTCTTTACTTTTGATTGATGGTGAGAAGCAGTGGGTGAATTCAAAAGCCGCTATTAGACTGATTAGTGGCTATGAAACCATCCACTCCCATGTGCTGTCAGTCAAAAGTAAAGTGGACCCGATGGCGAACTAGTCTCTTATGGCACTTTTCCACTGCAAGTACCGGCTAGTACCGGCTCGGCTCTACTCGGCCCTGCTTGGCCCAGTTTGCTTTTCCACTGCTGGTACCGCATGGTATAGTGTCGGAACGGTTCGGTACGGTACGGTATAGGTTTGCTTTTCCACTAAAGTGGTACTAAAGTTAAGTGGGTGGGATAACAACGGGGTGGGTGGGATTCTCTGACCAATCAGTGGCTAGTAGTGACTGCATGCAAAGGATTGTGGGATATGGTACCAGTTTGGTACCTGTTGGAGCCACAATCGAGTAGGTACTGTTTTTTCAGAGCCATACCGTACCGTACCGTTCGGTTCCATGCAGTGGAAAAGCAAACCTATACCGTACCGTACCGAACCGTTCCGACCCTATACCATGCGGTACCAGCAGTGGAAAAGCACAAAAGCGTGCCGAACCGGTACGGTTCCATGCAGTGGAAAAGCGCCATTAGTTCTCCATCAGGTGCTGCCCACCACAGCAGAAAACTCCTCGGCCATGCGCCTGCACAATGGCTGGGGAAGGGTGGCAGGTGTGAGTGCATTGAGGATGGAGTGTCCAGCGTGGACACTCCATGCTCAATGTTGAGATGGACAGATTCATGTATTCGTTTGGGGCGGCACCCCAACGGAATTTCTAAAGGTTGTCTTTGACACCCTTTATAAATTCCCCCAGGTGCTGGGTTTAACATGGAATATATGTCCAGCATGTCAGGGGTCTCTCTCCTGGTTTCTACCTGAAATATTCTGTGGAATGGAGTTGATTCACTAGTTAAGGCTGTTCTTTTTGCATATTGAATGTTAATAAGTAAGGGTAACAAGTTCACTTTAAATACCCAATCACGTGAAAGGGAAATTAAATTAAAAAAAAAAAAAAAACAGGATTTCTACTAGCAGATAATTGAGTACATAAAAGTGAACACGGGTTCACCTAATTAACTAATATCTCATTTGCATGAGTGAAAAGCCTTTAATTCATTAATAAACCAATCCCACTGTGTATTCCTCTTCTGCATCCAATACAATGACAACAGGGATCCTTTACTCTCAATGTACTGAACCCATCTGACCCGTCTGTAAAATACTTAGCTCAAGCATGTATGGTCATGGTAAGAAAGAGACTTCCCTGCTTTTTAATTGCGCAGTTCAGAATCTTGAAAGGTAGAGACTGTGAGTCACAGACATTATGTAATATTAGTGAACTGTCAGTACTGTAGAAATATCAGACATGAGTAATAATGTTTGTCTTCCCATAAAACTCATGTATAATATGTGACCCATGCTATCCGGATGCTCACAATGATTTTATAGTTCACTATTCCTGAGAGAGATTACATATTCTTAACTGTACCTGTCCTTTGTCCTAAATGGCTAGTCAAGCAGAAAAAGTAAAATACAGTTTTGCCTGTAGAAGGCAGTCATTGTGCAAAATTTTCTTTCTTGACATTTTGCTCTTGTCTCTAGTGTGAATTAATTAAAAACAAATTAATCATTCAAAAGTTCTAGACTTTGAGGGTGACATACTGGGACTATCCATTGAATTGTATCTCTTGTTTTGTATGTACAGTAAAACCTTGGATTGAGAATAACTTGGTTTCAGAGAGTTTTGCAAGACAAGCAACATTTGTTTATACATTTTGGGTTGATAAACAAGCGATGTCTTGATATACAAATAGTGTCATGTCACAACTGAGTATAAAACAGAAGGGAGGCGCCTCTAAGTGTAGCAATATGATTACGTTTAATGAAGGTACAACATTTAACAACTCACATGGTTGATGATTAAACAGGCATATCTAATTATGCAGGCATTCGGGGTAAAGCTGTCCGCATAGACTGCCTTCCGCACCGCCATCAACGTCATCCCTTCCACACTGTGCTCCACGAGTGCTTCAAGCCTCGCTTTCAGATCGCTCCACTGCAGGGTAGTCTTCCCAGTCATGACTGCGGACTGACAGCAGGGAGAGCTGGCAGTGAGGAGGATGGCCTATGTTGAACCTTCATTAAATGTAACCATATTGCTACACTTAGAGGTGGCTCTCTTTTTTATAATCTGTAGCTCCTTCTGGATTTTGCTTCTAATCCCCTTGTGGAGGCGCCATTTGTGGATGGACATTTTATGGTTACACAACCTATCACATTGCTATGATCTTTTTATATGTACTATAAACTGAAAGACTTATGTATAAATGGTTGTTGAACAAACCACCTAAGTTTCCATTATTTCTTATGGGGAAATTTGCTTTGATATAAGAGTGCTTTGGATTACAAGCATGTTTCCGGGAACGAATTATGCTCGTTCCAAGTTTTTACTGTATTATGTTATCAGTAAGAGGAGGGCTGACAACAGGTCGGTGTCCATTTATATCCATGTGCATGAAGCAATTCATGTAAGTAAAAGAGTTTAAATCTGGTATAGCCAGGTTTGCTAGTGGTTACAAATGTTTTCTCTATTTGCAAGCTTTGCTTCTTACCTGTGACACAAGGAGGGTTAAATAAATTGCTTGCAATGATGAGCTTCAGTGACCAGTTTGGACAAGACGATGAACAAAGCTCAGCGCTGGAGTGTTTTCAACCCTGGGATGCCCATTTTGGGTGAGCCGATATGTATGTAGGAGAGATTGTGATTTGTCGAAGGAGAACACAAAGGAAGGGGATTTGGACTGCTTTGCCTCCTGGGAAAACAAAAGCCTGCCGGGAGAAGCTGAGACTTGTTGGGGGATGTAGTCCCCAGCTGACTGAGCCTGTGTGTCAGATTGGCAACAAAACTATTCAACCCAAGTTCTGTAGAATAGTGCAGATCATCGAATATTGCCTCCGACGATCTGTGCATGCGCATTACTGACGTCACTCTGGCAATCAGCTGGCGTGACATCAAATCTGTTCATGCGCAGATCGTTGGAGGCATTATCTGATGATAAGCAAAGGCAGTCTGATATGTCCCGCATGGCGGCTCCTCCCGCAACCTTCCTCTCATGTACCCCACTCGATCACAATTTGGCTTCGGGTTCAGACTCTTAGAGAAGAATTAGTCCAGGGCTGCCAGTCATGTGCCGCCCCTGGGAGGGGTGAGGGAGACTGGGCAGGTGACTCAGTGAAGAGAGCACAGCATGCACTGTGTTAACGTGCCAGAGTTCTGTCGATTACTGCATTTGCTGATCATCGGATAATGCCTCCGATGATCTGCGCATGATTAGGGACTTTGTGGGGAGGTAAAGGAAGGTCTCAAGGCTCGAGGGAGATGTGGTGAGGACATTGTGGGGGACAGACCATTCTGCAGGCTGTTAGCAGAATGCATTGCCATCGCATCAGGGATGCAGGGAGGCAGATTAGCAAACATGTCCTGATACATGAGAATGCCACTGTTTCTGGCTGGTACTGCTGCCTGATCATTGGAGAGAATGCCACTGTCGCTGACTGGTGCTTCTGCCATGATTGTTGGGAAGAGCACAACTGCCACTGACCCATCTAAGCTGCTGAAAGACGACTGAGGGAGGCCCCCAGCAGACACCGTAGCCAGAGTATCAAAGAATTTATTCGTATCACCATCCATGATGTGAAGGTGGCTAGGGTACAGGAGACTGTATCTGACATCCTTGTCTTGGAGCCATTTGCAGACCTCCTTGAAGGATCCCCAACACTGTTGTATCTCCAGAGAGTAGCTGGGGAACAGGGATACCTTGGAATTTTTATATGTAAGATCTGCACAAGATCTGGCAGCTAACAGGATCATATCCAGGTCCCGATAGTTTGGCGGATGGATAAGAAAAGGGGGTGCCAGGGATTGGAGGCCTCAGGGGCACTCTGTGCACTCTATCCACTACAAATGTTGGAGGGAGGTTCTTAAGATTCAACAGACTAATGAAGAAGGTTTTAGCAAGTATGAAGGGTTGTGGGCTCTCTGTCCTCTCTGATTTCCCAGGACACGGATGTTGTTGCACCAACGTTGGTTCTTCCTGTCTATTGAATTCTTTTGTAGGACTTTGACCTGGCTCGCAACTCTGTGGAGTCTGACCTGATCATGTCCCCCACGTGGGAGATGCGATCCTCAGCCTCAGAGAGGAGTGCTCTAAATTTGTCCAGATCTTTGCAGATAAGGCTAATATCATCAGAGAGAGAGAGTCTACTTTGGATTTCAAAGCCTCCCAGCAGGTGTTACTAGCCACTAGAATTTCAGCGCTGGAAGGATAGCTCGTCTCGTCCCCCTCCATGGTTGTCTGTGAAGCAGCAGATTTGTACTTACGGGAAGGAGAAGCCCACAAAATGGCCACCAGAGGAGGAGCATGGGCTTGGGCTTGCTGGGAGACATTGCTGACACTCCAAAGCAGACACAGGGTACAGGGACCAACTGCTGACCAGGAAGGACTAATGTAGGGTGAAGGCAGGAGCGGAGCTCAGGCACCCCACATCCTCTCAGTCTCACATCCTGGCCATGCACCATTCCCACTTTCAGTGTTTAGTGTTCATTTTGTCAAGGGAGAATAGATTTAGCAGCTATGCATAACTTATTCCTATCTCCCCTGGTACTCCAAGATAATAGCAAACCCCTGCTTTAAAAATGTCACCAGAACAAGTGCCCACATTGGAAGAATTCTCCTCGCCTCTTTTTCTAGCTACCACTCAAAAATGTTTGATTTCCCATCACTTAAAAATGTACCTAGTGCTGCCCTTCTATTATAATCTGCAAAAGTTTGGACTGATGTAACTGTAAGTCAGTTGACATGCTACACAGTTTCAGTAATAAAAAGTATTTAAACCAAGCTCCTGAAATCTTTAAAATCTTTACTTCTATATTTTGTTCTTAGAGTAAAAAAGGTCTAGGGCAGTGGTCCCCATCTGTTAAGGTCTTACCTTGCCCTCCTGTTGGCAGCCATCTTGGACATGTGCAGACTGCTGCCTCTTATAAACTCTGATTGCATCATCACTTGCCTGCTGCTTGGGTGTCGCACAGTGATGATGCTGCACACCTGACTATATCAATCACTTGATGGGTTGCAGTCCTTGTCCTTGCATTTGTGCTCCAAGGTGCATCTTTGCTAGCAGTCTTCTGTTCTCCGTGCTCTTTTTTTTGTACGACCGGGCTTGGCTGATGACTCTCCTGGCTCTCGACCCCGCATCGGCAGACGACCCTGCATCGGCAGACTACCCACTTCTGGACTCGATCCCAGCTTGGATGACTACCCGTGTCTGGACTCAAACTTGGCTTGGATTACTATCCGTTCTGGACTTGACCCCAGCTTGTTCCTGATCTTGCTCCTCACTCTTGTGGTGCGTTTATTGTTGTTTGCTCCAATACACTGCTTTATTTTAGCTGCATCTCTATGTGGTCTGATTTCCTGGCACCCTGGCACCATCCTGCAGTCCACATGCTAGATACAGCCCCCTGCTTGCCTTTATCTGGCCCTTGGGGCACTCTTCCTCAAACTGACAAAACAAGACACTATTACTCCCATTGACATCAACAATGAGGCACTATTCTTGCCACTGACACAAAAAATATTGTAATAAGAGTATTGTTTCTCCCACTGACACCAACAATGGGGCATAATTACTCCCACTGACATCATTATTTGGGCAAAATTTCTCCCAATGCCACCAACAATTGTTTAATTTCTATGCTCATTGACATCAATCATGGAGCACTCTTCCATCCACTGATACAAACAATGGTGGTTGCTAGGGATGGGCCGAACACCCCCCTGTTGGGTTCACACCAGAACACCGCAAACGGGGGAAAAGTTTATTCGAACATTCAAACTCCATTAAAATCTATGGGACTCGAACCTGAAAAATCAAAGCCCTCTTTTTTAAGGCGTAATTGCAAGTTATTGCTCAAAATAAGTGTATGGGGGTTCGGGTACTGCCCCGGAGGACATGAATCAATGCAAAATTTTTTTTTAAAACAATTGTTTTTGCAGAAGCAGTGATTTTAATGATGCTTAAAGTGAAACAATAAAAATGAAAAATTCCTTCCAATATTGTGCTTGGGGGGTCCCCTTAATGTGGCTGTAAAGTGGCGCATTTGTACGATGTATGTAGCCTGCTGCAGCAATACTGACATTTCTAAATGAAAAAATGGAATTTAAACTTGCTCACGGCTGTAATGTATTGCCGTCTCCCGGCAATACAGATAAAACAAAAAAGAACGTAGGGTCCCCCCCCAGTCCCTTCGGATCTGGTATGGATTTGGATCCGGTACGCCAAAATTATAAAAAAAAAAAACACGCAGGGCGCAGAAATGGGCCCTGCTGTAAAAAAATAGATACAAATTTCAAATTGCATGTACTTGTTATACAGGTGCAGAAAAATTGGGCCTTGGTTGTTGATGGTGCCTGAACACAGACACCCCTCGCAGTTACTCTTACTGGGTGCAGGAACGGGTCCTGCTGTTAAAAATTCCATACAAAATTGAAATCTCATGTACCTGTCATACAGGTGCAGAAAAATCAGGCTTTGGTTATTAGTGGTGCCTGAACACCGTAACCCCTCGCAATTACTCTTGCTGGGTGCAGGAACGGGCCCTGATGTTAAAGATTTGATACAAAATTGAAATCGCATGTACTTGTCATACAGGTACAGAAAAAATGGGCCTTGGTTGTTGGTGGTGCATGAACACCGCAACCCCTTGCAGTTACTCTTGCTGGGCGCAGGAACGGGCCCTGCTGTTAAAAACTCAATGCAAAATTGAAATTGCATTTACTTGTTATACAGGTGCAGCAAAATTGGGCTTTGGTTGTTGGTGGTGCCTAAACACCACAACTCCTCGCAGTTACTCTTGCTGGGTGCAGGAACGGGCCCTGCTGTTAAAAATTCAATATAAAATCCAAATAGCATGTACTTGTTATACAGGTGCAGAAAAATTGGGCCTTGGTTGTTGGTGGTGCCTGAACACAATAACCCCTCGCAGTTACTCTTGCTGGGCGCAGGAATGGGCCCTGATATAAAAAGTTGATACAAAATTCAAATTGCATGTACTTGTCATTCAGCTGCAGAAAAATTAGGCCTTGGTTGTTGGTGGTGCCTGAATACCACAACCCCTCGCAGGAACTCTTGCTGGGTGCAGGAACAGGCCCTGCTGTTAAAAATTTGATACAAAATTGAAATCGCATTTACTTGTCATACAGGTGCAGAAAAATTGGGCCTTGGTTGTTGGTGGTTTCCTGAACACCGCAACCCCTCGCAGTTCTCTTGCTGGGTGCAGGAACGGGACCTGATGTTAAAAATTCTATATAAAATTGAAATTGCATGCAATTGTCATACAGGCCTTGGTTGTTAGTGGTGCCCTAAACCAAAAACATTGTTGGAAGCTAGCATAATCAGGATTCAGGAATAGGATAGGCAGTGTAGGCAGACTTCAAGGGATGCCAGACGTCTAGCAAATTCAATCAGTTAAATCAGCATCAGGGGCTTGATAGCTGCTGTTGATCCAGAACTGTTTCCTTTTGATAAATGTCAGCTGGTCAACAGAGTCTGTGGACAGACCCACTCTATTATCCATCACAAAAACTCCAGCAGCACTGAATGTCCATTCAGAAAGCATGCTGGAAGCAGGACAGGCCAGTAGCTAGATTGCATATTGAGCAAGTTCCCGCCAGTGGTCCATGCTCAAGACCCAGTAACCCAGTGGATGCTCAATTGGAAAGGTCCCCAAGTTTGCACTTGCCCCTAGATAATCTTGCACCATATGATGGAGACGCTGCCTGTGGTTGCTTAAACCTGACAGCCCTGAGCGCTGAGGACTAAAGAATTGTTTAAAGGCATCAGTCAGCCGGCCACCTTCTAGACCTCTCCTGCTTTGGCTGAACGATGAAGGCAGGATGAGCTCTGCAACTTTACCCTTGTAACGTGGATCAAGAAGGGTTGTCAATTAGTAATAATCCCTCTCCTTGATACCACTAATCCTCTGGTCCTTTCGCAGAATCAGGGAGCCCATGCAGCATAAGTTTGAGGAGGCATCTGGGTCACTAAGGATGACATTGTCAGGAGCAACCTCTCCCCAGCCACGTACAACTCCTGGGGTTTCTGGGGAATGACAACCATCCCTTGAAGGCTGTTGTATGTTATCCTCTACATCCATGCTGCCACAATTCTCCTCCTCCACCTCCCCCTCTTGCTACTGTGTGTTTTGTGGCCCCACAGGAATGATATCTGCATAAAGGGGGCCTTGTGAGGAAAGGAAGTTCTCCTCTTCCTCCCGCTGTTCTGTTTCAAGCACCCTGTCCATGATTCCACGAAGCGTGTGCTCTAGCAGGAAGACTAGGGGGATAGTGTCACTGATGTATGCATCATCGCAGCTCATCATCCTTGTGGCCTCCTCAATTGGTGACAGGACAGTGCATACATCCTTTATCAGCAGCCACTGGCATGGCAAAAGAGGCCAAGCTCCCCTGAGCCTGTCCTTGTGCCATACTCACACAGGTACTCATTGATGGCCCTCTCTTGCATGTGCAGCCACTGCAGCATTGACAATGTTGAGTTCCACCTGGTGGGCATGTCACAAATGAAGCGGTTGGTGGGCAGTTTGAATTCCCGTTGAATGTCAGATAGCCGAGCACTGGCATTATATGACCACCAGAAATGGCCACAGACTTTTCTGGCCTGCCTCAGAAGATCTTGTAAGCCCACCTGTTCAGGAAACGCTGCACCACCAGATTCAGGACATCTGCAGAGCTGACAGAATCTCTGGCCGGTATGGCTCCTGTCCCCTAGACAGACCAACTGAAGTACTGCATGGCATCTTTTAGCCTGACTGCTTGTGTAGCACCTTGAACGCTTAGGGAGCACTGCTGGTTCAGAGGACAATTCAGCAGAAGAGGACATAGAGTAAGAAGAAGAGGAGGGGATGTAGTAGACAGATATGGCGGAATCAGCACCAGCTTTTTGGAGGCGTGGTGGCAGAGTTACCCAGTGCACCGTGAAAAAAATATAACATCCCTGTCCATGCCTGCTGGACCAAGAGTCAGCAGTAACGAGGCCAAAACACTACCTTCCACATGATGGTAGAGAGGTGGAATGGACTTAAGGTGGAAAAAGAAATATATATATATATATATATATATATATATATATATATATATATATATATATATATATATATATTAATGAAATAAAAAAGGGGATCAGTGGGGTGACACAGGCGTGTTGTATACAATACACTTCAGTGGCCCCACTACAATCACAACACAGCACTAAAATGACTGCCTTACACTACACTAAAATCAGCCTTACACTACACTGAACTGACGGATATTTACACTGAACTTGGCTGATATGAATACTTCACTGGTTGATATATATCCTGCAATAGCTGATAAATATATATACTGCACTATCTGATATATCCTGCAATAGCTGATAAATATATATATATATACTGCACTATCTGATATATCCTGCAATAGCTTATAAATATATACAGTTAGATCCATAAATATTGGGACATTGACACAATTCTAATCTTTTTGGCTCCATAATGGATTTGAAATGAAACAAACAAGATGTGCTTTAACTGCAGACTTTCAGCTTTAATTTGAGGGTATTTACATACAAATCAGGTGAAAGGTGTAGGAGTTACAACAGTCTGTATATGTACCTCCCAAAAGTCCCAGGGACCTAAAGTAATGGGACAATTGGCTGCTCAGCTGTTCCATGGCCAGGTGTGTGTTATTCCCTCATTATCCCATTTACAAGGAGCAGATAAAAGGTCCAGAGTTAATTTCAAGTGTGCTATTTGCATTTGGAATCTGTTGCTGTCAACTCTCAATATGAGATCCAAAGAGCTGTCACTATCAGTGAAGCAAGCCATCATTAGGCTGAAAAAACAAAACAAACCCATCAGAGAGATAACAAAAACATTAGGTGTGGCCAAATAAACTGTTTGGAACATCCTTAAAAAGAAAGAATGCACCGGTGAGCTCAGCAACACCAAAAGACCTCGGAAAACCACTGTGGTGGATGACGGAAGAATTCTTCCCCTGGTGAAGAAAACACCCTTGACAACAGTTGGCCAGATCAAGAACACTCTCCAGGAGGTAGGTGTATGTTTGCCAAAGTCAACATTCAAGAGAAGACTTCACCAGAGTGAATACTGAGAAAGCAACCAAAGAGTTTTTTAAGGGAAAGAAGTGGAATATTATGCAATGGCCAAGTCAATCACCTGACCTGAATCCAATTGAGCATGCATTTCACTTGCTGAAGACAAAACTGAAGGGAAAATGCCCCAAGAACAAGCAGGAACTGAAGACAGTTGAAGTAGAGGCCTGGCAGAGCATCACCAGGGATGAAACCCAGCGTCTGGTGATGTCTATGCGTTCCAGACTTCAGGCTGTAATTGACTGCAAAGGATTTGCTACCAAGTATTAAAAAGTGAACGTTTAATTCATGATTGTTAATCTGTCCCATTACGTTTGGTCCCTTAAAAAGTGGGAGGCACATATACAAACTGTTGTAATTCCTACACCATTTACCTGATTTGGATGTAAATACCCTCAAATTAAAGCTGAAAGTCTGCTTGTTTCATTTCAAATCCATTGTGGTGGTGTATAGAGCCAAAAAGATTAGAATTGTGTCGATGTCCCAATATTTATGGACCTGACTGTATATACTGCACTATCTGATATATCCTCTAATAGCTGATATATATATACTGCACAAGCTGATATATCCTGCAATAGCTGATATATGTATTACTAAACTAGGGATGATCGAACGGTTCAGGTCAACCATCGGTTCGACCCGAACATTGACTGTTCAAAATTCAGGCGAATTTCAAACTTTTTGCTGAAAAACTTCGGAATTCGGCAACCAGAACCGACCAAAATGCAATGGGACAGGAACTGGGATTTAAAAGCCTGTGATTGGACCAGAACCATCAGTAAAAGCCAATTGAGGGGGCAGGAGGATGCTAGGAATGTGATTGGAGTGACTAGGGGGTCCAGAGGCCAATCAGTAGTGAATACGCCCCCCAGAATATAAGATAGCCCTGCCAAATCTCTAGCATTGTAATACAGGGATGTGGAAGAGAGTGGAAGCAGTTCTGTTACTCCTGCTTCAAAGTGTCATTTAGCAATTATTAGTGTGAGGAAAGGGATATCTAGTGTAGTTAGGGTACTATTTTCCACTATAGTTAATAATGTATAGTTTAATAATCTAGTTTCTGTAGGGAAAGTGTTAAGTGTCAGGGGGCTGTAGTGTAGTGTAGGGTTAACTGACTCTGACTGCTATGGCAGGGTGACCAAACCCTTCCATGTCAGGGTGACCGTCATAGAAAAAAGATAGTTTCTATTAGAATTGCAGTAGAGCAGGATAGTGGTTTCGCTACTTTCACACCTGACCGTTTTTGTTGCAGGCGTTTTATCTGGCTTTTTTGTGGACGTCTTTGGAGGCAGGCATGACATCTGAACTTCTGTGTAGGGATATATATACACACACACATGTATGTATATATACACATATATAGGTGTGATAGGAGCGAAGTCCTATGCCTGCAAATAATTTCATTAGCGCAGGCATAGGGTTCTGCTACTTTCACACCTATATATGTGTATATATATTTGTGTATGTGTATAAATACATATAAGTGTGTGTGTGTATATACCCCTATACAGAAGTTCAGATGTTATACCTGCCTCCAAAGACGCCCAAAAAATGCCCAAAAAACGCCTGCAACAACACACCTGGGCATTTTTGTTGCAGGCGTTTTTTTGGGCATTTTTTGGGCGTCTTTGGAGGCAGGCATGACATCTGAACTTCTGTATAGGGGTATATATACACACACACACACATGTATGTATATATACACATACACATATATAGGTGTGAAAGTAGCACAACCCTATGCCTGCGCTAATGAAATTATTTGCAGGCATAGGACTTCGTTCCTATCACACCTATATGTGTGTATGTGTATAAATACATATATGTGTGTGTGTATATATACCCCTATACAGAAGTTCAATTGTCATGCCTGCCTCCAAAGACGCCCAAAAAATGCCCAAAAAAACGCCTGCAACAAAAACGCCTAGGTGTGTTGTTGCAGGTGTTTTTTTTGGGCATTTTTTGGGTGTCTTTGGAGGCAGGCATAACATCTGAACTTCTGTATAGGGGTATATATACACACACACTTATATGTATTAATACACATACACACATATAGGTGTGATAGGAGCGTAGCCCTATGCCTGCAAATTATTTCATTAGCGCAGGCATAGGGTTCTGCTACTTTCACACCTATATATGTGTATATATACATACATGTGTGTGTGTATATATATCCCTACACAGAAGTTCAGATGTCATGCCTGCCTCCAAAGACGTCCACAAAAAAGCCAGATAAAACGCCTGTAACAAAAACGCCCAGGTGTGTTGTTGCAGGCGTTTTTTTTTGGGCATTTTTTGGGCATCTTTGGAGGCAGGCATAACATCTGAACTTCTGTATAGGGGTATTTATACACACACACACTTATATGTATTTATACACATACACACATATTGGTGTGATAGGAGCGTAGCCCTATGCCTGCAAATTATTTCATTAGCGCAGGCATAGGGTTCTGCTACTTTCACACCTATATATGTGTATGTGTATATATACATACATGTGTGTGTGTATATATACCCCTACACAGAAGTTCAGATGTCATGCCTGCCTCCAAAGACGTCCACAAAAAAGCCCAATAAACGCCTGCAAGAAAAACGGCCGGGTGTGAAAATAGCGGAGCCACTATCCTGCTCTACTGCAATTCTAATACAAACAATCATTTTTATTCTGGTTCTGGACATGCTACAGAGTTGAAACTTCACAGGTACACTTTTTAGACCCACCAGACACTAAATCCAAAGAAATCTCATTTTATTTTTCAATAATTGGCTCTCTATCAAAAATGACAATTTTTAAGAACTTTTTTTGTGTGACTAATAGTCCCTGGGGCATGACCCAGAACCCTAGGCACTTTTTAGGGGCATTTACAATGGTGTTTTTTGATTACCGAAGTTCGAGTCCCATTGATTTCAATAGGGTTCTGAAATCCAGGCCGAACTTTCGGAAAGTTCGGGTGTTCTGGTCGAACCAAACTTTTCAAAAGTTCGATCATCCCTATACTACACAAGCTGATATACTGTATCCTGCAATAGCTGATAAATATATATACTGCACTATCTGATATATCCTGCAAAAGCTGAAAAATATGCATGCTGCACAAGCTGATATATCCTGCAATAGCTGATATATGTATATATACTGCACTATCTGATATATCCGCCAATAGCTGATAGATATATACTGCACAAGCTGATATATCTTGCAATAGCTGATACATATATATATACTGCACTATCTGTTATATCCTTTAATAGCTGATAAATATATAAATATATATATACTACATTGGCTGAGCTATTAATATAAAAAATGCACAATCCACTAATTACCTGCCTAATCTCACTCCTATCTTGTCCTCTAACACACTACAATGGCTGCCGTGTAAGCAGCCTTATATAGTGTGGACCGTGGACTTAGCCTCTGAGCCATGATTGGCTAAAGGCACCCTGCCTTTGGCCAATCATGGCTCTTACAAGACATTGTGCTGTGATTGGCCAAAGCATACAGGTCAAGATGCATGCTTTGGCCAGGCACAAGCACTTAAAGTGGAATTCCGGGCACAAAAACAAAATTTCAATAAACATACCCCCGGGACAGTAAGGGCTAGTACATTCCACAATGGCTAGCCTCTGATCTGTCCCGGTTCGCACTTACCTGCAAGAAGAAATACTCACTTTTAAAATTTCTTCTCCAGCGTTGCCATCTCTGTTGTGGGCAGCTGAAGCCGGCGCGATCCTCTTCTGTGTCCTCTTCCGCGTCTTCTTCTCCCAGAATGCGCCTTCACCGGCTCCTCTCGTCACTTCCGGTGCGGCGCCGCATTCCTCCACAGCTTCTGGGCATGCCCAGAAGCTGTTTAGCAGGGAATGCGGCGTCGCCCCAGAAGTGACGAGCGGGGCCGGTGCCGTCGCATTGATTCCTGGGAGCGATGACATTCAGCTCCCAGGAATCATTGCAAGCTGGAAGAGATGGCGCGGGCCGAGGCCGCAGAGGGAGGAAGTGACGAAAGGTGAGTATTTCTTTCTACAATTAGAGATGTATAGAACTGTTCGCCGGCGAACAGTTCCCGGCGAACTTAGCATGTTCGCGTACGCCGCTGCCGGCGAACATATGCGATGTTCGGTCCGCCCCCCATAAGACATCATTGAGGCAAACTTTGACCCTGAACTTTACAGTCAGCAGACACATTTCCAGCCAATCAGCATACCTCCCTCCCACACCCTCCCACCTCCTATAAATAAGCAAGGGCAGCATCCATCTTAGATCATTCTGAAGCAGTGTGTGTAGTGAGAGTAGGGAGAGAGCTGCTGCTGCTGCTGCTGTTAAGCTGGGGACAGTTAGTCAGTGTTCCTGGTCTTGCAGTGTTCTTGGTCCACTACTGCTGTAATATCAGCACCCCAAAAAGCCCTTCTAAGGGCTGGTATTTGTGTTTTTTTTTTTTATATATATATATATATATATATATATATATATATATATATATATATATATATATATATATACCTAGCGTCCCCAAAAGCCCTTTTAAGGGCTGGTAATTGAGTTGTTTCTTCTTATATATATATATCTATATCTATCTAGTGTCCCCAAAAGCCCTTTTAAGGGCTGGTAATTGAGGATTTTTTTTATTTATATATATACATATATATATATATATATATATATATATATATATATATATATATAGTGTCCCCAAAAGCCCTTTTAAGGGCTGGTAAGGTAATAGAGTTTTTTCTTTATATATATATCTATATATATCTATTGTACACTGCAGTTGCCTGCCCGCTGTGTGTGAGAGGCCACAGACCTACCACAGACTGTACTGTGTGCACACCACACTCATTTCGGGTGGCACAGGCACAGTACCTTGCATTTTAAAAAATATTTTTTTTTTCCTCTGTCATAATTGCAGTGAGTGCTGTGTCAGGTCCACAGAGTGCACTGTACCCACTGCAGTGCACTGCCCACCACTGATATATATACGGTGGCACAGCATCTTGTTGCAATAAATTGAAAAAAAAAAATATTTTTTATTATTGCAGTTGCCTGGGCTGCCAGTTACTGTCAGGTCCACAGAGTGTACTGTGCCCACTGCAGTGCCACTGTGTGCCCACCCACCACTGATATATAAGGTGGCACAGCAGCTTGCAAAGTAAAAAAAAATATATATTTTTTTTAATTGCAGTTGCCTGGGTGCCAGTGACTGCTGTCAGGTCCACAGAGAGTGTACTGTGCCACTGCCCACCCACCACTGATATATAAGGTGGCACAGCAGCTTGCAAAGTAAAATAAAATATATTTTTTTAAAATTGCAGTTGCCTGGGTGCCAGTGACTGCTGTCAGGTCCACAGAGAGTGTACTGTGCCACTGCCCACCCACCACTGATATATAAGGTGGCACAGCAGCTTGCAAAGTAAAATAAAATATATATTTTTTAAAATTGCAGTTGCCTGGGTGCCAGTGACTGCTGTCAGGTCCACAGAGAGTGTACTGTGCCACTGCCCACCCACCACTGATATATAAGGTGGCACAGCAGCTTGCAAAGTAAAATAAAATATATATTTTTTAAAATTGCAGTTGCCTGGGTGCCAGTGACTGCTGTCAGGTCCACAGAGAGTGTACTGTGCCACTGCCCACCCACCACTGATATATAAGGTGGCACAGCAGCTTGCAAAGTAAAATAAAATATATATTTTTTAAAATTGCAGTTGCCTGGGTGCCAGTGACTGCTGTCAGGTCCACAGAGAGTGTACTGTGCCACTGCCCACCCACCACTGATATATAAGGTGGCACAGCAGCTTGCCAAGTAAAAAAAATATATATATTTTTTAATTGCAGTTGCCTGAGTGCCAGTGACTGTCAGGTCCACAGAGTGTACTGTACCCACTGCCCAACACTCCTATAGGGTGGCACAGCACCTTGCACTCATAGTACACAACACATTAAAAAAGAAAATGACAGGCAGAGGCAGGCCACCCCGCAAGGGCCGTCGTGGTCGTGGTGCTGTGATTTCCTTAGGCCCTAGAATAATGCCCAGTGTTCAGAGGCCACCACAGACCCTGAACTCAAAAAATTCTGAGGCCATAGTTGACTGGCTTACACAAGACACCCAATCGTCTACAGCTTCCGCTCGGAACCCTAATGCACCATCCTCCTCCAGCTCAGCTTCGGGCACCTCTCAATTTACCACTCGCCAGCCCGCCGGCACCACCACCAACACTAGCACCACAGCCGCTTCACTTGATCCGTCAGAGGAGTTATTTTCACATCAGTTGGAAGAAATAAGTGATGCGCAACTATTAGTGCCAGAGGATGTAGATAATGGGGATATGTCTCAGTCAGGCAGCATTATACACATGGACGTACATTGTGATGATGATGATGTTGTACCTGCTGCTGCTGCCTTTGCTGAGTTGTCAAGTGAAGCGGCTGATGATGACGATGTGTCTGTGGATGTCACCTGGGTGCCTGCTCGAAGAGCAGAAGAAGAGGGGGAAAGTTCAGATGGGGAGACAGAGAGGAGGAGGAGACGAGTTGGAAGCAGGGGGAGGAGGTCATCGCAAGGAGCTAGTGGCGCAGTCAGACAGCATGTAGATTCAGCACCCGGGGTCAGCCAGACAGCACGCCAATCAACGCAAGCTGTTGCCACCACCAGAATGCCGTCCTTGCAAAGCTCAGCAGTGTGGCATTTTTTTTGTGTGTCTGCCTCTGATATCAGCGATGCCATTTGTAACCTGTGCCAAAAGAAACTGAGTCGTGGGAAGTCCAACACCCACCTAGGTACAACTGCTTTGCGAAGGCACATGATCTCACATCACAAACGCCTATGGGATCAACACATGAGTAAAAGCAGCACACAAACTGAAAGCCACCATCCTCCTCCTGGTCCAGCATCTTCAGCCACGTCAACCACTGCTGTCCTCCATGCCCCCTATCAACAACCCGCCCCTCCGCCTCTCACCTTCAGCAGTTCCTGCTCGTCACCTGCCCACAGTCAGGTGTCTGTCAAGGAAATGTTTGAGCGTAAAAAGCCAATCTCGCAGAGTCACCCCCTTGCCCGGCGTCTGACAGCTGGCTTGTCGGAACTCTTAGCCCGCCAGCTTTTACCATACAAGCTGGTGGAGTCTGAGGCCTTCAAAAAATTTGTCGCTATTGGGACACCGCAGTGGAAGGTACCCGGCCGAAATTATTTTTCACAAAAGGCAATCCCCAACCTGTACTCTATTGTGGAAAAGGAAATCATGTCACGTCTGGCACACAGTGTTGGGGCAAGGGTCCATCTGACCACTGATAGCTGGTCTGCAAAGCACGGTCAGGGCAGGTATATAACGTACACTGCGCATTGGGTAAACCTGCTGGCGGCTGCCAAGCATGGAATGCGTGGCTCTGCTGCAGAGGAGTTGGTGACACCGCCACGACTTGCAGGCAGGCCTGCTGCCACCTCCTCTACTCCTCCTACTCCATCCTCTTTGCTAACCTCCTCGGCTGAGTCCTCTTCTGCTGTTGCGTCTTGCTCCACACCAACTGCACCCCCCCAGCTCCCCAGGGGCTATTCCACATGCCGGATACGACAGTGTCACGCTGTCTTGGGGTTGACTTGCCTGAAAGCAGAGAGTCACACCGGACCAGCACTACTGTCCGCCCTGAACGCACAGGTGGATCAGTGGCTGACCCCGCACCAACTGGAGATCGGCAAAGTGGTGTGTGACAACGGGAGCAATTTGTTGGCGGCATTGAATTTGGGCAAGTTGACACATGTGCCGTGCATGGCACATGTGTTGAATCTGATTGTGCAACGTTTTGTGCAGAAGTACCAAGGCTTACAGGACGTCCTCAAGCAGGCCAGGAAGGTGTGTGGCCATTTCAGGCGTTCCTACACGGCCATGGCGCACTTTGCAGATATTCAGCGGCGAAACAACATGCCAGTGAGGCGCTTGATTTGCGACAGCCCGACACGTTGGAATTCAACACTGCTAATGTTCGACCGCCTGCTCCAACAAGAAAAAGCGGTCAACGAGTATTTGTATGACCGGGGTGCTAGGACAGCCTCTGCGGAGCTGGGTATTTTTTTGCCACGTTACTGGACGCTCATGCGCAATGCCTGTAGGCTCATGCGTCCTTTTGAGGAGGTGACAAACCTAGTGAGTCGCACTGAAGGCACCATCAGCGACATCATCCCATATGTTTTTTTCCTGGAGCGTGCCCTGCGAAGAGTGCTGGATCAGGCCGTAGATGAGCGTGAAGAGGAAGAGTTGTGGTCACCATCACCACCACCAGAAACAGCCTTACCATCGATTGCTGGACCTGCGGCAACACTGGAAGAGGAGTGTGAGGAAGAGGAGTCAGAGGAGGAATGTGGCTTTGAGGAGGAGGAACACCAACCACAGCAGGCATCCCAGGGTGCTCGTTGTCACCTATCTGGTACCCGTGGTGTTGTACGTGGCTGGGGGGAAGAACACACCTTCAATGACATCAGTGAGGACGAGGAACTGGACATGAGTAGCTCGGCATCCAACCTTGTGCAAATGGGGTCTTTCATGCTGTCATGCCTGTTGAGAGACCCTCGTATAAAAAGGCTGAAGGAGAACGACCTGTACTGGGTGGCCACGCTACTAGACCCCCGGTATAAGCAGAAAGTCTGTGATATGTTACCCAATTACCGGCAGTCGCAAAGGATGCAGCAGCTACAAAATAAGTTAAAAACTATGCTTTACACAGCGTATAAGGGTGATGTCACAGCACAACGGGAATCCAACAGGGGAAGAGGTGAAAGTAATCCTCCTCCTACCACCACAACCACGCCGGCAAGGACAGGACGCTTTACAGACATCTTGTTGATGGAGGACATGCGGAGCTTTTTTAGTCCTATGCATCGCCACAGCCCTTCGGGGTCCACCCTCAGAGAACGACTCGACCGACAGGTAGCAGACTACCTTGCCTTAACTGCAGATATCGACACTCTGAGGAGCGATGAACCCCTTGACTACTGGGTGTGCAGGCTTGACCTGTGGCCTGAGCTATCCCAATTTGCCATTGAACTTCTGGCCTGCCCCGCTTCAAGTGTGCTGTCAGAAAGGACCTTCAGCGCAGCAGGAGGTATTGTCACTGAGAAGAGAAGTCGCCTAGGTCAAAAAAGTCTTGATTACCTCACGTTTATTAAGATGAATGAGGCATGGATCCCGAAGGGACTGACAGTGGGGAATGCATTTGACTAAAAAAGGCCTGGTGATGACTGAGATGCCTTGGCCTAAAAATGGTCCACACGCTGCTGTATATAATCATTCTCTGCATGCCGGATGACTTACGTGACGTCTCCGCTACCAACTACGGTTCAAGCCGCAATGTTTTAGTGCACTTTCTGCCTTAAAACCTCAATTTTTCAGGCTGCTGCTACAGCAGCGGCTGCAACAATACCTACTTTTTCATGCATGTGTACATGCCTAATTTTTCTGGCCTCTGGTGCTACACTGTGGCTGCAAAAAAACAAAAAACAAAAAAAAAGGCACATACATGTGTCGATTCCCCTTCGTGATCGTTACCTTGTCGTGGTGAAGGGGCTTGCGTATCACAATGAAGCGATCACCTCTAGGATTGTGTTGGCACACCCCAGATGATAAGGTCGTTGCTTCATTGTGTACAGACCAAAACCGATCCGCAGGATAATTTTTCATAAAAAAAAACATTCATTTTCTTTCATTCTTTCTGCGGAGCTTGGTATTTTTTGGCCGCGTTACTGAATGCTCATGAACAATGGCTGTAGGCTCATGCGTCCTTTTGCGGAGATGACAACCCTGGTGGTCAGTCGAACCCAAGGCAACATCATCGACCTCATCCCATATGCGTTTTTTCTGGAGCGTGCCCTGCGAAGAGTACTGGATCAGGCTGTAGATGAGCATGAAGAGGAAGAGTTGTGGTCCTCATCACCACCAGAAGCAGCCTTGTCGTTGTCAATTGCTGGACCTGTGGCAACGCAGAGAGAGGAGTCTGAAGAAGAGAAGTCAGAGGAGGAAGGTGGCTTTGAGGAGGTGGAATACCAGCCACAGCAGGCGTCCCAGGGGGCTTGTTCTCACCTTTCGGGGACCCTTGGTGTTGTATGTGGCTGGGTGGAGGAAGAGACCTTCAATGATGTCAGTGAGGACAAGGAACGGGACATGGCTAGCTTGGTATCCAACCTTGTGCAAATGGGGAGTTTGCGGTTGTGCAAATGGACTGACTGACTGTTAAACGGGGAGTTTGGTCTGTCAGAGTTTGGTCTGTCACTGTGAAGCGGGCGACGGGCGTAACCCTTACACTACTTGACCGATAAAACATCATACCTGATCGTATTCACACACTGGATGTTTTAGTGCTGGTTTACACTGCCGCTACCACTAAAGTAGCGTCGCTTCCAGTGCGACTTTGGCGCGACTTAGCGCGACTTTGGCGCGACCTCATCGCGAGGCGACTTTTTATTTGGCCAATCACAATATCATGTTTTGTGACCGTCACCTAATTTCCTTTTCCTGTTTTTTGTTTTACATATTTCCCCATGTGTGCAGTGTTGTCTGTGTCATAGCTCAACTGATAGGCATGTTTGCCTTGGCATATCATATTTCAGCTTGCCAGAAAGAAAAAAAGACAGCTGGAAAGACACTGCATTAGTTTTCTACTAAAAATCATAAGAAAAATGCTGTTTTTTTTGGGTTGTGGACATACTACAGAGCTGAAACTTGACAGGTACACTTTTTAGACCCCCAGACACTAAATACAAAAAATTACATGCCTGCCTAAAAAAATGCCCGCTAAATGCCTGCAAGAAAAAAAGCCAGCCGCAGAGAAGCCATATTCCTGAAAATATAAGAAAAATGCTGTTTTTTAGGGGTTCTGGACATGCTACAGAGCTGAAACTTGACAGGTACACTTTTTAGACCCCCCAGACACTAAATACAAAAAATGACATGCCTGCCTAAAAAAATGCCCGATAAATGCCTGCAAGAGAAAAAGCCAGCCGCAGAGAAGCCGTATTACTGAAAATATAATAAAAATGCTGTTTTTTAGGGGTTCTGGACATGCTACAGAGCTGAAACTTGACAGGTACACTTTTTAGACCCCCCAGACACTGAATACAAAAAATGACATGCCTGCCTAAAAAAATGCCCGCTAAATGCCTGCAAGAAAAAAAGCCAGCCGCAGAGAAGCCATATTCCTGAAAATATAAGAAAAATTCTGTTTTTTAGGGGTTCTGGACATGCTACAGAGCTGAAACTTAATAGGTACACTTTTTTGACCCCCCAGACACTAAATACAAAAAATTACATGCCTGCCTAAAAAAATGCCCGCTAAATGCCTGCAAGAGAAAAAGCCAGCCGCAGAGAAGCCATATTCCTGAAAATATAAGAAAAATGCTGTTTTTTAGGGGTTCTGGACATGCTACAGGGCTGAAACTTGACAGGTACACTTTTTAGACCCCCCAGACACTAAATACAAAAAATGACATGCCTGCCTAAAAAAATGCCCGATAAATGCCTGCAAGAGAAAAAGCCAGCCGCAGAGAAGCCGTATTCCTGAAAATATAAGACAAATGCTGTTTTTTAGGGGTTCTGGACATGCTACAGAGCTGAAACTTCACAGGTACACTTTTTAGACCCCCCAGATGCTAAATCCAAAGAAATTTTTTATTTTTATTTTTTTTTAATTTTTCCAATAATTGGCTCTCTATCAAAAAATTATAATTTTTAAGAACTTTTTTTTGCGTGATCCCTCTCCGGCATGCCACAGTCCAGGTGTTAGTCCCCTTGAAACAACTTTTCCATCACTATTGTGGCCAGAAAGAGTCCCTGTGTGTTTTAAAATTCGCCTGCCTATTGAAGTCTATGGCGGTTCGCCCGGTTCGCCGGTTCGCGAACATTTGCCGATGTTCGCGTTCGCCGTTCGCGAACGGCGAATTTTAGGTTCGCGACATCACTATCTACAATTACAAGGTAAGTAAAAAATTAAAAAAAACCTAACTATCCAATTCCTTTTCAGGTGAAGGAGACCAAGCGGATGGGCACAAAAAAAAAAGGTCGATTTTGTGCCCGGAACTAAGCTTTAATGCACTGCAGTTGCGCAGTGCATTATTGCAGGCGAATTTCCATGGAACTGGCATGATTGTTCGTGTGTTCAGCGAACACACAAACTACCAATGTTCCAGTCGAACTTACTTTTGACTTGAACCCAAAGCTCTTCCCTTGTGGACGCTAGGGGATTTGTCTACTCCCGCTGAGCTTTGATACTATTTCCACTGGCCATAGTCTGGTCCCCTAATATTTGATTGCTAGTTAACTGGCTCTTTGTTTAGAAAGAAGTTTGGAGGCCTTAGAGTTTGTGTCAGGTTGTTATTGCTGTCTTTGACTTCCCATTAGGTATGTTCCCCTCACTTCCTGTGTAGTCACTGGGGCAGGAAGTAAAGCAAAATCTTCTAACAGTGAAACATAAAGCAATGCAAATCTGACAGAAGTGTTAACTCATTTTCTACTAAATTTCATCCATTAAATTCACAATTTAGCTAATATATCCATCTTAATTATTGTAATAGTATGTAGAAGCTTCTTCTGGGTACATGTCTCAAACAGAATTCTTACATTTGATGGACAGAGTTTCAATTATTTAGTATGTTTTCCTTTTCCAGTTCCTTTTCAAGTGTTCAGTCCATATATGAGGCCGCTGCTGGGTTTCTTAAGAATCATTTCTGTTTGTGGTGTTGTCCCCAGGAGCACTCCCTAATTGCTTAGGGAACATTTGTCTTTTATTGTGGACTTCTACTTTGTCAGGCCACTTGCCTTTGCCCTCTGTTGATTAGGTTACCCTGTCAAGAGGCTTTTACTTTGCCAGCCTAGTTCTCAAGGTCATAGTGGGACACACAAAACTACCCGCTGTGATAAGCTGACAGGTACCCGCTGGAATCAATAAGAACAGGAGAAACAAACAAAAAAAAAAATACAAATTAAATAAATAAAAAGGAACAACTAAGACCACAGCGAAAGGAGACTTTGCAAAGTACTTTGTATTATTTTACAAGAGAATCTCCCTATATTTTTTGGTATTGTTAAAGTAGTAGTACAGTCCACTTTGTGATTTTTACCTACTAATAAGGCTTATCTCATGCCTGCCTCCAAAGACGTCCACAAAAAAGCCCGATAAAACGCCTGTAACAAAAACGCCCAGGTGTGTTGTTGCAGACGGTTTTTTTTGGGCATTTTTTGGGCATCTTTGGAGGCAGGCATAACATCTGAACTTCTGTATAGGGGTATATATACACACACACACTTATATGTATTTATACACATACACACATATTGGTGTGATAGGAGCGTAGCCCTATGCCTGCAAATTATTTCATTAGCGCAGGCATAGGGTTCTGCTACTTTCACACCTATATATGTGTATGTGTATATATACATACATGTGTGTGTGTGTATATATACCCCTACACAGAAGTTCAGATGTCATGCCTGCCTCCAAAGACGTCCACAAAAAAGCCCAATAAACGCCTGCAAGAAAAACGGCCGGGTGTGAAAATAGCGGAGCCACTATCCTGCTCTACTGCAATTCTAATACAAACAATCATTTTTTTTCTGGTTCTGGACATGCTACAGAGCTGAAACTTCACAGGTACACTTTTTAGACCCCCCAGACACTAAATCCAAAGAAATCTCATTTTCTTTTTCAATAATTGGCTCTCTATCAAAAATGACAATTTTTAAGAACTTTTTTTGTGTGATTAATAGTCCCTGGGGCATGACCCAGAACCCTAGGCACTTTTTAGGGGCATTTATTTGGTTTTAGGGCTTCACAATGGTGTTTTTTGATTACCGAAGTTCGAGTCCCATTGATTTCAATAGGGTTCTGAAATCCAGGCCGAACTTTCGGAAAGTTCGGGTGTTCTGGTCGAACCAAACTTTTCAAAAGTTCGATCATCCCTATACTACACAAGCTGATATACTGTATCCTGCAATAGCTGATAAATATATATACTGCACTATCTGATATATCCTGCAAAAGCTGAAAAATATACATGCTGCACAAGCTGATATATCCTGCAATAGCTGATATATGTATATATACTGCACTATCTGATATATCCGCCAATAGCTGATAGATATATACTGCACAAGCTGATATATCTTGCAATAGCTGATAAATATATATATACTGCACTATCTGTTATATCCTTTAATAGCTGATAAATATATAAATATATATACTACATTGGCTGAGCTATTAATATAAAAAATGCACAATCCACTAATTACCTGCCTAATCTCACTCCTATCTTGTCCTCTAACACACTACAATGGCTGCCGTGTAAGCAGCCTTATATAGTGTGGACCGTGGACTTAGCCTCTGAGCCATGATTGGCTAAAGGCACCCTGCCTTTGGCCAATCATGGCTCTTACAAGACATTGTGCTGTGATTGGCCAAAGCATACAGGTCAAGATGCATGCTTTGGCCAGGCACAAGCACTTAAAGCGGAATTCCGGGCACAAAAACAAAATTTCAATAAACATACCCCCGGGACAGTCAGGGCTAGTACATTCCACAATGGCTAGCCTCTGATCTGTCCCGGTTCGCACTTACCTGCAAGAAGAAATACTCACTTTTAAAGTTTCTTCTCCAGCGTTGCCATCTCTGTTGTGGGCAGCTGAAGCCGACGCGATCCTCTTCTGTGTCCTCTTCCGCGTCTTCTTCTCCCAGAATGCGCCTTCACCGGCTCCTCTCGTCACTTCCGGTGCGGCGCCGCATTCCTCCACAGCTTCTGGGCATGCCCAGAAGCTGTTTAGCAGGGAATGCGGCGTCGCCCCGGAAGTAACGAGCGGGGCCGGTGCCGTCGCATTGATTCCTGGGAGCGATGACATTCAGCTTCCAGGAATCATTGCAAGCTGGAAGAGATGGCGCGGGCCGAGGCCGCAGAAGGAGGAAGTGACGAAAGGTGAGTATTTCTTTCTACAATTACAAGGTAAGTAAAAAATAAAAAAAAAACCTAACTATCCAATTCCTTTTCAGGTGAAGGAGACCAAGCGGATGGGCACAAAAAAAAAGGTCGATTTTGTGCCCGGAACTCCGCTTTAATGCACTGCAGTTGCGCAGTGCATTATGGCAGGCGAATTTCCAGCGAACTGGCATGATTGTTCGTGTGTTCAGCGGACACACGAACTACCAATGTTCCAGTCGAACTTACTTTTGACTTGAACCCAAAGCTCTTCCCTTGTGGACGCTAGGGGATTTGTCTACTCCCGCTGAGCTTTGATACTATTTCCACTGGCCATAGTCTGGTCCCCTAATATTTGATTGCTAGTTAACTGGCTCTTTGTTTAGAAAGAAGTTTGGAGGCCTTAGAGTTTGTGTCAGGTTGTTATTGCTGTCTTTGACTTCCCATTAGGTATGTTCCCCTCACTTCCTGTGAAGTCACTGGGGCAGGAAGTAAAGCAAAATCTTCTAATAGTGAAACATAAAGCAATGCATATCTGACAGAAGTGTTAACTCATTTTCTACTAAATTTCATCCATTAAATTCACAATTTAGCTAATATATCCATCTTAATTATTGTAATAGTATGTAGAAGCTTCTTCTGGGTACATGTCTCAAACAGAATTCTTACATTTGATGGACAGAGTTTCAATTATTTAGTATGTTTTCCTTTTCCAGTTCCTTTTCAAGTGTTCAGTCCATATATGAGGCCGCTGCTGGGTTTCTTAAGAATCATTTCTGTTTGTGGTGTTGTCCCCAGGAGCACTCCCTAATTGCTTAGGGAACATTTGTCTTTTATTGTGGACTTCTACTTTGTCAGGCCACTTGCCTTTGCCCTCTGTTGATTAGGTTACCCTGTCAAGAGGCTTTTACTTTGCCAGCCTAGTTCTCAAGGTCATAGTGGGACACACAAAACTACCCGCTGTGATAAGCTGACAGGTACCCGCTGGAATCAATAAGAACAGGAGAAACAAACAAAAAAAAAAATACAAATTAAATAAATAAAAAGGAACAACTAAGACCACAGCGAAAGGAGACTTTGCAAAGTACTTTGTATTATTTTACAAGAGAATCTCCCTATATTTTTTGGTATTGTTAAAGTAGTAGTACAGTCCACTTTGTGATTTTTACTTACTAATAAGGCTTATCTCCATTTAGGAGATATTCACCCTGCATGCAGCCAGGGATGTCACCGGCTCAAATGCTCTGAAGGTCCAGCATACTGGGTTGGACCTTCAGAGCTTTGTGCCAGAGCCGAGGGAGTGACGTCGTTGCGGCTCTGGCCACTCATACAGCCTGAAGCCGTGAACCCGGAAGATATACCGGGGGAAGATGGAAGCCCTCTCAGCAGTGACAGCGGTGATGGTGACCTTTATCTTTTGGGATAAAGGTTTTACATAAATAAATAAAAAAATATCATTGTAAGCACCCCTGTCAGTGGTATAGGGTTTGTCTCAAAATTATGACTGCTAAATTGGGAGGACAGCTTGATCTGTTGAAAAACAACAGACTTATTAGCTGGATTAGCAGCTGAAAATAAATCAAAGCATAAAAAAGAAAACTAATACAGCCATCACAAGTAAGAGTTGGTAAGCTGCAATATAATAAATGTTTGCTTGTGAGTTTTATTACTTATAAGGCCCTGGTCAATCCAAAACTTGACTTGAAAAGCCAGGAGGCATCTATTTAATCATAGTTGTATCACTGACAAGCTTTGAAATTAATAGAATGTTCTGAAGGAATGATTTATAAATTGAAGTAGGTTAAGAAGGATAAGGGTCTAGTATGTATTTTTTTTTTTTTTTTGGAAGGGGGGGGCATTATTTACAAAATAATGAATGCATTTTGGGGAAAAGGGAATTAACATTTATTATGTATAAGTATATATCTATAAAATATATATAGTATCTCACAAAAGTGAGTACACCCCTCACATTTTTGTAATTATTTTATTATATCTTTTTCATGTGACAACACTGAAGAAATGACACCTTGCTACAATGTAAAGCAGTGAGTGTACAACTTGTTTAACAGTGTCAATTTGCTGTCCGCTCAAAATAGCTCAACACACAAGTGAAAATGTCCTAGTTGGGCCCAATTAGCCATTTTCCCTCCCTGGTGTCATGTGTCTCGTTAGTGTTACAATGTCTCAAGTGTAAATTGGGAGCAGGTGTGTTAAATTTGGTGTTATCGCTTTCACTCACTCATACTGATCACTGGAAGTTCAATAGGACACCTCATGGCAAAGAACTCTCTGATGATTTGAAAAAAAGAATTGTTGCTCCACATAAAGATGGCTTGGCTATAAAAAGATTACCAAGACCCTGAAACTGAGCTGCAGGATAGTGGCCAAGACCATACAGCAGTTTAACAGGACAGGTTCCACTCTGAACTGGCCTCACCATGGTCAACCAAAGAAGTTGAGTGCACGGGCTCAGTGTCATTTGCAAAGGTTGTCTGTTGTATGACTGCTGCCAGAATTGCTGCAGAGGTTGAAGGGGTGGGGGATCAGCCTGTCAGTGCTCTGACCATACGCCACAGACTGCATCAAATTGGTCTGCATTGCTGAAAAAAGAAAGATTTTTGTCTATGATTAGCCACACACATTGTCTAGTTTCCTCCATCCCTAAATTACTATATAAACAAGGATAAAAACAAGAGTGTGGGACTTTGAGTGAGGAGACTGGACATAAAGAGTTTATTATATAAATAGCTGAACACATATCAATATTAATAACATGAATACATACAGAGATATCGTATACAATGAATTACACAATACATATTGAATCAACAAAACTGCACATACATCATTTCTAGGATCAACCAGGATCTCTCAAGAAACAACGGATACAATAAGACATCATAATCTCTGTATTCACGAATTGAAATATGTCACACTACAATAGTATATTTGAGTAATTTGTCGTCTCAACGCGTTTCGTGGACCTCCGTCCACTCATCAGGAGCTTGAATATAAATTTGTGTGTCTAAAAATGAAATTGTACATCATAAGAATGAACTATGTAATATCAAAATTATAATGAAGGGTGATATTGAAAAAGCACTACCTGAAGTAGTGTCGCAGATCCATGAGCAATCCAGTATAGGAGAGGGGAACCGGAGCAACTCCGGGGGACGCCTGACCCGGGGCTGAGGCGTGGATGGTCTCCAGCACATCGGGACTGCATAAGGAAA
Source organism: Pelophylax lessonae (assembly GCF_965119305.1). NCBI lineage: Eukaryota > Metazoa > Chordata > Amphibia > Anura > Ranidae > Pelophylax > Pelophylax lessonae. The sequence continues at coordinate 120,490,719 of NC_138768.1, forward strand.
AAAGCCATGGGCAGAATGGAATACGGCTAAAATGGCTTCAGAATAATACTTCAAAGGAAAGAAACAATAAGGGCACACTGGAACCACAATGGAATCTGAAAATATATATATATATCAAAAAAGGAAGAGAATTTTATATATAAATAAATGGAGAACCTCCATCTCAAAACTTGTATAAAAATTGTTAAAAATATATATACGCTCGAAAAAGTGTGGACTCAGAGAAGGTGCCAGGACAGAAAAAATCAGGGTAGTATTAATTGAACGGGACCAGTGGTGATGGAATAAAGTGCCTGTGAAAGTTAATGAAGACCCTGGGGGTAACCAAGGAAGGTGGGGAGGGGGGGGGGAAGGGAAGGTGTAACCGCAATGAAAAAGGGGGTGCAAGTGAGGATGGAAATAAGATGCAAAGGTGAATGGCATCGACTAGGCATATGCCTAGTGGAGCGATACCCAAATACAAACCAACTGTGAACAAGAGGTGAAGCAAGTAAGTGAAGAGAAATAGTGATGATAAAATTACCAAAGTATAAGGTGGAAGAGATTGCTGATCCGATCCGAGATGTGCAAATCTCTCTGCCTATCTCTACCCACTTCCGGTCTGGCTGACCGGATGTGGGAGTTACCATGGCTGTCCATATATACTGACGTCAGCATGGCGCTGGCGTGGACTCACTCGCACATCTCGGGACTAGCAGCGCGGATCAGATCAGCAATCTCTTCCACCTTATACTTTGGTAATTTTTCGAGCGTATATATATTTTTAACAATTTTTATACAAGTTTTGAGATGGAGGTTCTCCATTTATTTATATATAAAATTCTCTTCCTTTTTTGATATATATATATATTTTCAGATTCCATTGTGGTTCCAGTGTGCCCTTATTGTTTCTTTCCTTTGAAGTATTATTCTGAAGCCATTTTAGCCGTATTCCATTCTGCCCATGGCCTTTTTCCTTATGCAGTCCCGATGTGCTGGAGACCATCCACGCCTCAGCCCCGGGTCAGGCGTCCCCCGGAGTTGCTCCGGTTCCCCTCTCCTATACTGGATTGCTCATGGATCTGCGACACTACTTCAGGTAGTACTTTTTCAATATCACCCTTCATTATAATTTTGATATTACATAGTTCATTCTTATGATGTACAATTTCATTTTTAGACACACAAATTTATATTCAAGCTCCTGATGAGTGGACGGAGGTCCACGAAACGCGTTGAGCCGACAAATTACTCAAATATACTATTGTAGTGTGACATATTTCAATTCGTGAATACAGAGATTATGATGTCTTATTGTATCCATTGTTTATTGAGAGATCCTGCTTGATCCTAGAAATGATGTATGTGCAGTTTTGTTGATTCAATATGTATTGTGTAATTCATCGTATATGATATCTCTGTATGTATTCATGTTATTAATATTGATATGTGTTCAGCTATTTATATAATAAACTCTTTATGTCCAGTCTCCTCACTCCTCACTCCCACACTCTTGTTTTTATCCTTGTTTATATGGTCTGCATTGCTGTCATCCCAGAAGGAAGCCTTTTTTAAAGATGATGCACAAGAAAGCCCGCAAACAGTTTGTTGAATACAAGCAGACTAAGAACATGGATTACTGGAACCATGTCCTGTGGTCTGATGAGACCAAGATAAACTTATTTGGTTCAGATAGTATCAAGCGTGTGTGGCGGCAACCAGGTGAGGAGTAGAAAGACAAGTGTGTCTTGCCTAGAGTCAAGCATGGTGGTAGGAGTGTCATGGTCTGGGGCTGCATGAGTGCTGCCAACACTGGGGAGCTACAATTCATTGAGAGAACCATAATTGCCAACATGTACTGTAACATACTGAAGCAGAGCTTGATCCCCTCCCTTCGGAGACTGGGTCGTAGGGCAGTATTCCACCATGATAACGACCCTTGGAACACACTTCCAAGGCGACCACTGCCTTGCTAAAGAAGCTGAGGGTAAAGGTGATGGACTGGCCAAACATTTCTCCAGACCTAAACCCTATTGAGCATCTGTTGGGCATCCTCAAACAGGAGGTGGAAGAGCTAACATTCACCAGCTTCGTGATGTCGTCCTGGAGGAGTGGAAGAGGACTCCAGTGGCACCTGTGAAGCTCTGGTTAATTCCATGCCCAAAATGATGGTGTCCACACAAAATATTGGCACTTTGGGCCCAATGTGGACATTTTACCTTAGGGGTGTACTCACTTTTGTTGCCAGCGGTTAAGACATTATTGGCTGTGTGTTGAGTTATTTTGAGGGGACAGCAAATTTACACTGTGATACAAGCTGTACACTCACTACTTTACATTGTAGCAAAGTGTAATTTCTTCAGTGTTGTCACATGAAAAGATATAATAAAATATGTACAAAAATGTGAGGGGTGTACTCACTTTTGTGAGATACTGTGTATATATATATATATATATATATATATATATATATATATATATATATATATATCACTCTTTCTATAATAAAAACAAAATGACATGCCCCCCCCCCCCCCACCCCCCAAAAAAAAATTAACACCAGATCTGATGGATTTTTAGGGGGAACCCTAAGTATAAACAACAATCAAACAAAAAGACACGGGATCCCCCCCCCTCCCCAAATCTACACCAGACCCCTCAGATCTGGTACAGATTTTAATGTAAACCCTGGCCAAAAAATGGACTGTGGTTCCCCCCAATTCCATACCCAGACTCCTGAACCATACCAGGTCACATGCCCTCAAGAGGGTGATAGGAGCCATGTTGATGAAAATAAGAGCCACTTCCATGTAACCCTGGACTGGTGGTTGTGGGAGTGCATGGGGGACTTCTCAGAATCTCATTTACAAAAAACATCAGTCGTAAATAAATACACACACACACATGTTTTTGACAAGTCCATTATTCAAAAAATAAGCATTGTAAATCCAATTTCAATCATGATGAATGTTACCCGGTGATTATTGCCCGCCAATCATCATAAGAAAAACCATTGGTGTGCTGACCTGTCCACTCACATCATATTCCGGTTACTAATGACAGGTCTTCCAGAGCTATTATTAGATTTAACTACTTCAATACAGGGCACTTTTACCCTCTTCTTTCTGCCCAGACCACTTTTCAACTTTAAATGCTGTCGCAGTTGTAATGACAATTGCACGGTTATGCAACACTGCACCCATTTGACATTTTATTATTAAACAAACAAATAAAAAAGGACTGAACATTTTGGAGAAAAAAACTTTTTCCTTCTTTCTGTTTTAAAATGTTGCAAATAAGTAATTTTTTCCACTGATGTGCGCTGATGAGGCTGAACTGATGGGCACTAATGCGCACTAGTAAGGCTGCACTGATGGGCACTAATGATGGTTGCACTGATGGGCACTGTTGAGGCTGCACTGATGAGGCTGCGCTTATATGCACTGATGCGCACTGGGGAGGCTGCACTGATGGGCACTGGTGAGTCTTCACTGATGAGGATGCACTGATGGGCACTGATGAAGTTGCTCTGATGGGCAGTGGTCAAGCTGCACTGATGTGCACTAATACGCATTGGTGAGGCTGCACTGATGAGTATGCACTGATGGGCACTGATGAGGTTGCACTGATGGGCACTGGTGAGGCTGCACTGATGAGGCTGCACTTATTTGCACTGATGCGCACTGGTGAGGCTGCACTGATGAGGCTGCATGGATGGGCACTGATGAGGCGGCACTGATGGGCACTGATGAGGTAGCACTGATAGGCACTGATAAGAGTCACTGAAGTGCATTGGCTGCATTGATGAGGCGGCACTAATGGGCACTGATGGGCGGCACTGATGGGCACTGATAGGCTGCACTGATTGGCATCATTGGGGCTGCACTGATAATTAGGGCACTGATGATCAGTGCCCTGATTATAAGTGTAAGTATTGTGATGTTGTGACAGCACATGATGAAAGGAATGCCGATAACCGGCAAGTTTTACATGTAGTGATTGGACTCAGCTGATCACATGGTAAAGTGCCACTGTGATCACCTCAATCTGTGATCAGCTGAGTCCGGAGGACACAGTGATCACAGAGCGCACCCGATGCATGCTCCAGGGGGTGTGCGGGAGGAGTGTTCTGGGAGAACGTCCATGGATGTCCCCCCCAAACAACAGAGCTGTGCTGTAGCCATCTTTCGGCTATGGCGCGGTATTGAAGTGGCAAATACAAGGGAGTTGGGATGTGTGATATCACAGACCAAATACTGATTTGGCCATATTTGGTCCTTAGTCGTTAGTGTGGAACACCATTTGCTGCAACATGTTCTGGGCAATGCCGTGGATGCTGAAGACTTGGTTACTACAGCACAAGGAATTTTATTACGATTGCTTGGTGTGCACTGTGTTTTGGTGGATTTAAATAGGTAAATATAAATTAAATTAAAAAGAAACCCAAAAAACATACTGCAAGGGGCCCTCTGGGGGGTGAAGAAGGTGATTGAGTGTTGATCTCGGGGTCATACCAGAGTTTGGACTTTAAATCATAGCTATGGCCGTTTTATAGCTGCATATAGCCTGTTAATATTTTCCAGCATGTCTCCCTAGATTGCAACAACATCATTTTATGTTATTTTATACTTTTATTAACTTGTACATGAAATAATGTAGATTTGCAGGTGAAACTTACTTCCAGCTGTTTCCTACTGGGTAAAATATAGCACCTGATATTAAAGCTATTTATATTTACTATTAAAAATTCTACTTAAAAAGAATGATAAATATAGTTTCAACTCACATTACATAGTAAGTATTGTAGATGACACTTTATTTTTATGGTATTGCACTGTAGATAAAATAAATATGATTTTCTGTGAAGTTGCCAGTGCACTTAATGACTGTAAAATTTATACAGGGAAGTTGCATTAAGTCATTTGTTTATTTTCAATCTGGTAGAAGAGATATATTGTAATAGAACTACAAGTAACTAATATTGTATCCAAGTATGGATGCCTTTTGTTTGGGAACACTGAAAATTAAGGAGATCTATGGTCACAGCATACACTTTCATTTTATAACACCAGCACTGTAATAGTAATACAAAAAACAATAGGTACAGTATATTTGACAATCCAATATAATCTTAGTTAACAATTCTCCTTTCATCCTGTGAGTGCTGTCTGTCTGTGGGTCATCTCTTTCCATAGCTTCCTGGATTTCCTGCATGCGTTGCAGCTCCTCCTCTGCTCCTAGCTAAGACATTGCGTATTGGTGACAAAATGCCCTAAGCAGGATTTCCGGTGCATTGTTTCTTGTCTATAGGTGTAAGGCACACCCAATCAAAGGCGGCATCTATTTTGCTGGTAATACAACAGACCAATTTTATAATCTATTGTGGCTTTGTAATAGCCTTTTTAACAACAATACATTTTAAACAGATTCACACTATGAGAGAACTTTACTTCTTCACTTTATCCCTTGCTTATTGAATTGAGTGGAGAAAGACCAGGACCACACTGAGAAGGGGATAGAACCTAGGACAGTTGCAAATGGAAACATCAGGATAGGTCCCACAGTGACCAAACAAGCACTATTGACTCCTCTTGCTGTACAGTAAGCGGTCAATAGCATCTAGTGAGTGTGGTGTATATCACAAGAGAACATGGTGGAAAAGCATTTAGAAGGTTGTTTTTGGTCTAGGAAGCAAGCACTTTATTTTGCACATTTATGTAGATTTCCTTAATACGGAGATTTTTTTTTAAATAACTTTATAATTTATCAATATTTTTTCCTATGGACTATTTCTCATCATATGTATTTGGTATTATATATTATATGGTTGTTTATATTATATGACCATTGAAATAAGCACAATATTGGTAAGGTTTTACACTTTATAGTAAGAGATGTTTATTTATCATCTTTCCTCCTCTGCTGTGTACTTTCAATTTCTAAGGACAACATATCCCATGGTACCTTGCTGCCTGCCAACTGTGATTCCTGTAGTGACTCCGCGTCCTCAAACTCCTCCTCTGAGGACCTCTGTAGTTCAGAAGGCTCTATGAAATGAATGGCTTAGCAGTGCCTGCTCAAAGGGCATAGTGAATATGTGTCACAGAATTCAAGGAAGTAAATGTGGGGATCTTCAAAAAGTAAGTTTACAAATGTCAAGGTAGCCCAGAATAAAATGAATTTGCTAGAAAAAATAACAATGTAGAAATGAAAACAATTTTTTCAAAGGCTAAGTTAATTTTTTTTCTAAATTCTAACATCTCTAAGTACCAATATATATTAATGTACCTCTGTTGTAGAAAAGAAAAAGCTTTCACTATAATCTAGGGCAGACTTTACCTCCAGTTTCTTCCATAGAAAACTTCACCATTACTTTCTGGTATATGTGCTTTGGAACAAGAAAACTGTTATTGGACTAAGGAATTATTTCATCAGCTGACCTCATTAGCACACCCTCTGCACTTGTCCTCCCCCTCGAGGAGATTGATCTTGCCCACCTATATAGTTCCATGTATTTCCAATGCAGACATTGTCAGTGAACACTTTTTCCCCCTGCATACACAGCCAGTGTCTTCATCTGCTAACTGACCATTTTGTACCTTACCTTTTTCTTGCATAGTTTCTTCATTTGGGAGTGTGTGCAGGACCTGAGTGATCATATAACAGCCTATGTGGAGCAAAACTGTAGTATTGAAAACAAGAAAAATGTGTCCCTGGAAGTCTGCAAAGCTCACCATACACTATACAATTTGCTGTAGAGCTACCAACAACTATTTAGTGCAAGGGCCTTCCTGACTGGATACAGAGTGATTGGATAGATATAGGTGTGCCCTTCTACTGCAAATTTTTGGTAACTCTAAAGGATATTGCAGATATATCAGATTGTATAGTGTATGGCCACCTTTAAACAATAAAAATTAACTTGTGCTTTCATTGGCATTATTGTTAATAGCATCTCAAACACGGAAGCAAATGTGCTTTTTGCTATGTGCAAAAAATGTGCAACAAAAGCAGCAAAATGCACTGTAAAAAACATGCAAACTGCAACATACAAAAATATTTAAAAGAGCTACTTTGCTGCATTTGTCGTGTGTAGGGCAGCCCAAAGTATAAAAAGGTGTGCTCCCACAAAAAATAGATGTGAATGGGACCTGAAATTGAAACTGGTGTGAACACACAGCTGTGTGTCCCCCTCCAATGTACTTGAGTGACAGACCCAGCCAGGACAGAGGCTTTTGGAGGAGACTGCAGGGTGGCCTCTTGCCTATAAACTATAGACCCTGGCTTTTAGGGGAACACTACTCTTTGGGAGGTGTGTGCCTGGGGAAACCTTGGAGTGGTCTTGTTTCTGATTCAAGTCCATGTCTCTCCCGAACATACAGACTCTGGAAACTGGAGTACTCAGATACATATTTAGGGCTTCTATGCCCAAAACAAGCAATAACTCCTTCAGACTGTGAGGCTCAGAACAGATTTTAATATCAGCAGCCCAAAGTAACTTGATTTTGCGGTATCCTGATAAAATCGGTTCACAGTGCTATGTGGTAATTGTATTTCTCCCATTGTTAATTGAGTCACTTATTGTTTCTGTCTGTCTGCTAGTATTGTGCGCACTCAACCTTGTTAGCAAAATTTTGTGGGATGTTAAACCCTTTATGTTGATTACCTTACGGGTTAATTAATATTATTAGTTGCTACAGTGGATGTGGATTAGCATATAGTATATGTTGATTGTTCCTTAGTTATGTTAATTATATTCCTTTGCATAGGATAATGTGATTAGGCTCACCTGATTCGGTGTACTATAAATTCTGTGTGAGTTTTCAATAAACAGTTCCAGTTCCAGTTCCAGTTGCATGTACAAGCTATTGTCGGCTAGTCTTGTATGCTCAGCTATATCTGGTTCCTATGTCCAGACTGGAGGAAGCTGTATACTGACGGAGGCACCCAAGCTGGGTGCTGGATGGTACAACTTGTGTAAAGCTGACCATACACTATGCAATCTGACTGTACAATCTCTATACAACTTCCTTTAGATTTACGAAAACTTTGTAATAGGAGGACCCACCTGAACAATCCATTTAATTTGTATCAACTTAGGCATATTCTTGAACTACATAGTTGATGGTAGGTCTAAAGGAGATTGTACAATCAGATTATACAGTGTTTAGCTATCTTAAAGGAAGAAGTAGGAAAGTGGGTGGAAATTAAAAAGAGGTGGTAAAGTAATCAGCGAGGTGTGGTTCAGAGTGTTAAAACATGCCCTATTCCGTGTGTAAGGCGGTGCATGATGAGATATGAAGTTTTCTGGATTGTCACATGATGCCACATAAAGTCAGGGCTCAAAATGCATTTTCTTTAAACTTTGAAGAGAGAGGTGCAGATTTAAGGCTGCCATAGACTGGGTAAGTGAAAGTTAAGCACATTGGGATGGCTTGGGCAGAACATTAGAAAATTATTCTAATGACAACTGAAAATCTGCCTGGAAAGGTAAACTTAGCCTTTAAATTTGCACCTTAGGCATGCTTTAAATTGCAGAATATAGATTTATTTATTTTTTCATAAATGCTGATTGCCAGGCTGTCTTGTTATTCCCACCACTTCCCACCACTTAGGGTCAGATCAAGGCTGTCTAATGAGGGGGTGCAGTAAAGAAAATGTCAGGGAGGACAGCAGGGCAAGGTACAGGGGGGCAGCAGAGCAGAGGATAGGGTCAGCAGTTTGTTTGGCAGTGTACAGGGATCAGCAGGATGGGGAACAGGGGTCAGATGGGCGGTTTTTTGGGTCCACGGGGCAATAAAAGGGGTCAGTAGTAAGCGAGGCAAATATGTGCAATTTGTTTTGGTCCGAATGTAAATTCAAAATAATTTTGGGTTATTCGGAGATTCAGGTGTATCCAAATCTCAGAATGAAGTAGTAACTAATGTTAAAATTTCATTTATTCATTTTCTAATAAATTCCACATTTTTGGAATGAAAAAAGGGGAAAACCCTTCCGGTCCAGAAGTGGTTAAAGATGAACTTCATTAAAAAAAGCAAAGTGGGACATCCCCCACATGTTTGCATAAGCTAGTACATGACAACACCTATTGGATATGTTTGATATATTGATATACTGTATACATACATTGTTTTTTTTTTTATATGTTGCTAATATATATGTATATTTTGTTTTAGACAAAGTTTGGCTCATACTCCTTCTGAGGAAGCAACATCAGTCACTAAACATGTAGAGCAGAGGTCTGTGGCCCTCCAGCTCAAACTGTGGCCCTCCAGCTGTTCAGAAATGTTTCCATCATGCCTAGTCATGTCTGTGAATGTCAGAGTTTTACAATGCCTCATGGAATGTGTAGTTCCACAACAGCTGGAGGGCCGTAGTTTGGGGATCCCTGATGTAGAGGGACAGCAGCAGCTCCCTCCCATATCTATTCTCATCTAGAACTTATATTCCACTGTTGGAAGTTTATCATTACCATATGAGAAATCAGAGCGGCCTAATTAGAGCTTTATGTTGTAATATTGTTAATGTGGTGATGTCGTCTATATGTTTTTTACCATGTTTGTTATAAAAAAGTTTATTTTTTTCGATTTTATAACTATGTATGAATTCTGTGTCCTTTGGGTATCGAGATAGTTCATATGTTTATGAGGTTTTTTTCCTCTCCCCTTTCTGGTTATCGAGTATTGGATGATGGTGCCCCTTGTTGCAAAGTTTATATTATTATTCTATGCACTCATTTTATGGATCAAACAACCTGCCGGGGTTTTTTTTCGTATTATTACTGCCGCTGGCTATAAACTGCAGCAGTGATTATTATATTCTGATGGCAGAGAAACCACCCACTGTCAGAATACAATAGCACAAGGGAAGAGATTTCCCCCACATTCAGTGTTGATGTGGGAATCAAATGCATTTCTTTCCTTAAACTCATGGTTGCATTTGTTTCTCTTCTTCTTTAAAAAGAGGGAGAAGTGAGCTGCAGTATGCCACTGCCTCTATCCACTGCACCCTCCTTGTCCCGACCCTCATAGAAAGAAGTTCAGAAGTTCAGCATCCCAGAGTGGAAGCAGGAGGGGAGGTTGTTGGCTTGGGGGGGGGGCAACTGAAATCTGGGGGGCAGGCGCAGCCCACCGCAACCCCCCCCCTCCTAATACGGTCATGCTGTGGCTTCAGTACTTCCTCGGTTGCTGACCTGGAACTAATATGAAGATCAGAGCTCTGACTTCTGTGGTTGCACAGGGGTCACTGTCTGGCCATGTAGCTAGCAATGTCAGGAGATAGGCAGTAAAAACATGAATATTTGTCTAATGACAGGCTCCCTTTTAATACAAATGTTTCTTTGAAGTTTAGCCTCTTTAGTTAGCTTATTATTATTTAATAGACAGAGAGTCTAAGTGCAAGGATTCTAAATGGCATTCCATATGGAAATCATAAAAGAAGAGCAATGGACAGGTAGACCGTTATTGCAGAAAGACAGGCAATGTCTCTTCTGCAATAAAAGTAACTTAACCACCTGCTCCACTCGCAGTCTTTTGCATTTGTGTGCAAGTGCAGCTCAGTTTACATTTTGGCATAGTGCCTGTGTGCCAGGATGACTGCAGGAGTGATGTAATCCCACACCAGTCAATGAGAACAGCTGCTCCCAGAAGGGTAGAAGATGCTGGCATTGGTGAGAAACATCAGACCAATGAAGGGAGGTAAGTATTAGGGGTGATCGAACGGTTCGGGTCGACCATCGGTTCGACACGAACATTGGCTGTTCGACGTTCGGCCAAATTTTTTGCTGAAAAAGTTCGGAATTCGGCAACCAGAACTGACCAAAATGCAATGGGACAGGAAATGGGCTTTAAAAGCCCGTGATTGGACCAGAACCATCAGTAAAAGCCAATTGAGGGGGCAGGAGAATGCTAGGAATGTGATTGGAGTGACTAGGGGGTCCAGAGGCCAATCATTAGTGAATACGCCCCCTAGTATATAAGATAGCCCCCGCCAAATTCCTAGCATTGTAATACAGGGACATGGGCATTTTTTTGGGGTCTTTGGAGGCAGGCAAAACATCTGAACTTCTGTATAGGGGTATATATACACACACACTTATATGTATATATACACATACACATATATAGGTGTGATAGGAGCGGATACATATTGGTGTTAATTATTTCATTAGCGCAAGCATAGTGTTCTGCTATATTCACACCTATATATGTGTATATATACATATAAGTGTGTGTGTATATATACCCCTACACAGAAGTTCAGATGTTTTGCCTGCCTCCAAAGACCCACAAAAAATGCCCAAAAAAACGCCTGCGCCAAAAAAAAACCCGCCCAGGTGTGTTATTGCAGGGGTTTTTTTGGGGAATTTTTTTTGGGTCTTTGGAGGCAGGCATGACATCTGAACTTCTGTATAGGGGTATATATGCACACACATGTATGTATATATACACCTACACATACATAGGTGTGAAAGTAGCAGAACACTATGCTTGCGCTAATGAAATAATTAACAGGCAAATGTCTCCGCTCCTATCACACATATGTATGTGTAGGTGTATATATACATACATGTGTGTGTATATATACCCCTATACAGAAGTTCAGATGTCATGCCTGCCTCCAAAGACCCCAAAAAAATGCCCAAAAAAACCCTGCAATAACACACCTGGGAGTTTTTTTTTTGGCGCAGGCGTTTTTTTGGGCATTTTTTGTGGGTCTTTCGAGGCAGGCAAAACATCTGAACTTCTGTGTAGGGGTATATATACACACACACTTATATGTATATATACACATACACATATATAGGTGTGATAGGAGCGGAGACATATTGGTGTTAATTATTTCATTAGTGCAAGCATAGTGTTCTGCTATTTTCACACCTATATATGTGTATGTGTATATATACATATAAGTGTGTGTGTATATATACCCCTACACAGAAGTTCAGATGTTTTGCCTGCCTCCAAAAACCCACAAAAAATGCCCAAAAAAACGCCTGTGCCAAAAAAAAACGCCCAGGTGTGTTATTGCAGGGTTTTTTTTGGGCATTTTTTTGGGGTCTTTGGAGGCAGGCATGACATCTGAACTTCTGTATAGGGGTATATATACACACACACTTATATGTATATATACACATACATATATATATGTGTGATAGGAGCGGAGACATATTGGTGTTAATTATTTCATTAGCGCAAGTATAGTGTTCTGCTACTTTCACACCTATATATGTGTATATATACATATAAGTGTGTGTGTATATATACCCCTACACAGAAGTTCTGATGTTATGCCTGCCTCCAATAACCCCCAAAAAATGCCCAAAAAAACGCCTGCGCCAAAAAAAACGCCCAGGTGTGTTATTGCAGGCGTTTTTTTGGGCATTTTTTGTGGGTCTTTGGAGGCAGGCAAAACATCTGAAATTCTGTATAGGGGTATATATACACACACACTTATATGTATTTTACACATAAACATATATAGGTGTGATAGGAGCGGAGACATATTGGTGTTAATTATTTCATTAGCGCAAGTATAGTGTTCTGCTACTTTCACACATGTATATGTGTATGTGTATATATACATATAAGTGTGTGTGTATATATACCCCTACACAGAAGTTCTGATGTTATGCCTGCCTCCAATAACCCCCAAAAAATGCCCAAAAAAAACGCTTGCTACAAAACCGGCAAGGTGTGAAAATAGCGGAGCCATATCCCTGTTCTATAAGTGTTCTAATACAAACAATCTTTTTTTCTAGTTCTGGACATGCTACAGAGCTGAAACTTCACAGGTACACTTTTTAGACCCCCCAGGCACTAAATACAAAGAAATCTCATTTTTTTTTTTCAATAATTTTTTCAATAATTGGCTCTCTATCAAAAATGAGAGTTTTTAAGAACTTTTTTTTGTGTGATTAATAGTCCCTGGGGCATGACCCAGAACCCTAGGCACTTTTTAGGGGCATTTATTGGGTTTTTGGGCTTCAAAATTGTGTTTTTCAATTACCGAAAGTTCGGGTCCCATTGATTTCAATGGGGTTCTGAAATCCGGGCCGAACTTTCGGGAAGTTCGGGTGTTCTGGTCGAACCGAACTTTTGAAAAGTTCGATCATCCCTAGTAAGTATTGTGAAGTTTAGCTCAAAACAACAAATAATAATGTAAGTATAGGAAACAAAGAAGGCGCGTAGGCCTAGTACATTATATTCAAAACATGTTTTACTACTTAAGCCCCGGAAGATTTTACCCCCTTCCTGACCAGAGCCTATTTTGCGATTCGGCACTGCGTGACTTTAACGGACAATTGCGCGGTCGTGCGACACTGTACCCAAATGAAATTGACGTCCTTTTTTTCGCACAAACAGAGCTTTCTTTTGGTGGTATTTTATCACCTGTGTGATTTTTTGATTATGCGCTATAAACAAAAAAAGAGCGACAATTTTGCAAAAATAACAATATTTTTCAATTTTTTTATATGAAATTCCCCTAAAAAAATGTAAAAATCAAAATTTTTTAACATTTTTAGGCCAATTTGTTTTCTGCTAAATATGTTTGGTAAAAAAAACCGCAAAAAGCGTATTTTGATTGGTTTGCGCAAAAGTTATTGCGTTTACTAACTAAGGGAAAGATTTTTGTAATTTTTATTGTTTTTTTTTAATGAGTAATGGCGGCGATCTGCGATTTTTTTGCGGTACTGCGACATTGCAACGGACAGATCGGACCCTTGACTGACATTTTTGACACTTTTGGGGGTACCAGTGACATTACTACAGTAATCAGTGCTATATATATGCACTGTTACTGTAAAAATGACACTGGGAGGGAAGGGGTTAACTTTATTGGAGAGGGAGGGGTTAAGTGTGTCCCTAGGGGCGTGTTTCTTACTGTGATTGGATGTGGCTTTGTGTGTAACAGCACAGATCAACGGTCCTACATAGCAGGACCGAGTGATCTGTGCTTTTACACAGGGGAAAGTGACAGGCGGCTTTGTTTACATTAGCCGCCTGCCTTTCTCCCTCTCTACCCGACGATTGCGAGTGACCGGTGGACATCGGGTCCGCCGGTCACACGCGTCGGCTTCTTCAGGTACGAGCGGGGCCGGAATGCGCTCGCCCCCTATTCGCTCCCAGGCTAGTGACGTACTGGTACGTCACTTTGCCTGGGAGGGGCTGACCGCCGCCGTATATAGTCGGGCGGCGGTCAGCAAGTGGTTAAATGGTACAAAACGGAGGTGAATGTACTCACAAACCAATGCTTGCATCATAGCTTAGACATAACATCATCTGCTTAAGTCCATATACGTAAACTTACAATGTATAGTAGACACATTGGCTAACGTGTTTTAAGGTTACCCTCTTCTTCAGAGCCTTGTCTAGATGACTATTGGTATAGCTGAGGGACTCTTATGGTCCGATTCCGTGGTTCTCAGCCTGGTGATGTCAATTTGCAGATTCTCCTCTCATGTCTGAGTCAGTTCAGACATCCCCAGTCTTTTGAGGGCAGCGGGGAGCAAATTATCCACATGCAGTAATATGTCAAGATAGGAGTTTGACACCACGTTGAGACTTATCGCACAGTGCAGGAGAATGAATATAGTTACATTTTCCAAAAAAAACCTAATAATAATGCACTCACAATTGTAGTAAGTGAGGCCTTTATCCTAGATCTCTGCTGTATGCAAGAAAGGGACCTGCCAAGTTCTGGAAGTCGGCAGTGACCTGACAGTGAGTCTTACTTCCTTGTAGCTGGGGTTGCTATGGCAACAGGTTTCAAGGGCTCCTCTACCTTTGTCAAGCTTCAACTTCATGAAGTTCTTAGTTCTATCGTTTTTGCAAAGTTAAACTCTGGGCAGTTTTAAAAGACAATACCAGAAAAACTATCAGCGCAAACCAAAATATAACACAAAACTAATGTGTGTGAATATAATGTGGAAAAATATATCCTAAAGTGTGTAAATGCTAATCCGGCAGCAAACACCAATCGTGTTCACAAATCACAAACCATACAAATAATACAAAAATGTGCTGCGCCAGAAATCACACAAATAAAACAGTGATAATATGTGATAATAATAGATGAAAAACAGTTCATAAGGCACATAATCGTGCTAGTGCTCCAATCAAAGATATCTCCAAAAGTCCCAGTGTTCAACTGAAATGTGATCCAATCGTGATAAACAACGAATATTGTGAGCACCGTTTAGTGAATCCCTCCACCAGACAGATAAGCCTCTCACCTTCCCATCAGACCCAAATGGGCCAGCAATCACATAACATGGATAATGGATTTCCAGGAAAGGGCCTCTCTACTGTGTAGCTCCAGGGATTCCAAGATATATGTGGGGATAAGAATGGGACAAAATCTAGTGCTCTCCGTATATATATAGATAAATCAGCTTTATTGAAGAGAATAAACAAACTCACATTTGCAGGGCACTCAGCCGTGCCTGCTTTGCTGACATGTAGTGTAGATAGTGCTCCGGAGAAACGATCTGCGTCGGCCACGCACGCTCCGCCCCCCCTATACGCGTTACGTCGAGCGTGATGCTCCTTTGACTTCCTCGGTAGGGGACCTACTACCGACGTAACGCGTATAGGGGGGGCGGAGCGTGCGTGGCCGACGCAGATCGTTTCTCCGGAGCACTATCTACACTACATGTCAGCAAAGCAGGCACGGCTGAGTGCCCTGCAAATGTGAGTTTGTTTATTCTCTTCAATAAAGCTGATTTATCTATATATATACGGAGAGCACTAGATTTTGTCCCATTCTTATCCCCACATATATCTTGGAATCCCTGGAGCTACACAGTAGAGAGGCCCTTTCCTGGAAATCCATTATCCATGTTATGTGATTGCTGGCCCATTTGGGTCTGATGGGAAGGTGAGAGGCTTATCTGTCTGGTGGAGGGATTCACTAAACGGTGCTCACAATATTCGTTGTTTATCACGATTGGATCACATTTCAGTTGAACACTGGGACTTTTGGAGATTTCTTTGATTGGAGCACTAGCACGATTATGTGCCTTATGAACTGTTTTTCATCTATTATTATCACATATTATCACTGTTTTATTTGTGTGATTTCTGGCGCAGCACATTTTTGTATTATCAGTTTTAAAAGACATAAATTATTTTTTGAAAAAGAAAGAGACTAAATAATCACATTTTATATTAAATGAAATTACCAATAAATGTATATTTTTTAAGTGCAAGCAGTGCAAGTATCAAATTCCCTACTATCACCCAGTATTTCAGTCCCCGTACAGCAGAGCTTAGTGAGGGACATGAAGAGTCAGAAGTACAAGGAGGCATTCAGTTCATGTGCTTATAGGAGGACAAAGCAGAGTGACAGAGAAAGTGTGAGATGAGCTCATCACTGTAATGTTTCACCTTTCAGCATCCAGGAAAAGGCTGATGAAGGGCCTATGACAGCCTAAGCTAAAAGGAAGTGGGTTAAATGATGCTGGCCATGACTGAGGACATCTTGTGGCAGAAGAGAAGTACTACTTGTGGGGTGGGTTGATCTGGTCCAGATTGAATGTGAATATTAAAGCCTCTTGTATTGAATTGCATTGTAACTGTAATGTCTTTTATTATTTTGTAAAGTGTGGGCGTACAAATTCTGAATAATAATATTAATAATAATAATGCAGTAAAAACAGAGTTTTCAGTCTTATAATGAGCTATTCATTTTTTTCATTGTTCACCGTAGTTTTGATTTAATGAAGAAGAAAATGTAAATGTACTTTATTGAACTGCAACAGTTCTTAATTCCTAATCGGAATTATATGCAGTTAGAACTAAGAGAAATGTTATTGCGCAATGCCAATGGTGTAGATTCCAATATTTAGAGGGTAACCACAAATTAATTATACATATTAACATATAATAAGATTTGTTGGAGCTGAAATTCAGAATACAGTACTTTTTATGGACATTTCTTTTTTTTTTTTTTTTTAAAGATTTCTTGGTCATCTTATTTTGTTTCTGTTGCTTGAGCAGAATGTTTTTATTGTTTGAGCAGACTGCATTCAGTTAGGTTGCTTTCAGTAAATGAGTAACTTCTTTGACTCACTCAATTGTGTGTGCAAATTGGAACTTGTGCTACTGAGCTCTATTAACATCAGGCTTTTTTTTAGCAAACAAGAAAAAATAGTCTGGTAAATATAAGTAAATTGCCCTAAAAAACGCCACCTGCTGGATGGATAGTAATACACAACATGTTCATGTTAAATATTTCATAGTTTTATCTAAGATAAACAATAAATGTTTACATTTTAGATCTAATTATGATAAAGAAAACATATACAAAACCGCCATACATTCCCATTAAAGTGTATGTAAAGCGTATACTGTAGTTTCTTCCTCCCTGAGTGATAAACATGCAAATTCAATGCATGTTGCCATGTTAAATATTTATACATGAAATATAATCTACCTATTTTTAAACTGTAAATGCAGCTGGACAGCTAGGTTTCTCTTTCAGCCTGCTGGAAGGCATGGGGAGGACTGAGGGGGACTTTTACATCCTTTCCAAAAGTTCCTAGGCTAGAACTAGATGTGGCTATTCACTAATATGGCTATCATTAGTGCCAACATCTAAGCAGCTTTAGCAGCAGGAAAGGTAACAACAGAAGGAAGATTGTAATCATTCCATCAAAGAAAGAGCCTATCCAACGGTTTTACTGGTACCAGTTATTTTCAAAAGTTTCCAGGAGGTACTTAGAAAAACAGAGACCCCAGTAGAGGCAGCTCACCTCACATATATGATGTAATAATTTGACCATAGTTCTTCTTTAAGGCCTCTATTTGTTTCTATTAGGAAAAGTAAGCATTATGAGCTAGAGATCATTTTTGTCTTAATATGAATTGGTTTTAGATCTGTGTACTGCTGTGGATCTATGCACTACTGATGTGGCTAATCACTGATACAGCTATCATTGGTACCACTATCTAAGCAACTACAGCAGCAGCAAAGGTGACAATGCTGCAGAATTTTTGCTGCAGAAAGAAGATTTTTCTCATCCCAGAGGCAGACTATGCATTATGAGCTACAAAACAGGAGGGTGCACCAACCTAGTGCAATATCATAACTCAGTTTTTATTAAAGAAGTAAAAAAAAAAGTGGGTACTCACAAACATATTTTACACAAGCGTATCTAAAGATATAGACAAGGCTGCCTCCAAATCCACCATACTTGGCTGATGGCATGGGAAGACCTCTAAACGTCCATAAATAGCTAACATGTTTCGAGGGTATAGGCCCTCTTCTTCAGAATCAATAAAAAATTCAAGAGGAATTGAGTTGTGATAATTCACTTATATAGTCCTAAGAGGGTAGCAATACGTTTGTACTCTGTCTGTACTTGCAAGATCAACCGAGAGGAGAGTCCATCCTACCCCTAAGCTCCCCACCTGAGCACAGGAGGTTATGTTTTGAGTTATGCCTTATGAGCACTGGATTATTCTTGCTTTTATTTGCTATTGATTTGTGAACTATGAGAAAAATGTATGAAAGGATATTGAGAAATGGTTCCCTGAAGGAGGTGATTAACTGAGTCTTGTTATTGCTCGTCCATTCGTTAGGTTTAATGGGTTACTGCCCCCTTTGCATTGTTATTCCTATTGTTGCTTAAAGGATATTGGAATTATATTCCCACAGCATACAGTTAAAATGGATACATGTAACACCTACTCTTTGTTGGGTATTGATGTGTTTAAGTGACTCTTGTGCTGGCCTTCTAAAATCTCAGTAGAAATTATTGTAGAAAGGTTAGTTCTATTTACAATATTTTTTTTACTAGCCTACATGCTCAGCTGTCGTCAGTTTTGTACGTAGTCATTTAAGCTAATTAAATCATATACTACATTTAGAATGCTACACTCGTAACCATGGAAACTATGTTTGCCTAGGCACAGTTTGGAATGTAGGTAGCTTTGCTACAGTTTATGTGAGGGAATTAAAATGTATTTCTCTGATTTTTTTGTTCTTACAGATTTAACTTTAGAGCTACCAGAAAATGTTGGGTTTTATTTCTACACTTTGTGAGCAATTTAAATTTTTACAAAACAATGTTACACCAAACAAATTGCAACTCCCTCTGGTTCACTTATATACTCCATTTATAAAATAATGCTTTGATTTGGCTTCTGGAATTATCTGATTTGTATGTAAAGAAATGTAATAAATACTAAAATTGGAAGATATTTATGAGGTTTACGTAGGATTTTAATATTCAACTGTATGTCATATCCCTCACAACAGTAAGCGCTGTAGGTGGTACATGTTATCATCAACAGCACAATGAAGTACACTACTAGTTCAAAAAGCAGGTAGGAGATGGGGCAGAGCTATAGAATAAATGTATGTGCATTACACTCCACATGACTTTTTTCCTTTGTTTCATTGAAGACAGCAAGCATTTTATGACATTACTTCTTGAAGAGTACTCCAGAACCCCCCCCCCCCCCCATAAAAAGGCACTGGGATCCCACTCCCAACTACCACACACACTCACATGCACTCTTTCACAGTTTGTGAAAATCCTCCATCAGGAAAGAAAAGGGGCCAAGAAAGGAAATATTTTAGGGATAGAAATAACACTTAAAGTGTTACTAAACACAGAATCTGCATTCACTATATCTAGTCGTATACAGTCACAGAACATGGAAATGCAATTATTTTAGTAAATATAAATGGATAATTACCTTTTCTCATCAGCAGTATATAGCAGCCTTGTGACTTGTATCAGTTCCTATTAAAGCTTGTAGGAGTAGTTTTCATTCTCACCTGTTCCTCTGTCTGGACGTGTCCGGACAGTGCTGATTGGCTCTGTGCTGATCACATGCACTCTCCCAAGAAAAAAAAAACTCTTTAGCAACACACACCAAACTGAGCATTTGCAGCTCATTCCCTGGCTCTGTAAATATCACGTTATTTTTTGGAGAAAGTGAAAGAAGAGGAGGGTCCAACAGCCTTTATACACAATGCAGAGGATTAACCCCTTAGGTTCCACAGTGAGTATAACAAGAATGTTTTACTGCATATACAGACTGATTTTACTGCTGTGGGTTTTGTAACACTTTAATAGATGTTTCACCAAGTCATTGAGTAACAAGAGTTCAGATCATAGATTCTAAAGAGTGAGTACAGCAGATGCTGATTACTTTTAGACTCTCTCTCCTATTGAAACTCTGTTTAGCCCCCTACAGATAGGAATGAGCAGATCTGACCAGTTTGATTTGCGGGCAGTTTTGTAAAACATCCATCAATTTTTAGAAACAAACAAACTTTTTCAAAACACTTTTGAAGTCTATGTGGTAAGTAATCTTTATGTTTGATAATACCCAAACTGCTCCTCCTGTAGGGGAAATGTGCCAGGCAAAGTCTTGGACACTGACAATATTACACTATACAAATTGCACATGCACACGCTTACTGTACAGAGCTACTATTCGAACACTGTGTGGGAGCATGTTTTTTATTTACATGTACATGTTTTTTGAACATTAGTCCTGTTTTCAACACATTTTAAACAAATAGATTTTTATGACTTTACCATACCATTGTAGATTTTTTTTATTTTTCCTGGGGAAAAATGATATATTATCCTTTGCATTTCATCATCTTTGGAGATCTCATTGGCTGGGATCCATGGAACATCCTAGTATGGTGACTGTACCATACAAGAGCTTATAATTAGGGTTCTAGCTGTCTGGTAAGCCTTGATCAGCACAGGGTGGTGACAGTGGCAGTGTATCACTTCAAGGAGTCTCACTCATTTGGTGAACTTTGGATTATAATATCCACGTGAGCATTTGACCCGTGGAACATTGGGGATCAATATTTGGGTGAGTGCTTGTGAATATTTTTGGTGGAAGTCATTTATTTAAGCACTGAAATCTCTTCATGCTAATATTTAAAGTGCTTTATATATCTGATTTCTGCTAGCTGCTGTCACATTTTCATTGGTTTAGGGGAAGTGTATAAAAGTGCAGGCTTTGTGTTTGAGATTTTTAATAACTAAACAATTGCCACAAAAGAGTTGGGAAACTGAGTATCGCCCTAGGGGACATGTACTAATGCCAAATAAATAAATAAATAAATAAATAAATAAATGCAAGTGCAGTTGGGAGAGGGCCTTTTTATGAAGCTTTGATAACATGGAAAATACACAAGTTCCAGATAGGCAATACACAAGTACAGTTTTGAGAGAGGCCTTACAGTTGGACGTGGCGGTATGGAACAGTACGATTTTCACAGACCGCTCAGCAACTCTAGCAGCAAATATTTGGCTGTGAAATGTTTTATTATTTTAAGTTGAACAAAAAAAGCTTTAAAAAGCTTTAAAGTGGTAGTTTTAGCAGCAACACATGCTTTTCCATTTTTTCATCAAGCACGGCTAAGCCTGCTTTGACCGGCGGTAACAGCAGCAATAAGCACTGCTAAGCCTGATCATCTCTAAAAGCCATAGTAAAGTGTCTTCTCAAAAAAAGCAACTAGGGCTCTGCACTACAATATTTTTTTTAAAGGGCATGTATATGGGGAAGGTTTTGTATGCCAGTTAACAATGTGCTGGGTGGGCTAGTTTGTGTAGCCCTACCACTGCTGTGCCCTGCAGGACCTGCTGCCCCCCTACTACCTGCATGCACAGCACGTTTGCTTTTCACTTTAGGCCTATGTGTGCTGTTTTTTTTTAATGCCTAGTTTTACTGAATATATATAAGCGAGTGAATGTGTGGTGCTTTTGGTTGACACTAGTAACCGCACTGCACTGCGGAGGTGTACTGCGTGCAAAGGTCAGCTCCAATAACTGTTCAGCCACAGGTCTATGATGAATATCACCAACAAAATCAAATAACATATCTCCCAATATGGGGCACACTAGTTACCGCACTGCACTGTGGTGGTGCACTGCGTGCAATGGGCAGCTACAAAAGCTGCTCAGCCACACATGCATACTACAAACAGAATCAACTTGGTGTTCAGTTATTCACTTTACAGTCATCATAGTGGCCAAGGGGGTACTCTTTACGTCTGAAGGAAAGGAGACTTACTCTCCAAATATGGAAAGGCTTCTTCACAGTAAGAGCCTTGAAAATGTGGAATAGACTCCCTCAAGAGTTAGAGGTCAACTCAGTAGATTGCTTTAAAAAAAGATCTGAATTCTTTCTTAAAAGTACATAACATAACTGGCTACTAACAGTTATAGGTAAAGTTGATCCAGGGATCACCTGATTGCCTCTTGGGGGATCAGGAAGGAATTCCCTAAATTGGATCATGCTTTTCTGGGGTTATTTGCCTTCCCCTGGATCAACTGTGGGTATGGGATTGTGTATATAGAATTGTAAAAAAAAAAATGTTTTATTTTCCCCTTTTTATTGGTTGACCTGGAAGGTCTTTTTTCAACCAGACTAAGGCTGGCCATACATGTTCAATTTTTTTGTTTATTTTTCTGTTAGATTTACCACAAATCACATAATATGAGGTCAAAGCTAAACAACACTTTCACTTGTATACAATTAGGCAGGCCTTGGTACTACATAGTTGAAGGTAAATTTCAAGAAAATTGTACAGAAAATTGTAAGAAAATTGTATAATGTATGGCCAGCCTAAATATATAACTACGTAATGAGATAAAATAATTCACAAAAGAAACCCCCAAAAAGAGGCTAGCAAGCAATACAGAAAATGAATAGTCCTAAGAAGGACTACTAGGTCTTTGGAACTGTGAACAAAGTGGTAATACAAAAGAGTATATTGTACACCATACTCTAGTCCACAGTAGTCTAGAACTATATAGAACAGTAAAGCACTATATAGCACTGTATAGCACTGTTCATTATGAGTTTGAGTGTGAAATATTGCCCATACATTTGGAATGACACCAAACTTATGAACTTTGAGATTTGCCATTTTTTAGCAAAGTAAATAAGAATAGTCAGGTTAACGCATAAAAAGGAGCCTATGGATCCAACTGGGGGATGAGAGTACAAAAAACATTAACAATATACAGTACAATATATTATTTTCTTGGAATTGAGGAAGAGATTTAAAAACTTTAGAAGTGTCACATGTATACAGACTAATAGTATGTGTATGTCAATTTAAATGTGATAGAAACTGAAAGTTCAAGTGGTATTTAACTCAAAATTAACAAATGCAGCCACCACATCTAAGAACTGGTAAGTTGAAATATAATTTATTTTTGCTTTTGGGTTTATTTCCACAATGTTTTAGTTTTTAGTTAAATTTTTTAGTACGTAAATGTTTTTATCTTTTTTTAGTATGTCAACTACACATAGGGGTTGATATACTAAAACGCAAGCACTCAAAATCTGGTGTAGCGGTGCATGGAAGCCAATCAGCTTCAGTTTGTTCAATTGAGCTTTGACAAAAAACCTGGAAGCTGATTGGTTTTCTATGCCGAGCTGCACCAGAATTTGCACTATCCGATTTTAATAAATAAATCCCACTGTGCTGCAAAGTACTATGGTTTCTGTACTGGAATGTGAATTATTTTAAATAGTCAACAAGGAAAAATAAGAAAAATATATAAAAATTATTTTGAGGGGGAAAGCTACTTTGTTGCTAGAATAAACATTTTTAAACATGGCCTCTTATAAAGAAAAAGGTAAATACCCATCTGGTCCATCAACCACAAAATAGAACTACGGTGACTGAAAAATCATTTGTATTGGCATTGGGACTGGCTGATGGAACTAGAGAGTAGGAATGATCAAACGGTTTGGGTCGACCATTGGTTCGACCCGAACATTGACTGTTCGAAATTCGGCCGAATTCTGAACTTTTTGCGGAAAAAGTTCGGAATTCGGCAACCAGAACCAACCAAAATGCAATGGGACAGGAACTGGGCTTTAAAAGCCCGTGATTGGACCAGAAACATTAGTAAAAGCCAATTGAAGGGGCAGGAGGATGCTAGGAATGTGATTGGAGTGACTAGGGGGTCCAAAGGCTATTCAGTAGTGAATACGCCCCCCAGGATATAACATAGCCCTGCCAAATCTCTAGCACTGTAATACAGGGCTGTGGAAGAGAGTGGAAGCAGTTCGGTTACTCCTGCTTCAAAAGTGTCATTTAGCAATTATTAGTGTGAGGAAAGGGATATCTAGTGTAGTTAGGGTACTATTTTCCACTATAGTAAGATTCAATAATCTAGTTTCTGTAGAGAAAGTGTTAAGTGTCAGGGTGACCGTATTGTAGTGTAGGGTGAACTGACTCTGACTGCTATGGCAGGGTGACCAAACTCTTCCATGTCAGGGTGACCGCCATAGAAAAAAGATTGTTTTTCTTAGAATTGCAGTAGAGCAGGGATAGGGCTCCGCTATTTTCACACCTGGCCGTTTTTGTTGCAGGTGTTTATTGGGCTTTTTTGTGGACGTCTTTGGAGGCAGGCATAACATCTGAACTTCTGTATAGGGGTACATATACACACACATATACACATATATGTATATATACACATACACACATATAGGTGTGAAAGTAGCAGAACCCTATGCCTGCGCTAATGAAATTATTTGCAGGAATGTGGCTCCGCACCTATCACACCTATATGTGTATATATACATATATGTGTGTGTGTATATATACCCCTATACAGAAGTTCAGATGTTATGCCTGCCTCCAAAGATGCCCAAAAAATGCCCAAAAAAACGCCTGCAACATCAATAATTTTTTCAATAATTGGCTCTCTATCAAAAACGACAATTTTTAAGAACTTTTTTTTGTGTGATTAATAGTCCCTGGGGCATGACCCAGAACCCTAGACACTTCTTAGGGGCAGTTATTGGGTTTTAGGGCTTCAAAATTGTGTTTTTTGATTACCGAAGTTCGGGTCCCATTGTTTTCAATGGGGTTCTGGAATCTGGACCCGAACTTTCGGGAAGTTCGGGTGTCCTGGTCGAACCAAACTTTTCAAAAGTTCGATCATCCCTACTAGAGAGGGCAGAAGGGAAGCAAACATCTGACACTCCCAAAAGTCTCACATGCTAAAGATTTGGTTTTGCAACAAAATGAGGATTGGTGATGTGGGGCATCGGGACAGGCAACTATTTACTCTTAAAAAATAAAAAATAAAAAAAATCTAATGATAGAGTCATGTTCAATCATTTAAAAATATGTATTTATATATTATTTTACAATTAATATTCTTTTGCATGCATCCATTTCTTGGATTCAGTATTAAGTACTGAATGGTAATTGTACTTGAATCTTCAACTGTTGTTTCTGGTATACGAGATACGATGCTTGAACATTACAAGATTAAAAATACATAGTCCTTGTCATAATTGGAGAGCTTACTTTCTATAAATGTACTTTGACATCTGGCTTGAAATAGCTGCAGCCTAAACATTCAATTTAATTTGGCAGTGCGGAAACATTTGTCAGTGGGTCATTCTTCCTTTCATTTAATTCTTGAATTCATCAAAAGATCAAAGTAAAATGCAAAAACTAAGTACTTTTGTTCATACCATTTATTAAAACTTATAGCTGTGATTGCTCCATGCTCCTATGATACATTCATAAAATCATAGCTCATCAACAGTTTTGACGTTTAGCTTCCAGTGACTTCAAACTGTATTCTTTTATATTTTCATCCACAGAATAGCTTTTGTTTTCAGCTGTATTAAATAATACAATAGAAGTCCAGACCTTCTCAGTAATACGGCTAAAATAGAACAGGTTGAATATAGCTAACCAGGCTGAAAAAGACTTCTGTACATCATGATTGTCCATTAGGACTTCAGCTGTTGTGGCCCAAATAGGGTAAACAGAGCCCTGGGCAACTATGACCAATTCCCATTTTACTCCCATAAAAGGCAGTTGGATCAATTTCCTGGATCAAGCTATCACAATATTATATTATAACAATAAACTCATGTGCTGCTAAATCAATACACCAACAAAGTGTCCAAAATTAATGAATACTAAAGAATAATAATATTAATAATCTTAGAATATGATTACCACATTATCCTTATGTAATAATAACTGAAAGGTGTCCAGCACAGGCACAAATCCTCCAAATCTTCACTTTATTTAAAAAGCATTAAGACAGAGCAAAACAACCCGCTAATGTGTTTCCCCCCCCACGGGCCTTAATCACAGCTAGATTGTCAAAAGCATTGACCTCTTTTTAAAATGTCTTTACCTGTTCTAGGTGGAGACAAAGACTAATTGCTAACAAATGTCAGGCAAATGTCAAAAAAGCAGAATATAACCAGATAATCAAATAAAACAACACGAGTGGGAAGTAATAAGGTCTTTAGCACAAGGTCTGTAGCACATTGAATATCTACTGTCAAGTTCATTCTAAAAATAAATGTATTCTTCAACCGTAATTAGGACCAAGTTGAACTCTGGTCTGTAAGAAATAGATCCACTGGGCCTCTCCCTGTAAGGACCTTCTATGGGCATCTCCACTAGGGATGAGCGAATGGTTCGGGTCGACCATCGGTTCGACCTGACCATTGACTGTTCGAAATTCGGCCAAATTCCGAACTTTTTGCGGAAAAAGTTCGGACTTCGGCAACCAGAACCGACCAAAATGCAATGGGACAGGAACTGGGCTTTAAAAGCCCGTGATTGGACGAGAACCATCAGTAAAAGCCAATTGAGGGGCAGGAGGATGCTAGGAATGTGATTGGAGTGACTAGGGGGTCCAGAGTCCAATCAGTAGTGAATACCCCCCCCCCTCAGTATATAACATAGCCCCGCCAAATCTCTAGCCATGTAATACAGGGCTGTGGAAGAGTGTGGAAGCAGTTCTGTTACTCCTGCTTCAAAAGTGTCATTTAGCAATTATTAGTGTGAGGAAAGGGATATCTAGTGTAGTTAGGGTACTATTTTCCGCTATAGTTAGATTCAATAATCTTGTTTCTGTAGGGAAAGTGTTAATTGTCAGGGTGACCGTATTGTAGTGTAGGGTGAACTGACTCTGACTGCTATGGCAGGGTGACCAAACTCTTCCATGTCAGGGTGACCGCCATAGAAAAAAGATTGTTTGTCTTAGAATTGCAGTAGAGCAGGCATATGGCTCCGCTCCTTTCACACCTGGCCGTTTTTGTTGCAGGCGTTTATTGGGCTTTTTTGTGGACGTCTTTGGAGGCAGGCATGACATCTGAACTTCTGTATAGGGGTATATACACACACACATATATATGTATATATACACATACACACATATAGGTGTGAAAGTAGCAGAACCCTATGCCTGCGCTAATGAAATTATTTGTAGGCATAGGGCTCCGCTACTTTCACACCTATATGTGTCTATGTGTACATATACATATATGTGTGTGTGTGTATATATACCCTTATACAGAAGTTCAGATGTAATGCCTGCCTCAAAAGAAGCCCAAAAAAACGCCTGCAACAAAAACGCCCAGGTATGTTGTTGCAGGCATTTTTTTTTGGGCATTTTTTGGGCGTCAGTTTTTTTTTACCTCTCCCTTTTCTTTATTCTTAATTTAATGTATTATTATATATTTTGGGCAAATATAGGTAGGGTACTGCCAATAATGCCAATAATTATGTAATTTGACATCAATATATAATATTGTGTTACAGGGTTTGTTATTAGTGCCTACGATGTCCATTGTCCTGCAGCCAGGTGGCGCCCCCCCCCCCTCAAAGTGGTTATCTGCCCAGCGCATGTAGATTTCCCCCTTCCGTGGGGTGGCCTGCTTTAATGCCTCTGCACTCTAGCACCATGGAGATCTAACATAGTTATAAACTCCTTTGGCCCCGCTTAGCTGGTGTGATTGCTTTCTCCATCATAGGCTCCTTAACATCTGTCATGCCCTTGTGGGTGGAGTCTATTCACCTCTGTCATCTGCTATTGCGAGGCTTGGCAGCATCCAAGCCTCGTCTTGGATGCCGGCCTTGCTGAGGCATGGTATGCGCTGGTAGCAGGATGACGGCGCAACGTGCTGTTCGGCCGAAGGATCCTTAATGGCCACATAATCTCTCCCTTCAATTCCATGGAGACTATACTCCCATTTGGGTCTTTGTTACAAGCCCTTTATCCTTATTGGTTGAATTTGAATCATTTGCTGCCTTTATAATTGCACCTGATTTAAACATCAGTGCTTTCCAGACGCCACGCGTGATTACAATGGATCTGTCCTAGGTAACCTTTCTCTGAAAGCTCTGCAAATTACTCACCAATACTATGACTATATATTGAAGTTTAATTATTTTCCTATCTAGTCTATCACATTATTTGTTTTAACTTTGCAGACCCCTAGCCATCGGGGTTGCTTTACTTGGAAACAATCTTCATTTTTTCAAACAAGACAGCCCCATTGACATTTTGTCCCGAGCTATTTTTTCAGCAAAGGATCCTCTAAAATGTAAGCATTTATATTGTTGATATTGTTTATATTGTTTATATTGCAAGATATTTATATTGTTCTTTGTACTGATGTTGTGATTCTAATTTCAGATAATAGTTTGTATCCTTCTTGGACACCTCTGAAGAAAAAAATGTCGAAAACGCGTAAGCTAATCTTTATCTCCCAGACACAAACCTTGCAGTGTCTTTAGGTTTTCATGATTTTTACAGATACATATACTTGCGTTATATTGTCCTCATTAATCTCCATGTATATTGCCGCATGTTCTGTTGTGTTGTCCATTTACATACTCTTTTATCTCTTTGTATAAATAAAATTAAATAATTTTTTATCTACATAGGTTTACTCCTTTTCCAAGTGCCCATATAGTCCCGACCCCCAGAGGGTAATTTCCTTTTTATGTTTCTCCAAACCGTGGACTGAAAAGACGTTCAAACCCCACTGTATGTTCCTAAAATGATGGGAACATTTCAACAGGGACATCCAATGTTCTTCTACATCTATGCTAGTGTGGAGAGGCTTTATAGTACATCCTACATATTACACATTGCACTATTTAAAAAAGAAAAAGCCATTGATTTCGATATTACTATATCGTTGATAGGGCATTCTGCAGTAAATGTATATGTAAACGTAATCATTAAAAAATAATATATAAAATGAACATTGTAATATAATTTCAAAATTTTTTTACATTTTTTTCTCATTTTTAACTTTTATTAAGATAATACTTGTTTTTCTTACCATAAGGGTCATTGTTCAGGCATTTCCTGTTTCAAGGTGGCACAGCTTTATTTCTGCCTCCCAGCTGCTTTCTTGTGTTGTCATCCTGTCACACAGATTTCCAATTGTGATTATAAGTGGCCAGGTCCACACATTACAAAGGCAAGGTCCACTGTTGTCACCTTCAGGAAACATGCCCTGCCTGCTCTTACCATAAACCTTTTCTACAGTATTGATAAAAACTTTATTTAGGGGCAATGCCATGGGGTTGAAAGGAAAAAGGGAGTAAAGACTGTTACCTTAGCAAAGTGAAAGTTCACTTTACAAAGTAATTATTTCCTGAGCCTAGTAAATTATTATTATTATATGGGATTTATATAGAGCCAACATTTTGTACAGCGCTTTACAGCATGAGGGTTACAATACAATTCAATACAGGCGGAATCAGGGGGTCCTGCTCGTTAGAACTTACAATCTAAAGGGGAGGGTCAAGTGATACAAAAGGTAATAACTGTGGGGGATGTGCTGATGGAGAAATTAAAAATATAGTTGTTAGGTAGAGGCAGGATAGGCTTCTCTGAAGAGAAAGGTTTTCAGGGATTGCCTAAAAGTGGATAGTTTTGGAGATAGTCGGACAGATTGGGCAAGGGAATTCCAAAGCATGGGAGAGGCTTAGGAGAAGTCCTGGTGGCGAGCATAGGAGGAGGAGACAAGAAAACTAAAGAGCAGGGGGTCTTGGGAGGAATGAAGTGTTGGCTATTATTTTGAAACTAGGTTACTGTTGTAGCTGGGGGCCAAGTTATGGATAGCTTTGTAAGTTATTGTTAGTATTTTGAATGTAATTTGTTCTGTAAATGACAATGGAGGGATTGGCAGAGAGGGGTAGCAGACGCAGAGTGGTTTGTAAGGTGGATGAGTCTGGTAGCAGCATTTATGATGAACTGAATAGGGGATAGCCTATTTAAAGGTAAGCCAATGAGGAGGCAGAGGGAGTTGCAGTAGACATGGCAAGATATAACTAGGGAGTAGATTAGGAGCTTTGTGGTGCCATTGGCTAGGAAGGGGCATATTTTGGAGATGTTGCAGAGTTTGAGGTGGAAAGCTTTGGAAAATGATTGGTTGTGGGGCAGAAGGGAGAGTTTAGAGTTAAGGATAACATTAATCTAACATATATAACATACTGTATCTAGCACCATGGCATGCGGGAATGGGTTGATGCTTGTGCCATTGATCTTGACAGAAAAGTCAGGGAAAGGGGCATGTGGGGGAGGAAATATTATGAGCTCTGTGTTAGACAGGTTTGAGGAAGTCGTGTGACATTCAGACTAATAGGTCGGTTAGTAAATTAGTGATGCGTGAGGAGACTGAGGGGTCGAGAGATAGATTTGGGTGTTGCCAGCATAGAAATGATATTGAAAGCCATGGGAGGCTATCAGCTGACCCAGGTGTAGATTGAGAATAGGAGAGGTCCAAGAACAGAACCTTGGAGGACCCTGATAGAGAAAGGAAGAGGAGAGGAGGAAGTAGAATTGTAAGTGACACTGATGGTGTGGTGGGATAGGTAGAATGAAAGCCAATGAAGAGCACAGTCACGGAGACCAAAAGAGTAACATTTTTTGAGGAGAAGGGGCTGGCCAACTATATCAAAGGCAGCCGAAAGATCCAGAAGTAAGAGTACAGAATAGTGTCCATTGGTTTTTGCTGTGTAAATTATTTGTGTGTTTTAGGAGAGCAGTTTCTGTGGAGCGTTAAGGGCAAAAATACAGATTGAAGGGGATCAAGAAGGTTATTTTTAATGAGTTGGTTGTAGGCCGGGCGCTCAAGGAGTTTGGAGGAAAAGGGGAGCAAGGAGATCAGGAGTAGGTTGTTAAGATTGGTGGGGTCCAGTGAGGGCTTTTGTAAGTATAGAGGTGACTAATGCATGTTTTAGAGAGTTGGGGAAGATGCCAGAAGAGAGGGAGAGATTGAAGATGTGGGTTAGAGAGTTTAAGATAGAGTCAGAGGGTGACCGCAGTATTTGAGAGGAAACAGGGTCCAGGGGGCAGGTGGTTAGGTTGGCATTGGAAATAAGTTTAGAAACCTTGTCTATAGTAGCAGGGTTGACTAAGGGAAGTGTTGATTGTACCTGTGGACATGGGGTGTTAAGTTGGAGTTAATAATTAATTAATCTTATTTTTTAAGTGATTGGCAATCTCCTGGGCAGTGAATGAGTTAGTTGGTGCAGGCAGTGGAGTACGAAGTAGAGAGTTAAAGGTAGAGAGGATCTGATGGGGACTGGATGAGAAGTAAATAGGGTGAAGCTATGTTCATGTCAACTACCCAAATAAGTGCATGAAAACATCCTGTTTATGAACTTCCCTTGCATATAAATGGGTATGCAAAGTGAAAACAGCTTATTCCCTAAGCTCAATGAACATTTACTTTGCAAAGTGAAAATTCACTTTCTTAAGCAAACAGGCTGTTCAATATAGTTAAACCTTCTGTAAGATGAGCAAAATGTATGCATTTATGCAAGTATTTCTCCAGAAACATATTTTTCATTTAAAATTCCCAGTAATTGCAGCAAAATGAAATGTGTGCCATTAAGATGCACTTTTTGAACTGTTTAAGTTGGAATTGGAAGTGTGTTTTTTATAACAGTGTGCTCCAAAACTTCTCGCCTAATGCTCACAACCATTAAAATTAGCAAATTGCAATGGGGAAGGGGAACTTTAAAACATACAGCGATCACACATATGAATTTACAAGAATAATTTCTACAAGGGTTTGTAGTTTTGGTAATGGGATGTGTGCATAAAAGTTTAGCCTTTGCTGCGCCAATGTCACCAAAAAAGCTTGGTGAGGTATGTCAAAGTATTGTCGGAAATATTGTAACCAGGATTTTTTGTGGCATTGGTGCAGTAAAGGCTACTTTCTGGCAACTTGACCATGCAGATCATTTTTGTTCAAGTATCGTCATATTGTGCTCTTTAAAAACCAGCACGCTGTCTTTTTTCTAGGGCAGATTGTATTTCTCCTGAGGTTACCTGTGGGTTTTTCTTGGTATCCTAAACAATTCCTTTGGAAGTTGTGGCTGCAAAAGGTTTTGGTCGACCTGACCTTGGCCTTCTATCAATACATCCCCAAATTTTCCACTTAAAAATGATTGAACAGTATTGACTGGCATATTCAAGGCTTTGAATATCTTTTTATATCCTTTTCCATCTTTATAAAATTCCATTACCT
Source organism: Pelophylax lessonae (assembly GCF_965119305.1). Lineage (NCBI taxonomy): Eukaryota > Metazoa > Chordata > Amphibia > Anura > Ranidae > Pelophylax > Pelophylax lessonae. The sequence goes on from NC_138768.1 coordinate 120,523,025, forward strand.
TTTTACGCAGGAATTTGGACAGTTCTTTTCTACTCCCCATTGCTCAATATCTAGCTTGATCAGTGCATCCATGCGAGAGCTAACAAACTCATTCACTATATATACATACACACTAACTTCAAATAAAAAAGCCACATATGTAGGAAGTTCACCTTTATTGTCATGTTAACTTGTGTGTGTCACCTTGTGTGTCTGTACCAAGGCCAAACATTCCAAGGCCAACATGGTATGTAAACATTTGATCAGGGCCATTTGGGTGATTTCTGTTATCATTAAGATTTAGAAAGCAGCCATACAACTATGTGATAATAAAGGGCTTTGTATGGTCACTATTAAAAGACAGTTTTTTGGCGTGATCAGTCATATTTTTAATATTAATGCCAAAATTTTACAATTTCTGCCAGGGGATGCAAACTTTTGAGCACAACTGTATATATATATATATATATATATATATATATATATATATATATATATATATCGTGATCTGCTGATCTGCTCCAAAAGTCATTGTAGCACTGTCCCTTAGAGGACTGCTGAGTATTATACTTTAAGGATTCTCCTGGGTTACCCGTAGCAACTAATGGCAGAAACTTATCACTTTAAGTACTTGGCTCAGTCAATGATCAGTCCAGGGGATGTTTTGTGGTTTTATTTGGAACTGGGATAAGAGAAGGGGTGAGTGGGATACTCTAACTAGTAACTGTTCACAGTATTGAGGACAACTGACTTGAGAATGCGGCAAGGCCGCTGCTTCACTCTGCTACTAGAATGAAGATAGAATAAATGTTCCTGCTTGTAATTATATTTAGGGTTCTAACTTGGCACCCCCTTTCTCTCTCCCTGTATGCTGACACCCATCCACTGACTCTACACTCCGTCCGCTTCCTGGGCAGACCCCGGGCAAGTTCCTCTGTACTCACGGACACTGTTTTACCCGAGTCATCGTTGCCCTCTACTCCACCAGTCAGCCCAAATGCATAACATTCTGAGCACATGGAACAGGCCTAACTAGCATATCCAGCTCCCTGATAAGCAGAGAGCACAAATGCTTTGCCTACTGCTTTCCTGTTGAGCAGAGAAAGCCAAAACTATACCTGCTACCTAGCACCTGACTAGGAGGGTGCTACATCATTATAACATAATTAGCTTCACTGAGGTTTTATTAATGCATATACTCCTCTTAGAGTAATTGTTGCTTGAGATTTAAGTAAATATTTTTAATTCAAAATAAATGTTAATGTAGTATGTAGAACCATGGCCTGAATAAAAAATTACATATATTATGCCATCTAGCAATAACAATTGTTGTTTTTCTTAGTCCTTCTGTAACATAGTTTCTTTACTTGTTGATCCTGCCAATAGATCCCTTATTTCTCCAGTTCCTGCAACACATGATGCTGTTCAAATAAAAGTAGTAGTTAGAGGGGCTGGGAGAAAACTTATAACACTGTTGAATGTTCAATGAAAAAAAAACTTGCTGTGACTTCTTGTCAAAGTTAGTGTTTCTTTTTTTTACTTAAAGTCGATTTAAAACTATATGTTTACCTAAGAGCCGGTTCACACTGGGGCGACTTGTCAGGCGACTTGGTCGCCTGACAAGTCGCCGTGGGTCGCCTGCCATAGATTAGCACAGGACCCGTTCTAATAGGAGCGACACAAGTCGCTCCGACTTAGAAAAAGGGTCCTGTACTACTTTGGGGTGACCTGGAGCGACCTGCATTGACTTCAATGATATGAAGTCCGTGCATGTCGCTCCGAGGTCGGCAAGTCGGGTCGCCTGTATGTGAACCGGCTCTTAGACTAACCTGTCCAAAGTGTGACAACATTGTTGTGTGAATTTACTGCAAAATGAACAGTGTTGTCATTCTATCACAGGAAGTTGAAAAATAAAAAATCAAGTGGCTGGATGTACAGGCGATGCAATTTTGGTGCCATTTTTTATATTTTAACCACTTACCGCTCGCCCGCCGTCATATGACGGCGGGACGGTGTGGCTATTATCCTGGGCGGCCGTCATATGACGTCCGCCCATTCAAGCAGGGCAGGCGCGCGATCGCGGGCGCGCCGCCGTGCACTGCCGGTGTCGGCGTGTCCCCGGGACACAGCCGGTCACCGGCAGGGGGGAAACAGCCAATAGGCATGGCTGTTTCCCACGTGATCGGCTGTGTGCCAATGACACAGCCGATCACAATGGAGGCGCCCGGGAGATGACCGCGCATGCGCGATCGGGAGCACGCAGCGCGGTCATGTCGGTGGCACTGTGTTCCGTAGGAACACAGCTGTCACCGGCGGTAGTAAACAGTCACTGACAGTGACTGTTTACTATGTGATCGGCTGTGAATCCATTCACAGCCGATCACAAATTGTAAACAAAGAGCAGTAACTCAGTGTTACTAGCTCTTCTCTCCTCATACAGTTTCCAGTGTGAGGGGAGAAGAGCTAGAAACATTGAGTTACTGCTCTGTACCCCTGTAAAAAGTAAAAAGCACACAAATAAAGTTCCCCACACACAGTCCTCAGCCCCCCCCAATGTCACCTGTCACCCAACAGTCACCTCATCAGTGCCCAGAAATTGACACCCATAACGTTCACATGTGAGAGTAGCGATCGCAGGCAGAATAACCGCGATTCTGCCCGCGATCCGGAAATCATTGCAAATGGCGGGACGCCTGTGCGCTGCCCGTGATTTGCAATAGCACCCCAAACGCTGTGCGATGTTGCCGCCATTTCCGCCTGCCAAATCACTGTAACATCGCACAAACATCGCATGACGCCCAAAAAAGGTACTATAGATTCTTTGGGGCGTCATGCGTTGTTTGCGTGATGTTACCTCGATTCGGCAGGCGGAAATCGCTGCAACATCGCACAGCGTTTGGGGTGCTATTGCAAATCACAGGCAACGCACAGGCGTCCCGCCATTTGCAATGATTTCTGGATCACGGGCGGAATAGCAGTGATTCTGCCCACGATCGCTACGCTCACATGTGAATGTAGCCTAAAGTTCACCGGTCACCAGAGACTGCCATCAGTACCGCCGTGCACCGTCACCTGTCACCCATCAGTGACCATCGCCTGTCACCTGTCACCCCATCAGTCATCGTCACCTGTCACCCCATCAGTCATCGTCACCTGTCACCCCATCAATCACCGTCACCTGTCACCCTATCAATCATCGTCACTTGACACCCCATCAGTGATCGTCACTTGTCACCCCATCAATCATCGTCACATGTCACCGCGTCAGTGATTGTCATCTGTCACCCCATCAATCATCGCCACTTGTCACCTCATCAATCATCGTCACCTGTCACCTCATCAATCATCATCACCTGTCACCCCATCAGTCATCGTCACCTGTCACCCCATCAGTCATCGTCACCTGTCACCCCATCAGTCATCGTCACCTGTCACCCCATCAGTCATTGTCACCTGTCACTCCATCAGTCATCGTCACCTGTCACCCCATCAGTCATCGTCACCTGTCACCCCATCAGTCATCGTCACCTTTTTGCCATATACATGCAATCACTTACTGACCGCCTAATGACTATATGCATCGGCCATTAAAAGCTAAATACTGGAGTTATGGCAGCAGATAGCCCCCATAACCCCTGTATATTTTGAAACGGCGGGCGGTCGGCTTTCAGATAAGGGTGGTCCCAGTGGCGGATTCGCCGCGGAATTACCCTTACGGTGCAGGGGAAGAGGTGCCCCCCCCCCCTCCTGCCGCGTCCCAGACGTTTTCCCAGCTTACCGGACCCGCCAGCAGCGGGGAAAACTATCCGGTCCCGGATCCTCAGAGACAGGAAGTCGAGTGAGGGCAAGATGGCCCTCACTCAACTCTATGGTCTTGGAGGACCGGAGCTACGTCAAAAGACGTTGCCTAGCAACCGGTTTAAAGGGCCGCTTTTTTTTTTTGCTTTTTTTTTTTCCTCTTTCAACAATTTTTTTTTTTCTTTTTTAGTGTAGTTGTGAGGTGTGAGGTCTTTTTGACCCCAGATCTCACAATAAAGTGGACCTGTCATGCCTATTTCTATTACAAGGGATGTTTACATTCCTTGTAATAGGAATAAAAATGATCAAAACATTTTTTTTTTAAACTGTGTAAAAATAAAAAAATAATAAATAAAATAAATAGTAAAAAAAAAAAAAAAAAATTAAAGCGCCCTGTCTCCGTTAGCTCGCGCGCAGAAGCAAACGCATACGCAAGTCCCGCCCACATATGTAAACGGTGTTCAAACCATACATGTGAGGTATCGCCGCGATCGTTAGAGCGAGAGCAATAATTTGAGCCCTAGACCTCCTCTGTAACTCTAAGCTAGTAACCTGCAGAAATTTTTAAAATGTTGCCTATGGGGATTTTTAAGTACCAATGTTTGGCGCCATTCTGTGAGCATGCGCAATTTTGAAGCATGACATGTTGGGTATCTAATTACTCGGCGTAACATTATCTTTCACATTATGGAAAAAAATTGTAATAAATTTACTGTTTTCTTATGTTTTAGTTCAAAAAAGTGAATTTAAAAAAAAAAAAACTCATTTGGAAGACTGCTGCGCAAATATGGTGTGATAAAACATATTGCAACGATCTCCATTTTATTCTCTAGGGTCTCTGCTAAAAAAAAATATATAATGTTTGGGGGTTCCAAGTAGTTTTCTAGCAAAAAAAAATGATTTTAGCTTGTAAACACCAAGTGTCAAAAATAGGCCCAGTCTTAAAGTGGATAAATGGACAACTTTGTGTAAAGCGCTACTTGGATGTTAGGCCTATGTATGTGGCCAGGCTGTGAAAAAGTGTTACACATGTGGTATCGCCATACTCAGGAGGAATAGCAGAATGTATTTTGGGGTGCAATTTTTGCTATGTACATGCTATGTGTTAGAAATATTGCATAAATGGACAGCTTTGTGTAAAATAAATGTGTTTTCATTTTCTTTCCACATTTTCCAAAAACTTGTGGAAAAAAATGACATATTCAAAAGACTCATTATGCCTCAAAAATTATACGTTGGGCTGTTTGCTTTCTAAAATGGGGTCATTTTATGGGGGTTTCCATTGTCCTGGTGCTCCAGGGCCTTCAAAAGTGCGATAGGTTGTCAGGAAATTATATGTGTAATTTGTGCTCCTAGAATGCCGGACGGGGCTACTTGGACGTTAGGCCTCTGTATGTGGCCAGGCTGTGAAAAAGTCTCACACATGTGGTATCGCCATACTCAGGAGGAGTAGTAGAATGTGTTTTGGGGTGTAGTTGCAAGTATACATGTGCTGTGTGAGAGAAATAACCTGTTAATACGGCAATTTGTAAAAAAAAAAAAAAATCTTCATTTTGCAAAGCATTGTGGGAAAAAATTACAACTTCAAAAAACTCACCATGCCCCTTATTAAATACCTTGGAATGTCTACTTTCCAAAAGGGGTCATTTGGGGGGTATTTGTACTTTCCTGACTTTTTAGTGTCTCAAGAAATGAGATAGGCCTTCAGTACATCAGGTGTGATCAAGTGTGATCAATTTTCAATGATTCGCACCATAGCTTGTGGACTCTATAACTTTCACAAAGACCAAATAATATACACTTACTTGGGTTATTTTTACCAAAGATAAGTAGCAGTATAAATTTTGGCCAAAATTTGTTAAGAAAAATTACTAATTTGCAAAATTTTATGACAGAAACAAAGAAAAATGCGTTTTTTCACAATATTTTCAGTCTTTTTTTATTTATAGCACAAAAAATAAAAAACCCAGTATTGATCAAATACCATCAAAAGAAATCTCTATTTGTGTGAAAAAAAGGACACAATTTTTGTATGGGTACAGTGTTGCATGACTGAGTAATTCTCAGTCAAAGTGTGAGAGCGCTGAAAGCTGAAAATCGGTCTGGGCAGGAAGGGGGTGAAAGTGCACTGTAGGCAAGTGGTTAATCATAGTTCTAATTTTAACATATATTTTACTCCTTCGAAGGATATTTCTCCTTTTTTATTTATACTTTTTCTTGAAACATGTAATGCATTCTATGTTTATGTCTGCATGTGCACCTGTTCAAGTTCTTAAAAGCGTCAGGATAAATATTTTATACAAGGAAATGAGTCATGTTCTTCCGCATGTTTGCTAAAATATTTTTGTCTCAGACATATGTGCTGAAGTAGCGATTTTCCAGTGACAGCCTTGGAGTCTGATGTCTCGAAAGTGTGCTTTCTCTTTTCACATGGATTCATGATGTAAGTGAATCCATGTGAAGAGAGAGAGAGTTGTTTAACACTGTATATTGACCACAAGATATCAGTCTTGATATCTAATATCCTGCCTGAATTTGCTAGTAGCCATTAATAGTGGAAAAAAATCATACATTTCAAGTGTTAGTCACCCCAACAGTGTTGCATTTGTCACCCGCCACCTGCACCCCACAGGGAGAGGTTCCTGATACTTCTGTTGAGGGAGAGATAGGAGATTACTGTAGGGTCAGGCTGGAGATTGCTTTGAGGGAAAGCATAGGGACAATCTTCTTTAATCAGACAGCAATCTACATTGATTTGATTGTGTGGGGGTGCAGTGCACAATCTTTTTGCCCGGAGGGAGAGATAGGAGATTACTGTAGGGTCAAGGCCCGTACACACGTACCGATTGTCGGCCGAAAATGTTCGGCCGCCGAACGATCGGCCGATTTTCGGCTTGTTAGTATGATGCTTCCGACAGCCGACAGCGCACTTTCGGCCGAAAATAATCTGTCTTGCAAGCATGAAAATTTTTGTATGCCGACACCAGAGCGGCCGATGGTTCGTCAGTCAGTACAGAATTCGGCCGACAGACAGCAGATTTGCAAGACTGGGCATGCTCAGAAATGAAAAAACACAGGGAAAGTTAACCATTACATGACATCACTTCTGCAGTCGGCTGTAGTCGGCGGACAAAATTCTTGTGCAGTCTTTTGCACTTTTCAACAGACACCGACAGCCCTGGACAAAAGACGGCCGATCATTCGGCCGACGATCGGTACGTGTGTACGGGGCTTCAGGCTGGAGATTGCTTTGAGGGAAAGCATAGGAACAATGTTCTTTAATCAGACAGCGATCTACATTGATTTGATTGTGTGGGGGTGCAGTGCACACACTTTATGCCCTGACCTGAGCCCAGTGAGGAGGAGAAAGGAGAAAAAAAAACTTTTATAAGTCTGTTAGGCGTGCGGTGCTGCACATTTAATGCAAGCTCAGTGCATATGTGTCTGCTTAATCTGCATTTAAAAAAGAAAAAAACATTTTTCCTTCATATTTAACTTTGACATACTGTCTTTAGACAGACACTGCTTTTCTAACCTGCTCTTCAAAAAGCACCAATGTAAGGGAAAATTAATTATTTTTCAGCATTTAGGGAAAAAAAAATATTTTTCAGTTTTTCATTCAAATGGGTTTTTTCTTAATTCACTAGCAGAATAGAACAACAACAGTATCCAACCTGCAGTGTGTAGCGACCATTTCCTGCAAGCTCAGTGCATATGTGTCTGCTTAACCACTTGCCGACCGCCGCCCGACTATATACAGCGGCGGTCAGCCCCTCACAGGCAAAGTGACGTACCGGTATGTCACTAGTCTGTGAGCCAATAGCAGGCGAGCGCGCGCCGCCAGAGGCACGCTCCCGCCCCCGCTCGTTCCCTTAGCAGCCCGCGCGTCGGTCCGCCGGTCACTCGCGATCGTCGGATACAGCGGGAGAAAGGCAGACAGCTAATGTAAACAAAGCCGCCTGTCTTTCTTCCCTGTGTAACAGCACAGATCATACGGTCTCTGCTGTTACACACACAGCCACATCCAATCACAGTTAGAAGCACGCCCCTAGGGACACACTTAACACCTCCCTCTCCAATAAAGTTAACCCCTTCCCTCCCAGTGTCATTTTTACAGTAACAGTGCATATGTATAGCACTGATTACTGTAGTAATGTCGCTGGTACCCCCAAAAGTCGCAGTCCCGCAAAAAAAATTGCAGATCACCGCCATTACTCGAAAAAAAAATAACAATAAAAATGACAAAAATCTTTCCCTTAGTAAACGCAATAACTTTTGCGCAAACCAATCAAAATACGCTTTTTGCGATATTTTTTACCATACATATGTAGCAGAAAACAAATTGGCCTAAAATGTTAAAAAATTTAGATTTTTACATTTTGGGGGGGGGGAATTTCATATAAATAAATGTGAAAAATATTGTTATTTTTGCAAAATTGTCACTTTTTTTTTGTTTATAGCGCATGATCAAAAAATCGCACAGGTGATCAAATACCATCAAAAGAAAGCTCTGTTTGTGGGAAAAAAAGGACGTCAATTTAATTTTGGTACAGCGTCGCACGTCCGCGCAGTTGTCCGTTAAAGTCACGCAGTGCCCAATCGCAAAATAGGCCCTGGTCAGGAAGGGGGTAAAATCTTCCGGGGCTTAAGTGGTTAATCTGCATTTAAAAAAGAAAAAAACTTTTTTCCTTCATATTTTACTGTGACTTACAGCGTTTAGACAGACACTGCATTTCAAATCTGCTAATCAGCAAGCACCAATTAAGGGGACAATTATTTTTCAGCTTTTCATTAATATGTTACAGTGCGATACACCCATTGCAAACTGTTGTTGTATTCCGCTTTGCAATAAAAACCCATTTAGGGGAAAAAAAAGTTAATTGCGGCCCTGTCTGCATATGTTACAGTGAGATACACCCATTGCATACTGTTGTGTTGCGCATTGCAATAAAAACCCATTTAGGGGGGGGGGGGAGTTAATTGCGGGCTTGTGTGCATATGGTACAGTGAAATACACCCAATGCATACTGTTGTGTTGCGCATTGCAATAAAAACCCATTTAGGGGGAAAAAAAGTTAATTGTGGGCCTGTGTGCATATGGTACAGTGAGATACACCCATTGCATACTGTTGTGTTGCGCATTGCAATAAAAAGCCATTTAGGGGGGGAAAAAAGTTAATTGCGGCCCTGTCTGCATATGGTACAGTGAGATACACCTATTGCATACTGTTGTATTCTGCTTTGCAATACAAACCCATTTAGGGGGGGGGGAAGAGTTAATTGCAGCCCTGTCTGCACATGTTACAGTGAGATACACCCATTACATACTGTTGTATTCCGCTTTGCAATACAAACCCATTTAGGGGAAAAAAAAGTTAATTGCAGCCCTGTCTGCATATGTTACAGTGAGATACACCCATTACACACTGTTGTATTCCGCTTTGCAAATATTACATCGCGAGATACACCCTTTGGATACTGTTGTTCTATTCCGCTATTCAATAAACACCCATTTAGGGAAAAAATATTACATTGCGGCCTAGTCTGCATATTTTACTATGAGATACACCCTTTGGATACTGTTGTTCTATTCCGCTATTCAATAAACACCCATTTAGGGAAAAAATATTACATTGCGGCCTAGTCTGCATATGTTACTGTGATATACACCCTTTGGATACTGTTGTTCTATTCCGCTATTCAATAAACACCCATTTAGGGAAAAAATATTACATTGCGGCCTAGTCTGCATGTTTTACTGTGAGATACACCCTTTGGATACTGTTGCTCTATTCCGCTATTCAATAAACATCCATTTAGAGAAAAAATATTACATTGCGGCCTAGTCTGCATATGTTAAAGTGCAACAAGGCACACAGGTCTCGCATGGAGGCCCAGTTACTGGTGGTGAAGTGGTGCTGTTCCACAGAGCGACTCATGCGTGCGTGCTGCAGCTGAAACTCCACTATGGCCTGCTGCTGCTCGCACAGTCTGGCCAGCATGTGCAAGGTGGAGTGCCACCTTGTGGGAACGTCACATATGAGGCGGTGAGCGGGAAGGCCGAAGTTACGCTGCAGCACTGACAGGCGAGCAGCAGCAGGATGAGAACGCCAAAAGTGCGCACAGACGGCCTGCACTTTCTGCAGCAGCTCAGACATATCGGGGTCATTTCTAAGGAACCTCTGCACCACCAAATTCAGCACATGCGCCAGGCAAGGGATGTGTGTCAAACCGGCTAGGCTCAGAGCTGCTACGAGATTTTGCCCATTATCGCACACCACCAGCCGGGCTTGAGGCTCACTGGCACCAACCACTCATCGGTCTGCTGTTCAATGCCCCTCCACAACTCCTTCTCGGGTGTGGTTTTTCCCCCAAACAGGCAAGTTTTAAAACTGCCTGCTGTCGTTTACCCCTGGCTGTGCTGAAGTTGGCAGTGAAGGTGTTGCGCTGACCGGATGAGGAGGCGGTAGAGGATGAGGAAGCGGAGTAGGAGGAGTTAGGAACAGGAGGCAAACTGAAGCGCACTGCAATCCTCGGTGGTGGAAGGACATACACCAAACTGCTATCCACCACTGGCCCAGCCGCCACTGCATTTACCCAGTGTGCTGTTAGGGAGATATAACGTCTCTGACCGTGCTTACTGGTCCACGTATCCGTAGTTAGGTGGACCTTGCCACAGGTGGCGTTGCGCAGTGCACACCTGATTTTGTCCCCCACTTGGTTGTTCAGGGAAGGGATGGCTTGCCTGGAAAAGTAGTGGCGGCAGGGAACGATGTACTGTGGGACAGCCACCGCCATAAGGCTTTTAAAACTCTGCATCTCTACCAGACGGAATGACAGCATTTCAAAGGCCAGGAATTTTGAAATGCTGGCATTCAGGGCCAGGGATCGTGGGTGGGTGGGGGGGGGGGTACTTCCTCTTCCGCTCCAGTGTTTTGGAGATAGAAAGCTGAATGCTTGCATGGGACATTGTGGAGATGGTTGTTGGTGACCCAGGTGGTGGTGTTTCTGGCAGATCCTTTGTTTGCGGGGTGGCAGGTGCCGGTCTCACTACAGAGGTGGATAAAGAGGCAGAGACTGCAGCAGAAGAGGAAGCAGGAAGAGCCAGAGACTTTTCTTGGTTTTTGAGGTGTCTACTCCACTGCAGCTCATGCTTTGCACTTAGATGCCTGGTCATGCAGGCTGTGATCAAGTTGAGAAGGTTTATGCCTCGCTTCAGGCTCTGATTGCACAGCGTGCATACCACTTATGTCCTGTCATCATCACATTGTCTGAAGAACTTCCACGCTAGGGAACTCCTTTGAGCTGGCTTTGGTTTGCTCAGTCCCTTGCTGCATTAGGCAGTAGCAGTCATAGTGTCTAGGGCACGGCCGCTCTGCTTTTTCACCCTGCTCCCTCTTCTGCTGTGCTGGTGGCTCTGTGCGACCACCGCCTCTTCCTCCAAACTACTCAGGTCACCTGCATGATGTTCATTCCATGTGGGGTCAAGGACCTCATCGTCCTCCACATCATCCACGCAGTCTTCACCCCTGCAATCCTTGTCGGTCTCCACAATTCAGGATTTCCGCAGCAGTTGGCACCTGTGTTTAGTCATCATCCGAGACGTGCTGCGATGGTCCTCCCATGTACTCATCTTGAGACATAAGTGGTTGGGCATCGGTGCACTCAATCTCTTCCACTTCTGGGGCAGGGCTAGGTGGATAGCCCTGGGAAACCATGCTAACAGAGTCATCAAAAAGAAGAAGAGACTGCTGCATGACTTGGGACTCAGAATGCTTGGCTAATTTGCAAGGGGGTGAGGTGAAAGATTGATGGAAATCGGCTGCAGGTGCCAACTCTGACCTTTTAGCAGAAGACTGGGTGGGAGACAATGTGAAGGAACTGGAGGCACTGTCAGTAACCCAATCTACTATCGCCTGTACTTGTTCTGGCCTCAACATTTGTAGAGGCGCATTAGGCCCTGCCAAATACTGCTGTAAGGTTCTGTCGCCTACTCGCAGCTGAGAAAGGTGTTTCACTTGTGCGTGTAGCTGGCACAGATCGACCATGTCCTCTCCTTGCAACAGGAGCTCCACCAGCAGCACCACGACCCAGCACTAACATGGTGTGCACACGCCTAGATGTATTGAATGACGGGTCTGCCCCCTTCAACTTCTGGGTCTCCAAATTGGGCACATGGCCTGAGCTTTCCCTTTACGCCTTGGAGGTGCTGGCCTGCCCTGCAGCCAGTGTATTATCTGAACGTGTATTTAGCACGGCTGGGGGCGTTATCACAGACAAACACAGCCGCCTGTCCAGAGCCAATGTGGACAAGCTCACGTTCATTAAAATGAAACAGGCATGGATCCCACAGGACTTGTCCGTACCTTGTGCAGAACAGACATGTATACCGGCCTTACCCAGCCATTGTTGTATTTTTGATCTTTCTCACTCTTTTTGGGGTGTACCCTAATTTAAAAAGAAATAAAATTAAAAACAAAAACCAGTGATGGCTACCTCGTCCTCCTCCACCGCTGCTTCCACCTACACCGCCACATCCACCGCCACCTCAACCTCCTACTCCATATGGGCCTCATCCTCATCCTCGTCCTCCTCCTCCACCGCCGCCGCCGCTTCCACCTACACCGCCATATCCTCCGCCACCTCAACCTCCTACTCCATATGGGCCTCGTCCTCCTCCTACATCATTTAAGATGATTATTTTTTAATTTTCTGTTTTTTTATGTTATTTTAAGTTATTTCCCTATCCACATTTGTTTGCAGAGCACTTGCCATGCTCTTAAAATGAGTTTGCTGTCATTTGCAGCCCTCTAGCCCTTTCCATGTTTGTTTTAGAGGCATTTTAGTGCTCAAAAGTTCGGGTCTCCATTGACTTCAATGGGGTTCGGGATCGGTGCAAAGTTCGGGTTAAGTCCAGTTCACAAACCCGGACTGTTTTCTCAAGTTCGGTCAAACCTGCCGAACACGGACATCCAGGTGTTCTCTCAACTCTAGTCTTAACCTATCTTTTATATTATTACCCTCTGTAATGAACACTAATTCTGTAGAACAATTCCTAATTGCCCATAGTCCAAATGGTTCCTCAAAGGCCAAATAAACCTTTCTAGTATTGTCAGTGTTACAAAGATTCCCATTTGAAGCTTTGGGACATTTCAGTGATGTTATTATCCCTCAAGGTAGCCTTTATTGTGGCCATCACTGCAGCCAAAAGGGTTTATCAATTGTAACTCCTTTTTACTCAACGTGCTCTCTACCTTTTAACATTTGTAAGGATATAATGTTAACTTCACTGTGTCTGGCATTACAAAAAAAACTAAATGTAAATTGTTTCAGTAATATGTGTTAAAAACAGAGATTTCTGTTTCCTGCATTTGTAAGTATATATTAAGAATATATACAGTATATATATAGGTCCCATCTGCAAAGTGTGGTCTCAAACTCTAGTCCAACAAAACTCCCAAATTGGAGCATACGTATAAATCAATGAATAGATTTAGACCGGGTATCATTATCCTACAGTACATAAAGTTGCAGGGACACACCAAAAGCCCAAAATTCAAATCCTACAAGCAAAGTAAAAATGGCACACATTCAATAAAATATAAATTCTCCTGTTTTCTTATTTATTGGGCTGTATATAAAGAAGACAAACATGCTTCCTTCATTCCAGCTTTAGTTAATACTAAAATAACTGCAGGACACAAGGAGTGGAGTTTGTTAGATTGTCTGTCATCATTTAGCAGCATGATGTCCAAACACAACCATGATTGGAATTACACAACTGACCCACCAATGCTTAATCAGTGGTGTCACTGAAATGAAATGTGTCTCTCATCAGGTCAACTAACTAGTTTCTCCAAGGCTGTACTTAGCAATGTCACTGATCTGCTTCAAAAAAACAGAGCATCTCAAAACAGAGCAGAGTCTCTTCCTGTAGTATTCGAACATTTCTCATTGACTTCACCATGACTACACGATGTTGATGCTGTGCTCATGCGCTGAGCTAATTAGCACAAGGAATTTATTTTTAAATTCCATACATGAAAACTTGTCATGCAATGTTATCCATACAAATTAAGCAGCTTGTACAGTTTTACAAAAGTGCAGCCAAAGAAGTTCCACTGATGTTTTCCAGCAACCATTTTCTCTGATTTGATAGAACTGTCTCTAACTATAAATCTCTTGCAGTTAAGCCACTGATCTTCAAGAAACGTCTTAGTTACTGGTGAGTTTCAATTCTCCTTAGAGAAATTTTGATTAAATTTAACACATTCTGCAGCTATTATGTGCCTGCCAGAGGGCATTAATCCTAGTTAGACCTGAAGGGATTTACAGTATGGTAGATCCCTGTCCCTGATTAAACTTAATACCTGACCAGAGTAATATTGCCATGCCATCTCTAATAAGAAACTATCAACACTAAAACATGTCTATAGTGAAAAAGACCTAAACATGACGTCATATTTCACGTAAAAGTAAAATATCTATTTATTTACATTTTTCTTTTAACATTTTAAGTGTAAAAACATGCTTTTCTTTTGTTGAAATATACATGGTGCATCAGAAAAATGAATAAATAATGATTATGTCAAGCAGGATTCTGTACTAACAAAGCATATCCTTGTAAATGTTATTGATTATGGAATTAGGATCACAGTCCATAGACTAAATCTGGGTTGTGAGTTATCTGCTATAATCCTCTCTGCTCCTATCCTCCGAAAGCCACATGTCCAGTAAAAGTGTCTCCCTGTTGTCTATTTGATTTCATAGAGCCATGGTGACAGATTGTTCTTAGTTTTGTTTCTGCTTCCCAGTTTAAGCAGACAAACATCAGTCAACACAGATTTTTTTTTTTTTTAAAGAAGCATTTGAAATAAAGCAATATTTGATTTGCAGCAGATCTTGATGAATGAAAGAAACATTTTGTTTGGTTAAATGTATCTAAACCTAATAACAAAAATGTTGCAACATATTGCAGCTTACCCCAAAATGTAGTAACTGAGTTAGTGTTTATTTCAGGCTTTTTTGTCCTTTATTTTCTTTTTCAACAATTTTTTATTAAAGATTTTTTAGGTTAGGCTAGCCATACTGGCTTAGATTACTCTTGTTCAGCCCCGCAGCTAAATCAGAGAAATCAGACAATTCCCCCATTCATGCTAAATAGTGTGGATGTACTAATTTACCCAGCCAGCTTTTAAATTCATACAGCCGCAGCACCTGGGAGTACCTGAACAGTGATTCCATCTGATCTACATCTCTCTGGAGTACTTGTCTCAGATGATTGCAAAAGGAGCAAATAGTGTGGCCAGGCTGTGGGAAAAGCAAATAGAATTCTAGGATGCATCACTAGAGGGCAGTGTAGGGACAAGGTCATCCAGTGCCCAGGGCAAGGATTCCAAACTGCACCCCCCTTCCCTTAAGTTTAGGGTCAAGGTGCTCCCCCATCTCTGTAATAAAGCATTGCACCCAGGGCAATCGTCCCTTCTGCCCACCCATTGTCCTGGCCTTGCAAAAGGGGTCACAAACAGGAGAAAGGAGGTCCTGATTCCCCTATATAGATCTTTAGTTATTCATTTAGAATTCTTTGCCTAGTTCTAGAGACCTCATTCATAAAAAGAGTTTGATAAGATAGAATGAGTCCATAGATGGGGTAAAATGGTGAAGGGTCTGAGGAATAAAACATATTAGGAGAGACTTCATTAGACATGTGCAGAATGGAAAAAATTGTTTAGTTTCAGATAGATATAGATTTGTTATGTTACGAATTTTGTTTCATTGATTTGATTTGGAATTAGTTTAGTTTTGTTTAATTTCATTTCGTTTAGTTTGTAAATTTTCGTAACGATTCAAATTCGGATCGGTCAAAAATGATCGAAAAATGATTGACCGCTTCAAATTCTGTATGAAGAATAACTGGTTGTTAAGGAGCCGCCACTGCAACCTTAACAACGGATGACTCATCAGCTGTCAGCGGGCTTCCCCACTAACAGCTGAAAAGTAAACAAAACAATGGGCCCCCCCCCAATCCATACCAGGCCCTGACACTGTAGTCAGTGTGTCAAAAAAATTTACACCTGGCTCCCTTGATTTTGAAATCAAGTTTTGCTGTGTCAGGTGGTACAAACAGGGCTACCAATAGCTGGAATTTTGTCCAATTTAGCAGGTATCAGCTGAAATTTGAGCCGTGTATGGCAAGCTTTACAATAAAGCCTGGTACACACTATTTGTTTTTTTCCGTTCAACCCAACTGTCAAAAAACTGTTAGCTCCAGTTGGAGCTGCTGTACTAATGATCCAATGTTAGTACTGTGATCTCCCCTGCTGAGCTGTGGTGTTCTGACAGGGGGATGCCCTGGAGACTGACTGGCATACACACGGGCTACATGTCAGCCGTTTGTTTTTAGCCGGCCAGCATTTTGCCTGTGTGTATGGGGCTTTAGGCTGTAAGATCTTTCAAAGCTTTGGAAGCTGAAGGAGAGATTCCTCCTACATCTCCCTCTTCCATTCGAAACAATGTGAATGAAGGACTCTACCTTGCCAGCTATTATATTTTGACAGCTGACACCTGTCCGCCGCAACGTCGCAGTCCCATTAAAAATTGCTGATCGCCGCCATTACTAGTAAAAAATAAATAAATAAATAAATAAAAATGACATAAATCTTTCCCCTGGTTTGTAGACGCGATAACTTTTGCGTAAAACCCATCAATATACACTTATTGGGATTTTTTTTCTAAAATGCCTAAAAAGGCCTAAAATGAAAAAATTAGATTTTACATTTTTTTTACTGGGAATATTATATATATATATATATATATATATATATACATATATACATGTATATATATATATATATATATATATATATATATATATCAGAATTGTCTCTTTTTTTGTTTATGGCTCAAAAAAAATAAAAATCGTACAGGTGATCAAATACTACCTAAAGAAAGCTCTATTTGTGGGGAAAAAAAAAGACATCAGCTTTTTATTTGGGTACAGCGTCACACGTGCAATTGTCAGTTAAAATAACGCAGTGCTGAATCGCAAAAAATGGGCTGGTCAATAATGGGGAAAACCTTCCAGTCCAGAAGTGGTTAATCAGGACTGATAGGTTCCCTGTTCTATGTTGTGTCTGTGACAGACACAGAACAGAGAGAACAGAGAGTATTTCAGCTGCAACTGCTCTGGTTTCCATATGACAACTTCTATGTATGGAACATGATCTCTTAATGAAGGACAGGCAGAAGGTTGATAGCTCCACTCCCTCCATTTGCAGTTTCTGTGTCATTCATAGAAGCTGTAGTACAGTTTCTATCAATGGTAAACTGGGCAGGAAAGGACAGGCATAGTGGAGCTCTCTTGATGGGAGCTTCCTGCAGCCCTTTCCTTGAAATAACCTCTACCATACTGGAAGATTACGGTGATAAACAGAAAGATTCTTAAGGCCCGTACACACACGCAGATCGTCGTCATACAAACGTCGGCGGACGAAAGATCTGCCGATTGTATGCGTGTTAGTATGGTGCCTCCGACAGATGTCTGCACACAATCTGCGGACAAGAGTCTTTCTTGCAAACATGAAAATTTTTGTCTGCAGACACCAGAACGGACGATTGTTCGCCTGTCAGTACAGAAATCAGCCGACAGACCGCAGATTTGCAAGACTGGGCATGCTCAGAAAATAAAAAACACAGGGAAAGTTAACCATTACATGACATCACTTCTGCAGTCAGCTGAAGTCTGCGGACAAAATTCTTGTGCTGTCCTTGTGCTGTCTTTGCACTTTTCAACAGACACCGACATCCCGGGGAGAAAAGACGAACATTTGTATAACGACGATCTGCGTGTGTGTACGGGGCTTTATTGAAAGAAGACTAGACGACCAGAAGAATAGAAGAAAGAATACTAACTGTAAGTTATGTCACTGTACTGATTCTTCAGTTTTTAGTTTTAGCTACACTCAGTGCTTTAAGTAGGCCAGTATGCACTGGTACTCAGTACCGCCACTTCCAAATATGGCTCTTGAGCATACCGCCACCTCTCCGTGCGCCTTAGCATACCAGTATGCTAGTTTTGGACATCTTCACCCTCAATTGCCCCCCCAAGAATATTTCCCACTCCAGAGCCAGACCAGTCACCACCAGTGAATCCCCCTGTTCCGGAGTCCCAGCCCAGGCCAGAGGGGGTGCTCTGTGCGGACCCTGATGTGGGGTGGGGGGGCGACAAAATCTATAGACAATAATGGAGTACCGGCACCTCTTTTGGGCCACTTAAAGTACTGGCTACACTTATACCTAAATGTAGTAATATATGGTGAATCTAGAGGTAATGGGCGCAAATTGCACAGATATGCGAACAACTCCTGAAAAGCATCTAGCCTTTATCCAATCAACTGTCATTACTTTTATCTGCCAGGAAGTCACGAGTCTGATGAGACCAAACCTGGCAGTGAGGTTTTGGGTAGGTATCCTACAATGAATTCAAATTATGCAATCAGCTGAAGCATCACCAAGGGGGGTAAAATTACACAATCAGCTTGAACAGCAACCAAGATAAATCATTCTCCTGAATATCAACACTTTAGATGAAAGCTGCTGCAACATCTATCATTCTGTGACAGAATTAAGGAGGTTTCTGAATGAAAGTCTTTTTTTTTGTTGTTGATATTCAATTATTACTGAGTAAGATCTTCCAGGCAAATCTGACTTTAGTATAAAGGATGCAATTGTCTATTCTTTTGTGTCTTCCTTTGACTGGGTTTTGACTCATAATTCTATAATTTAGAAAATGTGAACTCATTGCAAAAAAGAACATACATTAATATAGCTATACATTTATTAAAAACATAAATAAAGTCTACGTAAAGCCAAAACCTTTTTCTCCTGATTTTATACCTTAGAAAATAAAGCAAATAAAAAACATGTTCATGCAGCCATATATTTATTTAAAAGCATGTGTGGATAGGCTTCCGCTATCTACAGCTGAGACATGCGGTCAGGGCTCAGTTCCCTGTTACTCCTGTTCTACAGATTTACCGTTTGAAGGACGTGTTGGTGCAGGCTGAACTGCCTAAGCCATAATCGGCCATTTATGCTACCCTGCTGACCACGGGCTTACCTGCGCTGGAGCGTCTCTGGCAGCGGTGGTCCACGGACATACCTGACCTGAATAGGGAGGACTGGGAAGACTGCTTTGGGAAGTGTTCCAAATTGGTGATAGCGTCTAGGGATAAACTCATCCAAACGAAGTTCCTCCATGTGGTGTATTTCACCCCCCCAGAGACTGCACAGAATGTACCCTGCCAGATCAGCTATCTGCCCTAAATGTCATGCTGCAGAGGGTTCGCACTTCCAAATGTTCACGGGGGGCTGAGTTCTGGAGGTCGGTGTTTGCTATTCTCAATACTCGTCTGCAGCTCTTGGTTACTTGCGCTCCGGAGCTGGCGCTCCTGGGCATTTCGGATACTGTTAAACGGTCTAAGTATACTCGCTTACTACTTTCACTGCTACTTTATTATGCTGAGAAGGAGAATGTCCTTCGCTGGGTCTCTCCTTCCCCCCCACGACGGCCTCGTGGGAGGCCCTGATTAACGGGGCCCTCCCGATGTATAAACTCACCTATATCAATAGGAACTGCCCCCAGAAGTATGAGAAAATCTGGCAACCCTGGTTGGATTGTTAAAGACTATTGTGTGTAATTTTTATTGCCATGTTTGCCCACACTCTCTTGTATTCTGCTTATGGTATCTTCTGTGTATTTCATGTTATTTTGGGTACCCCCCCCCCCCCCCGATTGCTTGCTTCTTCTACCTGTGCACCTGTTCCCCCTCCTATGTGATGATGTACACTGGTTACACTTTTTGTTGTATTCTGTATGTTTCCTCCTTGTTTTCAATAAAGAGCAGCCTTGTTTGAAAAAAAAAAAAAAAACATGTGTGGATGGGTTGGATCCACTGTCAGGTTCCTATTTCTGTCCCTAGTGGGGAAATTCTCCTTTCTTATGTGTCCTTGTGACTGTTGTCCCGAAAGTGGTGGACAATCCAACATTTTTGAATTATAGGCAGAACAGGAAGTGAGAGCAATTTTTTGGATGAATAAAAGATAATCACCACTCTAGGTTGGTTTCCATCTGTATCCCCTCCACTGCATGCTAGCAGGTGCTGGCCCTGTTTATCACTGGCTTGACAGTAGAAGAGAAGAATCTGGTCAGCTGCAAATCCAATAAAATCACCTCTCCACACTACATTCAAGGGAACATAGGACTTCGGCTAACACGATTAATGCCAACATCAGTAGACTAAGACTGGCTTTAACCACTTACGGACCACCCACTGTGTATTTACCTTTAACATAAGGGTGGTCCCAGCTGCGAATTGGCCGCGGGATCACCTTTATGGGGGGCGGGAGAGGTTCCCCCTCCACTTCCTGGTAGTTTTCCCTGCTTACCGGAGCCGTTGGTAGCGGGGAAAACGATCCAATTCGCTCTCCTCTCAGGCAGGAAGTCGAGTGAGGGCAAGATGGCCCTCACTCGACTCTATGTGTTTGGAGGACTGGAGTGACGTCATACGTCGCTTCCTCCCAACCGCCTTAAAGAGTCCATTTTTTTTTCAATGAAAAAATAAGACTTTTTTTTTTTTTTTTTGCTTTTTAGTGTAGATGTGAGATCTGAGGTCTTTTTGACCCCAGATCTCACATTAGAGAGGTCCTGTCATGCTTATTTCTAATACAAGGGATGTTTAAATTCCTTGTAATAGGAGTAAAAGTGAGCAACAAAAATTGTTTTAAAAGGACAGTGTAAATATAAAAAATAAAAGATAACATAAATAGGGAAAAAAAAAATGAAAGCGCCCGTCCATGTTAGCTCACGCGCAGAAGTGAACGCATACGCAAGTAGCGCCCACATATGTAAATGGTGTTCAAACCACACATGTGAGGTATCGTCGCAATCTTTAGAGCGAGAGCAATAATTTGAGACCTCATCTGTAACTCTAAAGTGGTAACCTGTAGAAATTTTTAAAGTGTCACCTATGGGGATTTTTAAGTACCAATGTTTGTCGCCATTCCACAAGCTTGCGCAATTTTGGAGCATGACATGTTGGGTATCTAATTACTCCACATAACAATATCTTTCACATTATAGAACAAAATTGGGCTAACTTTACTGTTTTTCTATTTTTTTATTAAAAAAAAATTGCCTTTGTAAGACCGCTGCGCAAATACAGTGTAATAAAAAAATATTGCAATGATCTTCATTTTATTCTCTAGGATCTCTGCTAAAAAAAAATATATATATATATAATGTTTGGGGGTTCTAAGTAATTTTCCAGCAAAAAAAAAACAGATTTTAAATTGTAAACAACGAGTGTTAGAAATAGGCCCGGTCCTTAAGTGGATAACTAAGCGCTGATGTTGGCGTGAAACGCGTTAGCTGGAGTGCTTTGTTCCCTTGAATGGAGTGTGGAAAGTATTTCTTTAACATGACTGAATATGCGGCCAACCAGGTTCTTTTCTCAAGTCCTTGATAAAGCGCATAGCGCGAAACATGTAGTCATGGCAACCATATAGCTTGTGTCCCACCCTGGTTCCCGGTGTTTCCCTGCAAGTGGCGCCTGTCCGGCTGATGTCACCACTCCAGAACTACAGCAGAGTCCTTTCTTTCTTGCGCCGGCTGTTTTCCGGCTTTGTGCACACACCGCTCAGCGGTCCTGGGAGACTGACCTCCTCGCACTCGTGTTGCTTGCTGCCAGGTGCCCTTGTCCACTCCAGCCCAGTGGGATGTAAGCATTTTATGTACTTTGTTTTTTGGTTATCAATACCAATACCAATAAACTGTTAACTATTTCTATACTGGATGTTCACCTGACTTCTTTATCAATTGCATCCCGGTGTGGTTCATGCGCTGCCTTCCTCATATACTTTTGACTACCTAAGATCACCTTCCTCACACACAGCAGGAGGAGAGACAGTCGTCTGCCTCCTCCTGGGACTCTGCTTCCGGCCAAAGACGCCCTGTCACATGTCCCCTCCGCTTTTATGAGCAATCCCAGGATGCATTGATTTTGTGGGAGCGCCACTGGGACTCCCACAAAAGCCAATATGTCACTGGCTGGGCTTCCTTCACTGTCCAACAACCTCCTTTATTGGATACAGTGGGGACACTCCCTCAGACCCAGTGAATCACACCTGGAAACATGTGACAGGCAACCTAATAGATCAGGCTCCCCTGGTAAGCAGAAGGAACGATAGATGCATTTACCTAGCACCTACCTAGGAGGGTGCTACATAGTCTTAAAATAAAGGGTTCAGCCCAGGCATAAGATATACTTTCTCAGTTTTTGCACTTTCATGGCATGGGTGGCATCGCTTATTCATTGCTTTACAGTGCGCACCAGTGTAGGAAGAGTACATGCAGGCGTGTTTATGATCTGTGATTTCAATTTCACAGATACCGTCATGCTATTTGTAAATGGCTTTTCAAGCAACAGAAATTCCATTTCCTTCACTTGTTTTACAATTGTTCTAAACAATCATAAGCATTTGAAAATCATGCTGACTTACATACACTTTTAGAAATTATTCTAAAAGAAAAACATTTTTATGACCTACTTTCCTTTTAACAAAATTCCATTGCTGTTTCACAGGAACAAAAATGACATGTTTGTAAAAACACAGTTTGCCAGAGACTGGAACCACAAGGTGCTAACAATCACTGAGATAAAGAAAAGAAGAAAATTACTTTTTTAGACTTCAAGATTATGGAAAAATTGGTTGACTTTTCTGTGAAATTTTGACAATTGGAGTCAATGGGGAAGGTAAAATTATGGTAGTTTAAGGTTGTTTTTAAAGCTTTTGAAGGCTTTGAATGTTCCATGAGTGCTGCTCATTGTTTGATTTCAGTGTTCTTTAGAAAAAATAGCACCTTGTTCAATTTAGACATTTTTGAACTTTGTGTAATTTACCACAAATTTTTCATTTATTTGTACATGTTTATAGTTTTTCTTTTTCTTTTTATCAGAGCATGCATGACCATTTTTACAGATGCTATAAAAATAAAGCTAAATACCACAAAAAAAAAAAAAAAAAGTTAGTTTACCTTGTATTTTTCAGGGTTTTCTTTTTTTTCTATTTTTTATACATTAGGGAGAAAAAGCAAAGATAACACATTTGCGTTGTTAACACAGGGTGCATTCTTGTATTACTGCATCTTTAATGTTTTAACCTGTGTTATTTTTGTTTAAAAAAGAAAACAAAAAAACAATCCACAAAAAATATGAAAAATGTAAAAGACAAATGTTTTTTTTTATGTCTTTATTTTGTTTTTTTACTTTTATGAATAAATCTTTTTGAAACATACTATCTATTTACTGAGAACTACGGTGTGAATCCTGGACATTGGTGTTAGACTTCAGTTCAACTTTTCATACATAAATGAGCTTCTTTTCATCAAATTTTAGTCCAGTTATTAGACCATTAATAGACCATTAATAGTAAGGTGAATAGAGAACACTGATGACTAATACCAGTGTCCTGAATTCACATTGTAGCACTCATCATGCCTCCAGCACAGGGTTTCATTATTCCAGTATTTAAAACTTACCCTTCTATTATTTGCACCAGTTTTGCATGTTAAATATTCTACTAAAAGTGTTTTGTAAAAAAAATACCGGTTGATCCTTCCAGAAATCAGTTGTACTATATGTTGAGGTGACTGGAGTGCAACCATAGGGTGCCTCAGCTTAAAGAGGCAACTGCAGGGGACCAGTCACAGGAATGGAGGGGCCCTGTTGGAGCGAGGAATAGGGTAACTATTTCTTCCTATTCCTCTTCCCCTGGCCTGGACATACAGTAAACCCTTGCATAGTGTGTGTGTGTGTAACGTTCATGCGTTTTTGTTAATGGATGGATTTTCAGCTGCAGAATTATCACACTCAGTAGCCTTGTAGAGATACTGTTGAATAAACCTATCCAACTCTCAGGACTTCATCACGGTGTACAGCCTGTTATGCAATATACATATACTCAATCAGATGTTTTAGTGGAGGGATAGAACATATGAGAATGTATAGATGAGAGACAAGTTGTATGGTGATTACTAGGAGTAATATTAGGAGAGTTGCAGGTGATGGTAAAGCAGATAGGTTCTGATGTCTAGTATAGTGCAGATGGTAAGAGGACACAGATGGAGTATACTTAGACAGAGTAACCTAGTGCAAGGATAGTTGAAGGTAGTCCCAAGAGCTAACAGTCTATGCAGATGGTATGGAATAGATAGATAGATAGTCCTGGTAATTGCAGTAGATGACAGTAGGAGATTGGCTAGTAAGGAATCCCCTGTGGGGTACTTATCACTTAGATAGGTTAGTAGTAACAATGTCCATAGATAGAGAGGTGATCCCGTAGCGAGATACGGATCAGCGGCGAGGTTCCGGCGTCAGTTCAGCAAAGGAAATGTCAGCAGCTCCGACTTCACAGGAGAAGGTGCGGTGAACATGTGGTTTGAACGAGCGATGAGTGAGAGAAAGCCGGCGATTGAAATAGCCGCTCATAGCGGCGCTCGGCAATGATGTCATCCGGTCTTAAAGGTATATGCGTCTCTTGTTACACAAGATGGGACGCAATTAGCAAAGGAGAAATATGGAACAAGGGTACCAGAGGTACCAGAACATTACAGTACCCCCCCCTTAAGGCCGGCTCCGGAAGGCCTCTAAAACTGGTTTTTCTGGATATTTCGAGTGGAAATTGCGAATCAGTCTAGGGGCATGTATATCGGAGGTATCCAGCCAGGTGTCATCTTGGGGCCCATAGTTCTTCCATCGTACAAGATACTGGAGTCTTCTTCTATTGAAACGGGAATCCAAAATTTCTTTTATCTCAAATTCTTCTCCACCTTCCACTTGTACAGGAGGTGGAGGTGAGATAGTGGGCCTTATTCCTTGGTTAGGAACATGGGGCTTCAGTAGAGACACATGGAAGATAGGATGTATCTTGAGGTCTGCTGGTAATGTGAGTTGTACTGCAGCTTTTCCAATAAGCTTCTCTATTGGGAAAGGTCCCAGAAATAGAGGTCCAAGTTTTTTACTAGGGATTTTTAATCTCAGATTTTTTGTAGTAAGCCAAACAAGATCCCCAATGGCATATTGGGGAGAGGGTTTCCTACGGAGGTCGTAGTACCTCTTTTGTTGGCTATGAGCATGTGATATGGTATTGTTGAGTAATCCCAGAGAATCCTTTATCTGGGCAAGATAATCAGATGCCACTGGATTACTTGATGGCAAGATACGTGGTGGAAGGAGTGTGGGATGAAACCTGTAATTTAGGTAAAATGGACTTTGTTTAGTAGTGCTATGAGTCGCGTTGTTATAGGCGAATTCCGCCAGCGGGAGGAGATCTGCCCAATCGTCCTGTAGATACGAAGTATAGCAACGCAGATACTGTTCAATGCACTGGTTAACTCTCTTTGTCTGTCCGTTGGTCTGAGGGTGGTATGGAGAAGTAAGTTTACGCTCTATTCGTAGTATCTGACATAGAGCTAGCCAA
Organism: Pelophylax lessonae; assembly: GCF_965119305.1. Lineage (NCBI taxonomy): Eukaryota > Metazoa > Chordata > Amphibia > Anura > Ranidae > Pelophylax > Pelophylax lessonae. The sequence goes on from NC_138768.1 coordinate 120,548,339, forward strand.
AACTTTGAGATGAATTGTGAACCACGGTAAGACAGCAGTGTTTTTGGAATACCATGTAACTTAAAGACATGTTTCACAAGTAATTCCGCTGTTTGTTTGGAAGAAGGTAGTCTTCGGATAGGAGTAAAATGTGCCATCTTGGTCAGATGGTCCACTGATACCAAGATGGTGTTGAATCCTTTGGAAGGTGGTAGTTCCACTATGAAGTCTAAGGATACCACTTCCCACGGAACCTGGGGTATCGGTAAACTACAAAGTAACCCCGATGGTTTCGTGTTGTCGATTTTAGACCTTGCACAGATATCACAAGATGAAACAAACTTTTTTACGGTTGTCTTCATGTCTGGCCACCAAAACTGCCTAGTAAGTAGATTTAAAGTTTTAGTCATACCCATATGTCCTGCCATAGGTACATCATGCGACAATTCCAAGATCTTGGTTCGCATAGTAGGGGGTATGTATAATTTATCGTTGTAATAGAGGAAGCCTTCTGCGTCAGTAGTTAGTTGTGGTGGAGGTGAGTCCAGTCCTATGTTGTGCAAAATCTCTTCCTTCAGGGAGCGAATGACACCCATAATACGTTCAAGTGGTATTATAGGAACTGAGGGAACCTCGGTAGAATCTTTCTCGGCTAGTCGTGAAAGTGCATCCGCTTTTTTATTTTTGTCTGCGGGCGTATAAGTCACTAAAAAATTAAACCTCAGAAAGAATAACGACCACCGAACCTGCCGGTTGGAAAGAGTTCTATTAGTCTGAAGGTATTGAAGGTTTTTGTGATCAGTATATATCAGGATTGGCAATTGAGTGCCCTCAAGTAGATGTCGCCAATTCTCTAATGCCAGTTTTATGGCTAATAACTCCTTCTCTCCTACTGGGTAGTTCACCTGGGGGCTGTTTAATGACTTTGAGAAGAAAGCAACTGGGTGAAGAGGTGAGGTGTTTGTTGGTCGTTGTGAGAGAACTGCTCCTACTGCCATATTTGACGCATCTACCTCCAAGATGTATTGAAGGGATGGGTCTGGATGGCATAGTATGGGGGCAGTAGTGAAGCTTGATTTCAGCAGACAGAATGCTCCATCTGCTTCTTTTGACCAATTAAATGGTTTCTTCGTGCTTGTGAGTTGTGTGAGAGGTTTCACAATCGCAGAGAAGTTCTTAATGAATTTCCTATAGTAGTTAGAGAATCCTAGGAACCTTTGCAATGCTTTGCGAGTGGTTGGCACAGGCCAATCTAGAATGCAGGATATTTTGCTCATGTCCATCTTGATTCCATTTTTTGATATAATATATCCTAGGAATAGTACTTCCTCTTTATGAAACAAACATTTTTTTGATTTAACATATAAGTTATGTGCAAGTAGTCTTGACAACACAAGTCTCACATGTTTTATGTGCTCAGGTAAGGAATGAGAATAGATAGTCTCTGAATATCTCATTTATAAACCGTTGGAAGGCTGCGGGAGCATTACATAGCCCAAATGGCATTACAAGGTACTCAAACAGTCCGTATCTGGTTCTGAATGTCGTCTTCCATTCATCCCCTTTACGGATTCGAATTAAATTGTATGCCCCTTTTAGGTCCAATTTTGAAAAGAGAGAAGCTCCACGCACCTGTTCGATAAGTTCAGGAATAAGAGGTAAAGGATAACGATCCTTTATTGTAATGGCATTTAATTGTCTGAAATCAATGATAGGCCGAAGGCTAGAATCCTTATTGCGGACAAAGAAGAGTCCAGCAGCAGTGGAGGAAGTAGAAGGTCGGATGAATCCTTTTGCCAAGTTCTCATCCAGATACTCCTTAAGATGAGAGAGTTCATCCTGTGAGAGAGGATAAACATGTCCGAAGGGCAACTTGCTATTAGGGAGTAGATCGATACAACAATCATAGTCCCTATGAGGAGGTAGCATTTGAGCGTTTTTTTCAAGGAAAACCTCCGATAAGTCCTGATAACACTTGGGTATAATATCATCCGGCAATACAGACAGGATCCTATCATATGTGGGGAGATTACACGTCGTTTCACAATAGTGAGAAGAGAAAGCTAGCGTTCTTGTTTTCCAATCGATGATTGGTTGATGTATGTGTAACCAGGGAAGTCCCAAAATGATTGGGAAATGTGGTGATGTTAACACATCAAAGGTGGTGGTCTCCACATGAGACTCGTCAGCAGTTACAAGGAGTGCCTGTGTCTGACTGGTGATAGGACCAGAGGATAGGGGGGTACCGTTAATAAAACTAACGGAGACAGGTTTGAATTTTGAAACAATAGGTATTTTATTAAGGGAGACAAAACAAATGTCAATGTAGTTTCCACAAGATCCTGTGTCGATCATAGCCTTGGTGGTGATCCTAATTTGGTCCCACTGCAATGTTAAATGAACAAAAAGATAAGGATTAGAAAAGGAATTTGTGAGTCCGCCTAGCAAGACATTTGAACACTCACCCTCTTTTCTGCGGACAAGGGGACAGCCGCTTATCAAATGATTCGGGGATGCGCAGTACATGCAGAGATGTTCGGTCTTCCTTCTGGCACGTTCAGAAAGGGTCAGAGGTGGGCGTATCATTCCTACCTCCATAGGAGTAGGGTCAGCAGGCAACATCCGAGAAGGACTGGAAAATGGTGAGCCCATCTTCTCAGCCTTTCTTTCTCGTAGTCGTCTGTCAATATTGATACTGGTCTGTATCAGTCCCTCCAGAGTGCCAGGTAAATCCGCTCGGGCGAGCTCGTCTTTAACGGCCTCAGATAGGCCGAGTCTAAACTGCGTTCTCAAAGATGTGTCGTTCCACCCTGAATCAGGGGACCATCTTTTAAAATTTGCCACGAAATCTTCAACGGGTCTCCTTCCTTGTTTCAAGGCCGTAACTGGGTATCAGCGGTACTCTGCTTATTGGGGTCTTCATATAAACTAGCGAGTTGTGCTAGGAATAGAGGGTAAGAATTAAGGAGTGGATCATCCTTTTCAAAGAGAGCGTCTGCCCAGGCCCGGGGTTCACCCGTTAAATAGGAGATGATGGTACAAACTTTAATTTGGCCAGTGGTGTAGGTTAGAGGTTTTAACAAAAAAAGTAAACGACATGCGTTTTTAAATTCACGAAATTTGCTCCGATCACCAGAAAACACTAGAGGAGGGTTTATCTTAGGCTCACGGTGCTGAGTAGCAGAAAGCTGTGTGAGACGGCCAACCTGCTGTCTCAAGGTCTGATTTTTGTTTTGTATCTCTGTAAGCGCAAGGATCAATGCATCTACTTGCTGTTTTAATTGTAGTACATGAGTGGGTAATTCTGCTGAATCCATATTTTTTTTAAGGCTCGTTCAATCTGTAACGTTAATGCGTTTTTGTTAATGGATGGATTTTCAGCTGCAGAATTATCACACTCAGTAGCCTTGTAGAGATACTGTTGAATAAACCTATCCAACTCTCAGGACTTCATCACGGTGTACAGCCTGTTATGCAATATACATATACTCAATCAGATGTTTTATAGGAGGGATAGAACATATGAGAATGTATAGATGAGAGACAAGTTGTATGGTGATTACTAGGAGTAATATTAGGAGAGTTGCAGGTGATGGTAAAGCAGATAGGTTCTGATGTCTAGTATAGTGCAGATGGTAAGAGGACACAGATGGAGTATACTTAGACAGAGTAACCTAGTGCAAGGATAGTTGAAGGTAGTCCCAAGAGCTAACAGTCTATGCAGATGGTATGGAATAGATAGATAGATAGTCCTGGTAATTGCAGTAGATGACAGTAGGAGATTGGTTAGTAAGGAATCCCCTGTGGGGTACTTATCACTTAGATAGGTTAGTAGTAACAATGTCCATAGATAGAGAGGTGATCCCGTAGCGAGATACGGATCAGCGGCGAGGTTCCGACGTCAGTTCAGCAAAGGAAATGTCAGCAGCTCCGACTTCACAGGAGAAGGTGCGGTGAACATGTGGTTTGAACGAGCGATGAGTGAGAGAAAGCCGGAGATTGAAATAGCCACTCATAGCGGCGCTCGGCAATGATGTCATCCGTTCTTAAAGGTATATGCGTCTCTTGTTACACAAGATGGGACGCAATTAGCAAAGGAGAAATATGGAACAAGGGTACCAGAGGTACCAGAACATTACAGTGTGTGTGCGGAGGAGGGGGGGGGGCATTTAAGTGCACTTATACATGTTTACACGCGTTTAGGCATGCTTAGCATTTTTTTTTCTGCCAAAAAGCTCCTCTCCTGAATGTTCAAGTGTTGTTTTTTTTTTAGCCTTTAATTACTTCATATACAGGGCACTTTCACCCCCTTCCTGCCCAAGCCTGTTTTCAGCTTTGAATGACAATTGCGCGGTCATGCTTCACTGTACCCATATGAAGTTTTTATTATTTTTTGAGACAGATAGAGCTTTATTTTCTTGGTTTTTAATCACCACTGAGTTTTTTATTTTTTTTGCTAAACATACAAAAAAAGGCTGAACATTTCTAAATAAAATATTTTTTTCTAATTTTCTGTTATAAAATTTAGCAAATAAGTAATTTTTCTACTTCACTGATGTGCACTGATGAGGCTGCACTGATGGGCACTGATGGGCACTGATAGGCTGCACTGATGGGCACTGATGAGGCTGCACTGATTAGGCATAACTGATGGGCACAGATAAGGAGGCACTGATGAGGCTGCACTAATAGGTGGCACTGATGGGCAGCACTGATAGGTCGGCACTGATGGGCACTGATGAGCTGGCACTAATAGGTGGCACTGATAGGCACTGATAGGCTGCAGTGATGGGCACTGATAGGCTGCACTTATGGGCACTGACCGGCACTGATGGGGCTTCACTGATAATCAGGGCACTGATGATCAGTGCCCTGGTTATCAGTGTAAATGATGTGCTGTTAATGTCTTTCCTTTCCTCCCACAGACACAGCGTGGGAGAAAGGACTGCCAATAATCGGAAAGTCTGTTTACATGTGATCGGCTGGGATCTGGACACAGCTGATCACATAGTAAAGGGCCAGTGTGATTGGCCCCTTACCCTGATCTGTGATTAGCTGTGTCCAAAGGACACAGCAGGCACAGTGCATGCCTAAAGCGTGTCATAGGAAGCACACAGGGGCAAGGTTCTGGATAGGCATCTATGGATGTCTTTGCTATTGTTTAACATTTTTTAGGCTTCATTTAGAGAGCACTGCTTTTAAAGTGGAACTTAAGTCAGAAAATTAAGTCCCGCTAGATCACTTCAGGCTGGTCCCTTTTGCAAGTATAGCTCTGTAAAACATTACAAATATGTGCCTACACTGTTAAAAAAAAAACAATAATAAACTGTCTCACCCTGTTTTGCACATGCTCAGTTGCTCTCTATTTTATAGAACTGCTCAGGGGCTCTGGGCTTCAGCAAAATGGCAGCCTCTGACAAGAAGAAACCAGAACAATGCTTTAGGCAATTTACAGCACACGATAATTTTGGTAGTATAATTATTACTGTGGAACAATATTTTTTTTATCAAGGTATGGGTGAAGTTCCGCTTTAGGGCCAGTTCACATTGATCTGACATGTGCTTCGACTTCCAGAGCATAAGTCGCATGACATGTCAAAATCAATGGTTCCCTATGAGAGCCATCTTAACTGGTCTGATTTGTGTCGGTCCGACTTTGAAAATGTTTCCTGCACTACCTTGGTCCAACTTGAGCACGATTTCAGACTATTGATTTGAATGGAAATCGGGATCATCATCTTAACTGATGAAAACTTATGGTATGCGACTTGTGCTCTGAGGAGCCTGAGGAGGAACCTCCTTTCGGTCTGGTATGGATTTTGAGGGTAAACCCCACACCACAAAAAATATTTTAAAAAATGGCTTGGGATCCCCCCAAAATCCATACCAAACCCTTATATGAGCATGCAGCCCTGCAGGTCGGGAAAAGGGGGGGGAGGTGGATGAGAGAGTGCCCTCCCCCCTCCTGGACCATGCCATGCCACATGCCCTCAACATGGGTAAGTGGCTGCTTTGGGGCACCCTAAAGCACCTTGTCCCCATGTTGATGGAGACAAGGGACTTCTTCCCGACAACCGTGGATGGTGGTTGTGGGGGTCTTCGGGCAGGGGGATAATCGGAATCTGATAAACCCCTTTAACAAGGGGGCCTCCAGATCCCGGGTCCTCCCCCATGTGAATAAGTATGGGGTACCCATTCACCCAAAAAATATGCAGTGTAGTGTAAATGAAAAAAGAGACGTTTTTTTTACAAGTCCTTTATTAAAACTGAAGAATGTCCCCCATTGTAGCTCCAATGTGTCTTCTTCCTCTGGTATTCTACCTCCGGTCTTCTCCCTCCGATGTTGTGTTCTTCCTCTGGTCTTCTCCCTCTGGTGCTGTTTTCTCTTCCGGTGCTGTATCCTCTGCCGCTGCTATCTTCTCTGCTGCTGCTATTTTCTCCACTATCTTCTCCGCTGCCGACCCATTCCTCCTTTGGAACTGGGTGCTGTTATGTCAGGTCCCTCTGTCTGCCATTCATTTCATAGCCATGGGGCGTGGCCATTCGGTGACATTGACATGAGACCCCGCCCCTTTGTGACAGCACATTGCGTCACAAGGGGTGGAGTCTCATAGCAACGTCACCGGATGGCCACGTCTCATAGCATTATAAGAAATGGCAGAAGAGGCAGTGGAGAAGATAGCAGTGGCAGAGAAGACAGCACTGGAGGGAGAAGACCGGCTGAAGAACACAGCAGTGGAGGGAGAAAACCGGAGGAAGAAGACACGATGGAGCTATGATGGGGAACATTCTTCACTTATAAACAAGGACTTGTCAAAAACTGTCTCTTGATTTTATTTACACTACACAGTTTTTTTTTTCAGGGTGAATGGGTAGGGATACAATGTACCCCATAATCATTCACATGGTGGGGCCGGGATCTGGGGGTCCCTTGGTACAGGGGGCTTCCAGATTCTGATAATCCCTCTGCCCACAGACCCCCACAACCACCGCCCACTGTTGTCGGGAAGAGGTACTTGTCCCCATTAACATGGGGACAAGGTGCTTTGGGGTCAAAGCACCCACTCGCCTCAAAGCACCCACTCCCCCATGTTGGGGGCATGTGGCCTGGTATGGTCCAGGAGGGGGGGCGCTTGCTTGTCTCCCCCCTTTTCTGACCTGCCGGGCTGCATGCTTGGATAAGGGTCTGATATAGATTTTTGGGGGCCCCAGTCATATTAGACTCAAAGGGCCTGGTGTGGATAGAGCAAAGCCAGATCCTGTTCATTAAAGCAGAGTTCCACCCAAATGTGGAACTTCCGCTCATTTGCTTCCTCCCCCCCTCCGGTGCCACATTTGGCACCTTTCAGGGGAAAGGGGGGAACGGGTACCTATTTTTGACAGGTACCCTTCCCCACTTCCGGGAATGGCACTGCGGCGAAGTGAGGACCCCTCCTCCTACCCTCCACCGCTGAGCCAATCCGAATGCACAGCGCGCTTTGCGCATGCGCAGTAGGGACCCGCCTGTGAAGCTGCAAGGCTTCACTGTCGTATTCCCTGACCGGCAATGGCAGCGGGAGCACCTGACAGCCAATGGAAACATCGGTTGTGGTGATGACATTGCTGGACTCCAGGACAGGTAAGTGTCCTAATATTAAAAGTCAGCAGCTACAGTAGCTTCTGACTTTTAATTTTTGGAGGGAGGGCGGAACTCCGCTTTAAAGTCGCATTGAAGTCAGACATGAAGTAGCAGGGCAAAGTCCGATCAGAAGTCATACTACTTTCGTGTCAGATCAATGTGAACATAGCTTTAACTCCTTCCTGTCTGGCCTATTATAATATGACAGCCTGGCAGGAGACCTATTATCCTGGGAGGACGTTATATGACGTTATCCCAGGATCGCACCATGTGCACACCCCACGGGCCATGCTCCATCATGATCCGTCACCTTCTGTGTCCACCAGATGTGGCCGATGACAGATCAGTGTACCGGCACGCTGCCAGTACCATGTGATCGCTGTGGCCAATCACAGCAGACCACATGACAATTTTACACAATTAATGGCTTTGTTTCATGCCTTTCATTGTGTACTGTTGTGATGAGCTCTGTGATTGGTCACTAGATCCCATATGTACCATGGGATTAGCTGTGGTCAATCACAGCCAATCACAATAGTAAACACTGAAGACAGAGATGCTTAATTGCATGCCAAGAAGAAGCCAGCAACAACAATGGTGACTATGGAAAATATTATGAATTTTACAATGATTTCTTGGGGATTTGGCTGATGGTAAGGGCAATGTCTGGGTGCTTACAACACATTGTTTTTGTTTTCAGAAAAGGGGAGTGATTCCTTTTTTAAAGTTTTTCATTTAGCATAGGTAGCTTCAAATTTCTCACATTTGTATGCTTAGAATACAATCATTAATATCCAACAAAATCCAACAAAAATTAAAATCCAACATAGCAAAACTAACAGCAATTTCCAGATTTAACATTTAAAATCATTTTAGTTCAATCTTATTTTATTGAAAGAGAAGGGTTTTACAGAGTTAGGGGAGAAGCAAGGGGGTATGAAACAAATAAATTGTTCAGGTATGACATATGGTAAACTGTGAGAAAATGCATACGACAATCAATATCGATAAGTGCAAATAAGGAACTCAAACCGCCAGGTCCATCAGATCCTGGCAGCAGCACAAGGTAAAAAAAAAAACAGTAACTTGGGGTGTCAGGTGGTAACATAATTTAAGAGAAAAGTCAAGGAAAGGCCAACACCAGTATAAACACTTTCATGGCTGGCGTCACTTGAGGAGATTGTGGGAAGTGTGGTAGGCATTGATAAATTAGGCATTGATAAATATCCCGGCTTTCCATTGAGGAGCGCCTAAAAACAACAAATAAGTAAAGGAGGATTGCCTTATGGTGTCAACGGTACAGCCAGAGAGGGGAATAAAGGTAAGAGGATGGGATAAAGCAGGAGAATGTAAAGAGGGATGTCAAGGGGGTAAAGAAGGTGGAGGAAATCAGGATGGGCCGCCCACGTCCCACTACTGCCCCCCATCACCAGGTAGCACAGACGTCTCGAGCCAGGACTGAAAGGCGTCCGAACACCGAAACATGTCCCAGGACCTCCAAGCAGCAGAGAATTGGTCCTCCCTGCCCCCCTCTCGCGCCAACAGGTTTTCCATGTCTCTAAGCCGGTCCAGTTCCAGAGCCCACTCAAGTTTAGAGGGTACCTGCTTGGACCTCCAGTGTCTGGGTATCACCGTCCGAACAGCCGCCAAGAAAAACCTCAAAACGTCTCTCTTGATCGACCGGAAGGAGCCGGGTAACAAAGACAACAGGGCCAGTTCCGGTGTCGCAGGAACATTTGTTGCCTGGAGCCTGCAATACAAAGCTATAATTCCAGTCCACAATTCATGGATCTGAGGACATTCCCACCAAATGTGAATAAGCGTTCCCCTAGAGGACGTGCACCGCCAACATTGGTCCGACTGGAGTGGGTCAATGTAGGCGATCGAGGAAGGGCACCTGTACCATCTGCTCAAGAGTTTGAACCCCTTCTCCTGAACTTGGGTAGCAGGAGACAGCGAGTGGGTCATCGCAAAACATTTGTGCCAGTCGGTAGATGAAAGGGTTCGGCCTAGGTCCCTGTCCCAGACAGCAGTATATGTCGGCAGGTCTGGGCGGAGGGCACGCAATAACAAGGAATATAAGAGAGACACCGTGTGCGTGGGGGGAACATCCCGGAGCAGGATAGAGTCCAACTCCGAGGGGTCTCCCCCAACATCAGTCAACGAGGGTAGAGTGTGTATATAGGAGAGGGCCTGGCGGCGCTGCAGCCAGTTCACAAGATCACCACTAGGGGTGGCGGATGCAGGAGACATCAACAGGGACGGGTCAGCTCGGAGAATTTGGGATACCCGTCGATGGTCCGTCGCATTCCAGGAGCCAAATCTGGAACACGAGGCCGCCGGAGGGAACGCTGGGGATCCAAAGAATGGCGTCATGGGGCCCCGAGGACTTGACAGACGTCCCGATTTATTCAGGCAATCCCAGACCCGTAAGGTCTGACGCGTTAAAGCGCCGAAAGAAGAAGCGTGGCCACGGAGATGTACCGGGGTCCAGGGGAGTGCCCTGAGATCGAAGGGGGTCAGAAGATGTTCAAGTTGCACCCACAGTTTAGTTGGGGCATTGTGAAACCAATCCACTAAGCGTGTCAAGGTCGCCGCTCGGTGGTAGAGAGCGAAATCTGGGATACCAGTGCCCCCTCTAGACTTTGGAAGGGTGAGAGTTGCATATTTTAAGCGGGGTCGGCTATGAAGCCATACAAATCTCGAGAGTGCTTTGCGTAGCTTGTCAAAGAAGGAGGCAGGTATGTGGATAGGAAGCGCTTGAAAGAGGTATAAAAAACGAGGTAGAACGTCCATTTTCAGAACATTGATCCTCCAAAACCAGGACAAGCGTTTTGTGGAGTAGGTAGATAGGTCAGATAGGGTTTTAGTGAAGAGAGGGGCAAAATTGTCAGCAAAAAGTCGTGTCGGATCAGAGGGTAGCTGAACACCCAAGTAGCGAACGGAGGATGATCCCGTCTTAAAGGGATAAGCATCCGAGATACGCTGGAGAGTTGAGTTAGGCAGGGAGATATTTAGTATCTCCGATTTAGAGTGATTAACTTTAAAGTTGCTCATAAGGCCAAATTTGCGGAACTCGTTCAGGATCGCAGGGAGGGACTTTTGAGGAGAAGTGATGTAGAGCAGTAGGTCATCGGCAAATAGTGCCAGCTTAGAATGTATGGGGCCAATGGTCAGTCCGCAAACATTGGGGTTGTTGCGAAGTGCAACGGCCAAATGTTCCATAACCAGAACATAGAGGAGTGGAGACAGGGGGCAGCCCTGGCGCGTGCCGTTGTGTATGCTGAAAGCAGGGGACAGGGAACCGTTAATTCGGAGCCTAGCGGAAGGTGACTTATAGAGCGCCATAATTCTAGCTAGCATCAGCGGGCCTACACCGATTTGCTCCAGGGTAAGACGTAAAAAATGCCAGTCCACGCGATCAAAGGCCTTCTCCGCGTCCACCGTCAGCAGGCACAGGGGTATAGCTTGGGAGCGGGCATAGTCAGTAAGCAAGAGGGTCTTCAGGGTGTTGTCCCTAGCCTCTCGGCCCTGGACAAAGCCCACTTGGTCCTTATGGATAAGGTCCGGCAATAAAGGCTTCAGTCGGGTTGCTAGGATCTTAGCATAGAGTTTAAGGTCAATTCCAATCAAAGAGATAGGCCTGTAATTGGCACATGAGGCGGGGTCTTTCCCCGGTTTTGGAATTAGAGATATGTGGGCCTCTAATGTCTGAGGGGGAAATGCAGAGCCGTCTGGAATCGAGTTAAATACCCGGGCTAGAAAAGGGGCCAGAAGGGGGCCAAACACCTTATAAAACTTAGCAGTAAAGCCATCGGGGCCAGGACTTTTACCGGTAGGGGAGGATGCAATCGCCGCTATAACCTCGTCAGCTGAGATCGGTACTTCTAGGTCCGATATTGCTTCAGCAGGCATGGATGGGAGGGCGGTCGTCGACACATATGCGGCCTTGTCGTCGGGGGAGGCCCGTGGGGCACCCTGGGGCAGGGACGCAGAAATATGGTAAAGCGACTGATAGTAAGTCGCAAAAGATTGACCAATTTGTGTCGGGGTCGTCGCCAGGGACCCTGTAGGGTCACGAATCTGGGTGATAAACGTAGAGGCAGTGCGTGGGTGGAGAGCGCCAGCCAATGGGCGTCCACATTTATCCTGGGACCTGTATCTGTGCAGGGCCATTTTCTGGTCAAACGTGTGGGCGGAGGCCACATATAGGTCTCTAAGTTGGGAACGGGCCGTAGAGAGGTCTGCCAGAATGGCATCGGAAGGGGTCCGGCTGTGCTTCGTTTCGAGTTCGCGCAGTTTTAGAGTCGCGGCTGCAATGGAGGCCGATCTTTCTTTTTTAAGCCGGGTACCCATCTGAATAAAGGTACCCCGTAGCACTGCCTTGAGCGCCTCCCACTGATAAGGGAGGGGCGTGGGGTCGTCAGCGTGGTCCGAAAAGAAATGGTTAACGACAGTGGAGATCGTATCCACAGAGTCTGGAGTCGCCAGTATAGAGTCATTAAGCCTCCAGGTCCATTCTCTCAGCGGAGTATCTGGGGGGGAGAGTGTGAGAAAAATCGGGGAATGGTCGGACCAGACCAACGTCCCAACGCCATCCTCGGGGGACCAATCAAGACAAGCATGATCCACGAAAAAATAGTCTATCCTGCTATAAGACTGATGGGCTGACGAATAGTGAGTGTAGGTCCGAGAGGTCGGGTGGAGGATTCTCCACACATCAACAAGGCGCATGCCGTGAAGGGCACGCTTCAGAGCTCGTAACTTCGTATAGGAGAGGGATGAGCGAGAGGAGGAGGTATCTAGCAGCGGGTCCAAAGGGAGATTGAAGTCGCCACCCAGGATGACCCTCCCCTCCGCGAACCTCGCAAGCCGTTCAAGGTACCGCAAGGCCCAGGCGACCTGATTAGTATTAGGCAAGTAGAAGTTGGCGACCGTGTACGTCGTCCCCCAGAGTGCAAACTTAACTAGCACGTACCTCCCCTGTGGGTCTGCAACCTGGTCAATCATGCTGACAGGCAGGGATTTATGAAATGCCACAGACACCCCTTTGGACTTCTGAAGCGGATTAGAACTGTGTATCCATCGGTTGTAGTACCTGTTGGAGCAAGCAGGGACAGAGTCGGAGCAGAAATGAGTCTCCTGGAGTAGCAAGATATTGACATGGTGCTTATGCATATGATATAGAACTTGCCCCCGTTTAGAAGCTACATTGAGGCCCTGTACATTATAGGAGCCTAGGGTCAGTCGGGGGCGAGTACTTACCGTGTGGGCCATAGTGGGACGCGGGCGGGCAGGTAGAGGATAGTAGGTCACCAGGGGTATGCAAGCCGAGCCCGGAAAAAGGGGTCGGGGCACAGAAAGAAAAGGAAGTGGTAGATGGAAACCCGGAAAATAGGAAAAGGAAAGAAAAAGAAAAATAGAGAAGAAAAGGAGGGGAAAACTAAGTGGTACACTGAGGAGTAGACAGGGGGGACTCCAGGAAAGGAGCCAAGGGAACTATGGTGCCTGAATACAGGACACCGTACGTCACATACGATACGGGCACAGAACCGTGCTCAACCTATGGGGGGGTGGAAATGTGAAGAGGGAGTCAGAAACACATGAGTGGGTCCGGCAACACAGCAGACCTAAAAGAATCAGTTATGAGTACACCAAAGAAAAATGACAATAACAGAGCTCAATACAGGGAGAATGGGAAAGATGCCAAATCGCGGCTATCGGGGGGAGAGTTACAACCTTATGACATATGGCAGATCAACAACGACATAGCAATTGAAATACTAACTGATAAGACAAGATCCAACAGAATCATGTGGTGTCAGGCGTCCCCCCCCCCCCAAACCCCAGCTGTTCAGGACAACAGCAAAGGGCAGGAGGAAGGGCCGGTTAAAACAGTAAGTGCAGGATGCCATGGGGCGATGAGCAATAAACATGGAGAAAAATACATATACAAATTATCACCAACTAGAAGAAGCATCATCATTGTATAGCAAGCAACACCAGTAACATGGAACAGAGAAGCAACTAAGAACTTGTGAACCAGAAATCTTCAGCGGTAATGGTCACTCCGCGACCCCCTCAAACCCCAGCCAGATATAGCAATAGCAAAGGGCAGAAGTAAGGTCAGTCTCCGATGGATAAGGCTGGTAGCTGCGGAGAGAAGCATGGTAGGGCGGGAGAGGGAAAACAGAGGGTCAATAGATAGGGTCCAGTCACATCAGGACAGTCAGTGTAGAGTGCATTATATGCGGTACTCAAGCTTCCGGTGACTGAGGGCGACTAGCCCCACTCCTGGGTATGGCAGAGCGTGAGCGGGAGCGCCATCTTCTCTGAGGAAGAGGGCCAGATGTCTGTGGTCGCACCCAATCAGCAGGAGGATCCAGCCAATTCGGAATGTCCACCGGAGTGTGACCCAGGAAGGAGAAGAAGTCGGTTAGTTGATCAGGATCCGCCAGCACAAACTTCCGGGAGTTGAAAGTTACTTTAATGCTGAAGGGGTGCCCCCATGTATAAGTGGCCCCAATTTGGCGTAGCAAGTCCAGTAAGGGGCGGACCACTCTCCGCATGTGTAGGGTGTTGCGGGATAGGTCGGGGTAGAGGTGGATGGAGGAGCCATCAAAGTCTAGAGGACCCTGTTGCCAAGCCTTCCTCATAATTTCTTCCTTCAGGGTATAGTAGTGAACCCTACATAACACATCACGGGGACGATCATCACCCCTACCTCCCGGGCCCCCCACTCTATGCACCCTGTCTAGTTCGATGGTTGTGGTAGGGGCTCTACCTAGAACCAGATTGAGAATGGCAGTCACAGTGGGTTTAAGGTCCGTGCCAGAGGTGGCCTCAGGGAGACCCTGAATCCTAATGTTGTTCCTACGACTCCTGTTTTCGCCGTCATCAATGCGTAATTGTTGCTGACGCAGGCGGCGGAGGTGGTCACGGGAGGCAGCCTCCAGTGCGGAAATGCGGGACTCATGGGCCTCTTGAGTAGCTGTGACGGAGGCAACAGTGGAGTCAGTAGTGGAAATCTGCTGACGGATCGCATTTAATTCAGCATGCAGGGAAAGTTCCATTTTAGAGGCCCAGGAGTCAAAGTCCGACCTGAAGGCCGAGAGAAGGGAGGCTGCCTCCGACCGGAGGGCTCCCCCACAATCCCGGACGTCCGGACCCCCATTTAGTGCGGAAGAGCTAGGCAGGGGAGATGAGGAAGAGGATGTTGCTGGAGAAGGAGGTCGATCCGTGCGACCCGCGTCCACACCAAGGGAAGCCGGCTGAGACGGTGGAGGGGGGGGTTTAGTTTTCCCCACTGCGCGACCGGTCGCCATCTTGTCAGGTCTAGGAGAGCGGGGTTCCGTTGGCGCAGTGCGCAGTAGGTAACGTTGCATAGAGCTCTGTTGAAGGTCCGAAGGGTCGGCGGGGTGGGAATTGCCCGCCGACATGTATGTGGAGGTGTAGCTAGACTAATACGTAACTGCTGGAGCCGGATGATCCCGTGGCTCAGCACCGCATGACCAGTGTCTTCAAATCAGTTGCAATGAAATCCACAAGGGAGTGAAGACACGAGCAGGCAGTGCAGGTCTGTCAATGTAGGCCAAATTTGAGCCCAGCAATCCACAGCACAAGAGGAGCAGAGAGACAGATGGTCTGGTACAGGTATTCGTGAGGCAAGGAGTGGAGGCCTGGTGCAATACTATGAGGATGTAGCTGTTAAGCCTCAGAAGCAGCAGACAGGCCCCTGTCAGACTGAAGGAAACTCAGCAGGGGCTATGAGCAATACTCTGCAGGGGCTGTGAGCAATACTCTGCAGGGGCTGTGGGCAATACTCTGCAGGGGCTGTGAGCAATACTCTGCAGGGGCTGTGAGCAATACTCTGCAGGGGCTGTGAGCAATACTCTGCAGGGGCTGTGAGCAATACTCTGCAGGGGCTGTGAGCAATACTCTGCAGGGGTTGTGAGCAATACTCTGCAGGGGTTGTGAGCAATACTTTGCAGGGGTTGTGAGCAATACTCTGCAGGGGTTGTGAGCAATACTCTGCAGGGGCTGTGAGCAGTATTCTGCAGGGTCTGTGAGCAATACTCTGCAGGGTCTGTGAGCAATACTCTGCAGGGTCTGTGAGCAATACTCTGCAGGGGTTGAGAGGTAGTAGGCAGGTAAAGATGGCAATTGAAAGGGGGCCAGTATACAGGCTTCAGGACCCCCTCCCTTCACAGGATAGCAGCAGCAAAGAGTCCTTGTCCAGGCCACAGCCTCCCTCAGCAGTGGGAATCCGGAGGAGCAGAGCGTGCCCTTGAGCAGCAGCAACACAGCAGGGGGAAGAGGATGGGACCCCAGCGGCTAGGTGGGTCCTCCAGGATTCCACAGGGCCGAAGGTGGGCGGCAAGATGGCGGCAAGATGGCGGGCCGCGGCGGCCTGAAACGCCCTCCCGCGGAGAGCGGGGTCTTCAACTGTACAGCCGGCCTGGCGGCCAGTAGGATACCAAAGGTGGAGGACTGTCACGGAGGTCCCTTACCGTCCCCGGGTCCAGCTAGGCCGCGATGTCGCGGGTAGGCCGCGATGGCGTGGGTAGGCCGCAGGCGCCGGTCCGGCGTGATCCCCGACAGGATAGGGAAAACAGGAGGAAGGCTGGCTCCGTAGACCCTGTCAGCTCCGGGGGGATAAGCCCATGCGTCGATCTGGAAGCCTGGTGAGTGGATGGCTGCGGATTAGATTTGTGCTGGAACGGAGCTCCCTCTTCATGCGGCCATCTTGGCCAGCGTCCCTTAAAATCATTTTACAATGCACAGAAGTTTGTATTTTTATAAGCAACAGTATAATCGTGGCAAAGACATACTAAATTCTTAAATAAGCTAAATAAGAGGGTAAGTATAAAACTTTTATAAGTACCGTAATACTGCACAATTATAAAAATTTAGGACTTCATTTTTTAGTCATAACTAGCTCTCTTTAATGATACCCATACATATATCATTTGTTTCATTCACAGATTTCTAATTATTATGGTTAATTTACATAAATTTTCTGGGATTTTAAGAATATCATTTGCACAAATGTTTTACAAGCTTTTTTGTAATTTATACATTTTTTAATTTAATTTTACCTTTCCCTTTTCAGTCAGCAATTCATTTAGCCAAATCACATTCCTCATTTTTTTTAAAAAAAGAGCATTGGCGATATTTCATTTTTAAACATGATTGCCAATATTATCTTATCCACTGCTTTTATTAGTGCATACTGCATCTCTCAAAAGTCTGCACAGAGCTTTAGTTTAAATTGCATCCAGCCAGTTTTATGGAATATGACATTGCTGGAAATTTCCTAAACTGTGCCACAATGTCAATCATAGTTGTGCTGATCATGTGATTGTACTAAAGTAACACTTAGTACTCACTATGAAAGATTTTAACAAGTGAATTAATATCACACAAGTGGTAATACAGTGGGTACGGAAAGTATTCAGACCCCCTTAAATTTTTCACTCTTTGTTATATTGCAGCCATTTGCTAAAATCATTTAAGTTCATTCTTCTTCCTCATGAATGTACACATAGCACACCATACTGACAGAAAAACACAGAATTGTTGACATTGTTGCAGATTTATTAAAAAAGAAAAACTGAAATATCACATGGTCCTAAGTATTCAGACCCTTTGCTGTGACACTCATATATTTAACTCAGGTGCTTTCCATTTCTTCTGATCATCCTTGAGATGGTTCTACACCTTCATTTGAGTCCAGCTGTGTTTGATTATACTGATTGGACTTGATTAGGAAAGCCACACACCTGTCTATATAAGACCTTCCAGATCACAATGCATGTCAGAGCAAATGAGAATCATGAGGTCAAAGGAACTGCCTGAAGAGCTCAGAGACAGAACTGTGGCAAGGCACAGATCTGGCCAAGGTTACAAAAATATTTCTGCTGCACTTAAGGTTCCTAAGAGCACAGTGGCCTCCATAATCCTCAAATGGAAGACGTTTGGGACGACCAGAACCCTTCCTAGAGCTGGCCGTCCAGCCAAACTGAGCTATCGGGGGAGAAGAGCCTTGGTGAGAGAGGTAAAGAAGAACCCAAAGATCACTGTGGCTGAGCTCCAGAGATGCAGTCAGGAGATAGGAGAAAGTTGTAGAAAGTCAACCATCACTGCAGCCCTCCACCAGTCGGGGTTTTATGGCAGAGTGGCCCGACGGAAGCCTCTCCTCAGTGTAAGACACATGAAAGCCCGCATGGAGTTTGCTAAAAAACACCTGAAGGACTCCAAGATGGTGAGAAATAAGATTCTCTGGTCTGATGAGACCAAAATAGAACTTTTTGGCTTTAATTCTAAGCGGTATGTGTGGAGAAAACCAGGCACTGCTCATCACCTGTCCAATACAGTCCCAACAGTGAAGCATGGTGGTGGCAGCATCATGCTGTGGGGGTGTTTTTCAGTTGCAGGGTAAGGACGACTGGTTGCAATCGAGGGAAAGATGAATGCGGCCAAGTACAGGGATTTCCTGGACAAAAACCTTCTCCAGAGTGCTCTGGACCTCAGACTGGGCCGAAGGTTTACCTTCCAACAAGACAATGACCCTAAGCACACAGCTAAAATAACGAAGGAGTGGCTTCACAACAACTCCGTGACTGTTCTTGAATGGCCCAGCCAGAGCCCTGACTTAAACCCAATTGAGCATCTCTGGAGAGACCTAAAAATGGCTGTCCACCAACGTTTACCATCCAACCTGACAGAACTGGAAAGGATCTGCAAGGAGGAATGGCAGAGGATCCCCAAATCCAGGTGTGAAAGACTTGTTGCATCTTTCCCAAAAAGACTCCTGGCTGTATTAGATCAAAAGGGGGCTTCTACTAAATACTGAGCAAAGGGTCTGAATACTTAGGACCATGTGATATTTCAGTTTTTCTTTTTTAATAAATCTGCAACAATGTCAACAATTCTGTGTTTTTCTGTCAGTATGGGGTGCTATGTGTACATTCATGAGGAAGAAGAATGAACTTAAATGATTTTAGCAAATGGCTGCAATATAACAAAGAGTGAAAAATTTAAGGGGGTCTGAATACTTTCTGTACCCACTGTAAATCCAAAACCAAAAGTGGAATATATTTGCAGCTTACCAATCATTAGATGTGGTGGCTGCATTTGTTTTCTTTCTTCTGCATTTTTGCCTTCTGACTTCACCTGGGGATCTGGCCAGCAATGCACCTCCTGTATTAGAGAGACAAAGCTCCAGAGAAATGAGCATAGGAGGCACAGCAGACAGCAGCATTGCCAGTCGGGAATCCTTTCCTTTAATGATAAGGGTTTTGCATGAATAAATAAAAGCTGATCATTTTAATCACCCCGTCAATGTTAACCACTTGCCGACCACCTGAGCAAAACGACGTAGGGGTACATTGGTCGCGGGAGCAGTGCTGGGGGGCAAGTGTGCACCGCCGGTGGCAATCTTCCGCCCCCACTGGGCAGCGGTGATGTCGATCCATGGGACCGGTGGCCGTGATTGCCACTGGGCACCCGCGATCGCTCCCAGCTGAGAGAGAAGGACGGTCAGCTGTCGTAAACACAACCGTTGTTCTCTCTGAAATGATCACAGAGTGCCTGTGGTCCTTCTATATAGGATCACAGGTCTCTATGATCATTAACCCTTTGATCACCCCTAGGTTAACCTCTTCCCTGCCAGTGTCATTATTACAATAACAGTGCATATTTTTAGTACTGATTACTGTAGTAATGTCACTGGTCCCCCCCAAAAGTGTCAAAAATGTCAGTTAGGGGGCCGATCTGTCCACCGCATTGTCGAAGTCCCGCTAAAAATCACTGATCGCCGCCATTACTAGTAATAAATAAATAAATATATAAAAATACTAAATATTTCCCCTAGTTTGTAGACGCGATAACTTTTGTGCAAAGCAATTAAAATATACTTATTGCGATTTTTTGTAAAATGTAAGTTAGGGGTCCGATCTGTCCGCCGCAATGCCACAGTCCCGCTTAAAATCGCAGATCGCCGCCATTAGTAGTAAAATTAAAAATAAATAAAAATGATATAAATACTTTGTATTTCCCCTAGTTTGTAGACGCGATAACTTTTGCGCAAACCAATCAAAATATGCTTTTTGGGATTTTTTATATCAAACATATGTAGCAAAATACAAGATGGCCTAAAAGGATGAAAAATTTTGATTCTTAAATTTTTTTTTCTGGAAATGTTATATCGCAGAATGTAATATATATATATATTGTGACAGGAAGTCAGGTAAATCTGGGAATGTAGTCACTGAGAGGAGACACATTCCCACCTGCTTTGAAAGTTCACTGATACTATAGGGTGTTGGCTGCAGAGAGAGCCAGCAGGAAGTTGAAAACCATTCAGCTGTTCAGAATGAGGAGATCAAGGACTCTATAATTTGTCCAGAGAAAATCTATTGAGTGCTGCCTCCTGTCGCTGTGTGAGCTGGGAAGAGGAGGACAGACATACGTGTACCTCCCGACGCCGTGTGGGCATGGGAGAAGGACTGCTGCCGCCTGTCGCCGTGTGGGCTGGGAGAGGGGGACAGTCGGATGTGTGCCTCCCGACAAGCTGGTGAGCATGGGAGAAGACCCCCTAAAGCGATGTGAAGCTAAGGAGGGTAACCAAGAGTGAAGACGTCTCAAAGGTGAGAAGACGAAGTGTTTCTGTGTGAAAGAAAACAAAGGGACATGTTCAATGGACAATGTTTGTGCTGTGTGAAAAGCAAACAAATGGACATTTGAGTGTCTGCTGTAGGATCAGCAGTGTCGGCCCAACAGTAGGTTGGGAAGACTTCTTAGGTAGGTTCCAGCTGTGAGAAGGTAGCCGCCCACAGAGGCAAGGATTTATTTTGTCTTTTATTTTATTTTGGCTGTTTTGATGCTTGCAATTGTGTTAAGTAAATTGCATGAATAAATCAGTCTTGTTTTCAACCTCTAATCGGCTATCTCTCTGTGAAAACGCACCCCCAAAGGGGTCACCCATACGCCTACCACCGAGCTAATCCCTCACATATATGTGAGGGATTAGCTCGGTGGTAGGCGTATGGGTGACCCCTTTGGGGGTGCGTTTTCACAGAGAGATAGCCGATTAGAGGTTGAAAACAAGACTGATTTATTCATGCAATTTACTTAACACAATTGCAAGCATCAAAACAGCCAAAATAAAATAAAAGACAAAATAAATCCTTGCCTCTGTGGGCGGCTACCTTCTCACAGCTGGAACCTACCTAAGAAGTCTTCCCAACCTACTGTTGGGCCGACACTGCTGATCCTACAGCAGACACTCAAATGTCCATTTGTTTGCTTTTCACACAGCACAAACATTGTCCATTGAACATGTCCCTTTGTTTTCTTTCACACAGAAACACTTCGTCTTCTCACCTTTGAGACGTCTTCACTCTTGGTTACCCTCCTTAGCTTCACATCGCTTTAGGGGGTCTTCTCCCATGCTCACCAGCTTGTCGGGAGGCACACATCCGACTGTCCCCCTCTCCCAGCCCACACGGCGACAGGCGGCAGCAGTCCTTCTCCCATGCCCACACGGCGTCGGGAGGTACACGTATGTCTGTCCTCCTCTTCCCAGCTCACACAGCGACAGGAGGCAGCACTCAATAGATTTTCTCTGGACAAATTATAGAGTCCTTTATCTCCTCATTCTGAACAGCTGAATGGTTTTCAACTTCCTGCTGGCTCTCTCTGCAGCCAACACCCTATAGTATCAGTGAACTTTCAAAGCAGGTGGGAATGTGTCTCCTCTCAGTGACTACATTCCCAGATTTACCTGACTTCCTGTCACAATATATATATATTTTTTTTTTTAAAGAATTGCTCTTTTTTGTTTATAGCGCAAAAAATAAAAACCGCACAGGTGATCAAATACCACCAAGAGAAAGCTCTATTTGTGGGAAAAAAAAGGACATCAATTTTATTTGGGTACAGTGCCGCACAACCGCGCAATTTTTCCGTTAAATTAACGCAGTGCCCAATCGCAAAAAATGGCCTGGTCATTAAGAGGGCAAATCCTTCCGGTCCAGAACTGGTTAAAGTGATTTTAAATGATCATCTTGTAAAACAGCCCATTTTGGTTTTTAGTAGAAAGTAATACTTTTTCATACAAGTACATAGTACAGCTGGTAAATATCAGGAATATAAAATGTTGGGTTTACATACTCTTTGAGACTGCATTCACACCTCTGCGTTTTGAAACGCTGGCAGATTTGACACGATTCTGCCCGCAATTTCGAAGTGCTAAGGTGTGACTGACAAATCGCAGAATGCACATTTGATATGCCATTCACCTAGGTGGCACCTAAAATCGCGGATCGGTTCTGCCGCGGTTGCAATCCCGGCAAACCGCATCGTGTGAAGCTTGTCAACAAAAAAGTTCTGGAGCTACTTTTGGGCAACATACTTCAGTGCGGTGTGATTTCTTCGTGACAGTTGCAGCAGAACCGCACTGCGATTTTAGGTGTTATTCAGATGAATGGCATCTCAGATGTGCGTTCTGTGATTTGTCAGTCACACCTCAGCAGAATCACAGCAAATCTGCCCACGATTCAAAACATTGATGTGTGAATGCAGCCTAAGCGATTTGTCTCATTCATGTAAATTGATACATTCTGCTGGAGAGCTTGTGCTGTGAAAAACAATATGCTTGTTTCAGATAAAAATTTAAGAAAGAAAGCCTAAAAAGGAAAACAAATGCAGTCATTACATCTAAGAACTGATAAGCTTCAATATACT
Source organism: Pelophylax lessonae (assembly GCF_965119305.1). Lineage (NCBI taxonomy): Eukaryota > Metazoa > Chordata > Amphibia > Anura > Ranidae > Pelophylax > Pelophylax lessonae. Next base: position 120,570,684 of record NC_138768.1, read on the forward strand.
AAATGTTTGCTTTTGGGTTAATACTGCTTTAATGTGTGGAAAACAGAATCACGTAAGGATCTGTAAGAAAGCTTTCTACCATCCTTGAAATATCTTTCTCTTATGTTAAAATTAAATGGAACTGAACGCTGGATGCTGTGCCCAAAAAAGAAGGTGGGGGGCAAAGGACTCCCCAGTATTGCCTGTGGTCTCCCTGCATCTGATCATTTCCCCATCACTGGCTTACCATGTCTCTGTGTGGTGGCAATCAGCTTGGTAGAGGCAGGAGTTTGCTTCTTTATACCAGTGCCCCCATCAAGTAAGCAGTAGGGATGATCGAACTTTTGAAAAGTTCGGTTCGGCCAGAACATCCAAACTTCCCGAAAGTTCGGCCCGGATTTCAGAACCCCATTGAAGTCAATGGGACCTGAACTTCGGTAATCAAAAAACACCATTTTAAGCCCTAAAACCAAATAAACGCCCCTAAAAAGTGCCCAGGGTCCTGGGTCATGCCCCATTAACTATTAATCACACAAAAAAAGTTCTTAAAAATTGTCATTTTTGATAAAAAAGCCAATTATTGAAAAAACTAAAAAAAAAAAAAAGAGAGATTTTTTGGATTTAGTATCTGGGGGGTCTAAAAGGTGTGCATGTGAAGTTTCAGCTCTGTAGCATGTCCAGAACCATGAAAAAAAAAAAGATAATTTTTCAGTAGAACCGGGATGTGGGTCGGGAGCCTCCTTTAACTTTAACACCTATATGATCTTTTTTTCTGGTTCTGGACATGCTACAGAGCTGAAACTTCACAGGTACACCTTTTAGACCCCCCAGACACAAAATCACACAAAAAGAAGTTCTTAAAAGTTGTCATTTTTGATAAAAAAGCCAAAAAAGAGATTTTTTGATTTTTACTTTGGATTTCGTATCTGGGGGGTCTAAAGGGTGTGCATGTGAAGTGTCAGCTCTGTAGCATGTCCAGAACCAGAAAACAAAAAGATTGTTTGTATTAGAACACTTTCTTTCAGGACAGGTAGTTAGCTTCTCTCCCGGTTTAAAAGGCATTTTTTGGGGTTCTTTTCAGTCAGGAAAAACATCTGAACTTGTGTATAGTGGTACTGTGCACAAGTTCTGATGTTTTGCCTGCCTCTAAAAACCCCCAAAAAATGGCAGCAAAAACACACCTGGGCATTTTTTTTTTGACGCTAGCGTTTTTTTGGCATTTTTTTGGGTTCTTTTGAGGCAGGCAAAACATCTGAACTTGTCTATAGTGGTATATATACATACATACTTATATGTTTATACACACCTAGACATATATAGGTGTGATAGTAGCAGAAATATATGCTTGCGCTAATGAAATCATTTACACTAATATATTTCTGCTACTATCACACCTATATATGTCTAGGTGTGTATAAACATATAAGTATGTGTGTATATATACCACTATAGACAAGTTCAGATGTTTTGCCTGCCTCAAAAGAACCCAAAAAAATGCCAAAAAAAAACGCTAGCGTCAAAAAAAAATGCCCAAGAATTTAATAGCAGGCATTTTTTTAGGTTCTTTGCAGTCAGGAAAAACATCTGAACTTGTGTATAGTGGTACTGTGCACAAGTTCAGATGTTTTGCCTGCCTCCAAAACCCCCCAAAAAATGCCAGCAAAAACACACCTGGGCATTTTTTTTTGACGCTAGCGTTTTTTTGGCATTTTTTTGGGTTCTTTTGAGGCAGGCAAAACATCTGAACATGTGTATAGGGGGTATATATACACATATATGTCTGAATATATACCCCTAGACATATATAGGTGTGATAGTAGTGGAAATATATTACTGTAAATGATTTCATTAGCGCAAGCATTTATTTCTGCTACTATCACACCTATATATGTCTAGGGGTATATATTCAGACATATATGTGTATATATACCCCCTATACACATGTTCAGATGTCATGTCTGACATCAAACATGTCCTCAAAAAAGCACTGACAGTGGCAGCCCCTGCAGCATAAAAAATGCTTGCTGGTGAGAAGCCATAATGGTGTTCCGAAGCTATTCAGAGAAATGATCATTTCTCTATTGCGGTCACCCTGACATGGAAGGGTTTGGTCACCCTGCCATGGCAGTCACTGTCAGTTCACCCTACACTACATTACGGTCACCCTGGTATGGAAGGGTTTGGTCAGTCGGTCAGCCTGCCATGGCAGTCAGTTTCCCCTACACTACATTACGGTCACCCTGGTATGGAAGGGTTTGGTCAGTCGGTCAGCCTGCCATGGCAGTCAGTTTCCCCTACACTACATTACGGTCACCCTGGTATGGAAGGGTTTGGTCAGCCTGCCATGGCAGTCAGTTTCCCCTACACTACATTACGGTCACCCTGGTATGGAAGGGTTTGGTCAGTCGGTCAGCTTGCCATGGCAGTCAGTTTCCCCTACACTACATTACGGTCACCCTGGCACTTCATACTTTCCCTACAGAAACTAATTTTTTGAAGCTAACTTAAGTGTAAAGGAGCACTCTAACTACACTAGATATCCCTTTCCTCACACTAAAAATAGCTAAATGACACTTTTAAAGTAAAATTAACAGAACTGCTTCCACTCTCTTCAATGTCCAGTATAAGAATGCTAGGAATTTGGCGGGGGCGATCTTATATACTGGGGGGCGTATTCACTAATGATTGGTCTAGGGACCCCCTAGTCACTCCAATCACATTCCTAGCATTCTCCTGCCCCCTCAATTGGCTTTTGCTAATGGTTCTGGTCCAATCACAGGCTTTTAAAGCCCATTTCCTGAAGCATTGCATTTTGGGCGGTTCTGGTTGCCGAATTCCGAACTTTTTGGGCAAAAAGTTCTAAATTTGTCCGAACCTCGAACACCCAATGTTCGGGCCAAACCGATGGTCGACCCGAACCGTTCGATCATCCCTAGTAAGCAGCACAGTAGTGAAATCATCAAATCTCACCCCAATCTCCTTAGAGTAGGAATCAGCTGCAGCAGTGCCTTAGATCTCACACTGCAGGTGCAGGAGTGCCTAGGAACCCTCACATATCGGGGGTGCATTGCTTTTTAGGAGGAATTCAAGACAAATTGTACATTTTTCAGGATACTGTCTAAGAGCAATAAGCATTTCTAAATGTTCCTAGTAATATAGCCTATCTTCACTTTTTAGTCCAGGTCCACTTTAATTTGACTTTATTGTTTATTCTTAGCCTTTGTTTTGCTAAAGGTTATATTACTACTGTATAAAAGGGAAGAAGAGTCTGTGTAAGGAGCTACCTATTTGAGCAGACTTTAAAAATAATAATAATATCCCTCATAAAACATAAGCACTAATGTAATACTCTTTCAGTGATGAATAAAGTGCTTGTGCTAGAAGACTGGTGAAGGGGTGAATTGGCATGCACCCCCAAGAGATAAAGTGCTCAGTGCAGAAATAAATCAGTAACTGCTCATACGAATAAAACAAATTAAATAAGCGAAAGTGCACAAAGTGCAAAAATAAATTAGTAACTGCTCTTATGAATAAAACAAATTAAATAAGCAAAGGTGCACAAAGTGTCATAAATATTTATTATCTGATCGTGGTGCCAGTGAAAAAAACGTTCAAATATAGTGAATATAGTGTTATTAAATAATATCACTTGCAATAGGTGAGTAAATCCACACGAAAACCCCTTAAGTGTTATAAAGTTCAGTGTCTGTTATGGGTGATTGTAAAAGTGAATAGTGGTGAGTAAGGTGCCTATACCAGTGAGGCCACTAGGTATCGCACTCACCCTATTTTCCCTCTTCTGGGCCAACTGAATATGGTAATTCGCCACAGAGAAGGAGATAGTAGGTCCGGGGTCCTTTTTTTGTCTGTTTGAGCACTACAGATTGGCACATCGGAGGGAGGCATCTCCCGGCGTGGCTCACCACAGGCTTAAGGAACCCCAGACCTACTATCTCCTTCTCTGTGGCGAACTACCATATTCAGTTGGCCCAGAAGAGGGAAAATAGGGTGAGTGCGATATTAGTGCTTATGTTTTATGGGGGATATTATTATTATTTTTAAAGTCTGCTCAAACAGGTAGCGCCTTACACAGACTCTTCTTCCCTTTTATATTATTGCACCCCTGTTTCTCGGGGGTAGGTTTGTGGCAGCTTACACCTGTACCTAAACACGTTTTATATTCAAAACATTCCATAGTGCTGGTCAATCTTTGGTTTTTTATATATTACTACTGTAGTTGCTATTTTATTGTGATGCTTTTATATGAATATAGACAAAATGTTCAGCGCTAATAAATAACTAACATATGATAGTCAGTGAAAAATCTGATAAAAAATGTCATAAAAAATGTAGAAAATAATATATAGAAAAAAAACATCATCTTAAATTGGAATACAAAAATGTATAAACAGAAAGTCTTTTTAACACAAAATAAGCAAAAAAAAACAATGTTCTTCAAAGATGTGCTCCAAAAGTGAATAAAAGGGAATTAGCTGTAGAGATGTCGCAAACATAAAATTTTCCGTTCGCGAACAGTGAACGCGAATTTCCGCAACCGGGCGAACCGCCATAGAGTTCAATAGGCAGGCGAATTTTAAAACCCACAGGAACTCTTTCTGGCCACAATAGTGATGGAAAAGTTGTTTCAAGGGGACTAACACCTGGACTGTGGCATGCCGGAGGGGGATCCATGGCAAAACTCCCATGGAAAACAATGATTCTGCAGTAGTTTAATCTCTGTTTTGTCCCCTCTCAGAGGCTGCTGTATGGAATAGATTTTAGGAACCGGGAGATGGAAAAAGATGGTTGGTCGGTCCACTTACTTCCAATTTGGGGCACTGCGCATGCGCCGTGCAGTGTACTGTGCCATCCTATCTGAGTGGTGTGTTCAGTAGTACTATTCTTATCAGTTTAATCCCTGTTACGTCCCCTATCAGAGGACGTGTATCAAATAGATTTTAGACAACCGCAAAGAGTTGTCAATAGTTGACACACTCATGACATAAATGTTATTCCTCTATGCGTCAATCTTGGTGTAGTGATGACTTTGCTTGTGCACACGTTTGGGAGATTGCAGGTAATGGCGGTTTTTCAAAGCCTATGGTCGTGCTGAGGTAGTTCAGTGACAGTTAAGTGGCCCAGAAAACAATGATTCTGCAGTAGTTTAATCTCTGTTTTGTCCCCTATCAGGGGCCGGTGTATGGAATAGATTTTAGGAACCGGGAGATGGAAAAAGATGGTTGGTCGGTCCTCTTACCTCCAATTTGGGGCACTGCGCGTGCGCCGTGCAATGTACTGTGCCATACTATATGAGTGGTGTGCACACAGTACAGTCTGTGGGCCTGTGACCTCTCACACACGGGCAGGCAACTGCAATAAATATATATATACCAGCCCTAAAAAGGGATTTTTGGGGTGCTGTAAGGACGCTGTCCTTACAGTAGATTAGTCTTTGAGGACTGGAGTGGACACAGAACACTGGCCTAGCTATTAATTCAGCAGCAGCAGCACTCTCCCTGCTCTAACTAACACTGCAGCTTCAGAATGAATCTAAGATGGATGCTGTCCTTGCTTTTTTATAGGAGGTGGGAGGGTCTGGGAGGGATTGGCTGGAATGTTTCTGCTGACTGTGAGGTACAGGGTCAAAGTTTGCTCAATGATGACGTATAGGGGGCGGACCGAACATCGCATATGTTCGCCCGCCGCTGCGAACGCGAACAAGCAATGTTCGCCGGGAACTGTTCGCCGGCGAATAGTTCGGGACATCTCTAATTAGCTGTGACACAATCCATCACCAATTTATATAACGAGGCTTACCAGTGGACTCAGTTTAGCGTACGCTAGTGATCTGACCGATATCGGATTTCTGTTGCCGATACCGATATTTTGGCCAATGCATATCGGTATCGGCCGATATGCGCCGATATTTTCGTACATTTAAATTTTTTTTATTTTTTGTTGTTATTTGACAGGTACTCTTGTGTCTGAACTTAAAAGCATTCAAAATGCCAAGTTTGGCTGTTTTGAATGCTGTCATTTTTTTAATCTGGCGCCAGTACCCGGAAGTGATGTCATGACATCACTTCCGGGTTTTTGCATGGAGACCCGATCAGAGCCGAATGCAGCTTTGATCGGGTGGCTTGGTTGCCTGGGTATCCCGGTGGGAAGGGAGACCCGGGTGAGCCGCGGAAGGCGGCAGGAGGGGGGACGTCCCCTCCCTGTCCTTTTAATGACAGCCGAGCAGCTTCTCAGCTGCATCAGTTCTCATTACAAGTCAGCCGACTGTCGGCTGTGGACGCCGGTACCAGGGTGATGCCTTTAGCTGCAGGCATCACTCCAATACAAGCACTTTCCAAAATATCGGTAATAGGTGGCCGATTCCGATATATCGGGGAAAGTGCAGATCTGCCCTCCATATATCGGCTTTGCCGATAATCGGTCAATCTATAGCGTACGCCTAGTGATAGTGAGTCAACTCATGCATTGGTGTATATATACACCCAATATGCCACGGAGGTCAACGAATAGCCCCTCACATTAATCTCCTTCGCACTCTTGTGTATTAGAAAGATTCTGTTAAACGTGTAGCACCCTTTTTAGGTGGGTGCTAGGCAAATTATAAAGGAGGCCCTGTCTGCTTATCAGAGGGGTCTAATTGTTCAGTTAGGCTGTCATGTGTTCCAGGTGTGTCTGTTGAGCTTGGGGAGTCTCCCCACTGTGTCCAATGAGGGCTCTTATTGGACAGTGGAGGAAACCTGGAAACAGCACACCAGGTCTTGTACTGTATCTATCCCAGAGGGCAGAGTCTGCCGCAATGCATCCTGGGAGGGGGTATAAGTCTGAGGGGAGCATGTGACAGGGTGTCTTTGGTGGGAAGCAGAGTCTCAGGAGGAGGGTGAAGGCTGTCTCTCCTCCTGTCAACGCTAGTGAAGGTGTCCTCGGCGGTCGGTCTGAAGGAAAGAAGGTTGAGCTGAGCTGCAGAAAGGGATCCAGTGTGCTGTGGACCATGTGGAGCTGCTGAGCAGGAGTTTTTGTGAAAGCAGTGTTGTGAGTACTGGAAACTACCCAGGGGTCTGCCTAGGATAGGGGACCACTCCAGGAGGTCTGAGGGATCCAGAGCCAGCTAACCTGTAAGAAAAGACTTAGAAATGGGGTGCCAGTGTCTGAGCCTTGAAGATAAGTGTAAGAAAGGGGGCGCCGGTGTGGGCCATGAAGTGTTACAGCAGTGCAGCAGATCAACAAGTAGCTACCTCAGCCAGGAGGGCTAAAGGGAACAGTACAGAGGAATTTGTCTCACAAAGGAGTGTCAGAAGTCAGCTCAGAGTTAACCGACAGCAAGTCAGCGTTAACCACCGCCAGCCGGCGTTGACCGGCATCCAGCCAGCGTCAAGTCAGCGTCAATAGGCATTTTTTCAGTTGTCCCATTCAAATTGTGCATAGTTGAACCAGAGGAGTGTCCCACTTATCCCTTCTCCCATCCAAGTTCTCAATAACCCTAAAAAACCCAAAGATACTGGACTGTTTCTTGTCTCAGTACTCACACTTTGAGAACATGCTTAAATGTGCTGTTGTTACTAGCGGTAACCCTGGCAGACCCACATCCAGCAAAACCTCTGGGAATCCTGCTACTAACATCAGCAATCAAGGTTTGTGTAGAGAATGTTGCTCTCAAGATGAGTACTCTTCCTTAAGGAATAAATCATCAGGGAAAGGAAAAAAAAAGAATGAGGTAGATAAAAAGCACTTTCAGAGCATCAATACGCAGTAGCATGGACAGGACTCAACCCTTTATAGCCTGAAATGCTTAAAAACAAGTTTAAAAAAAGAGTGGGGACCGATGACACCAAATTTTATTGATCTGAAAAATAGGAGTTGTTCGTAACGGATAAACCGGCACCCTGACTAGGTACCTCCGTTGACGGATGCTCCTAGTGCTTCCCAAGGGCTCCAAGCCAGACACCATAACCACCACAGACCCCACAAACCACCACAGCTAGGTTGGGGTCTCACTGTCCCATACCCACCCTGGACCTACGACAAGGCTCCAGGTTCCCGTGGGTGACCCTCTTTCCCCAGAGAGTGAAGCAGGAACAAGCTCTTACAAGAGCTTAGTGATTATCCAAGGGGGTATAAAGAGCATAGCAATCCCTTGTAGCAGCTTCCCCCAATGAGAGACAGGACTCTAGATTGAGGGTGAGGTATAACTGAAACTTTAATGGTACAGCTGCTCTTTAATACAGTTTTCCCCCACAAGGTTACCGCCCAGGTGGACCTTGTTGGGAACAGGACATGACATTCACAATCCAATAGAAACAGGGTTTTACACTCAGTAATTCCCATACAGAGTACATAATCCCTACCCTCTAGCTAATTACAGTATCATATGCAATTGAAAGTGTATACAGGAACAGAATTAACCTAAACAAATTATCTAGCCTTCTGGACAGAACAATGTGAGGTCATTAATATTTAGCAATGGGACAATCCACATTCCATTTTAATACACAAACAATAGGGAAGTCTGCCAATGACAGTGTGTGTGTCTCTCTCATAGACAAGCACACGGAATACACCTTATCTAGGAGTCAGACTTCATGGCAATGGTCTATAAGAGTCTAAGTCTCCCAGTGTAAAGTAGGATTAAATTTTCATATTTCTACATGAAGATATTCCTGACAAATAATACTGCCCCATCTGAAGCAATTTAAACCATTAATTATCTGTCTTTCCCTCCCATTGACGGTGAACAAAAATATGGTCCCTCCACTCTCAAAATTTGAATCGGGGTCATCCAAGCCAGCCTAACCTTATGCAGTCAGGCTACAACAATACTTATGAGTATATCAATATTGGAAATCATTTTTTTTATTATAATTCACCTTCCACTTCCCTTTTTGCCACACTTTTTCATTATTTTGTGTTTTTTTCAGTGTGCACTGTGTTGTGCCCCACCATCACATATATTTTAATACTATTGCAGTCAGACAATTCATTTTTACTGTAATCACACGGTATAATTACCAATCAAGCCACAGTGATTTGTTTTTCAGGTAACACTGTAATTTTACCATATCACTGTAACACTTCCTAATAATCACTTAACATCACTATAGTTCCTTTTTGCACCACTTTGTTCACTCTCCAAACTCTTTTTTGTTTTTCCTCTTTGATGATTTTATGGACCTTGACCACCTCAGATGCACTTGCACTCCTTAGACCACTCTTTCTAATAGTCATTTCCCCTTATTTTTTCATATGGTTTATATTCTCATCATGGGGAATGTGTTTGCAGGTGTTCCTCATTTTCACTTCGTAGGTTACCTCAAACATGTTCCTCTGCAAGCCAGCCCTCCCTTGAATCTGCCCTGGGGGCTCTGAGGGCAACCCAAGCAGGAATCTGGACCAAAGTATCTGGATGCAGGATGTTCCTCCATCCATTAGCAGTCAATATACCTGCTGTGTCCACATGGACAACTTTACATGGTTTATGTGTTGTAATTCTAACGGTATAATGTATCTCATAGATATCACAATCCCCCTGAAGAAGACCACGACTATATTGGGTCGAAACGCGTCTGGTACCAGCTTTTGGTAGTGATACTCTAGCCAATGAATGTATTTGCTCTTTGTCATATTGGATGGTATTTTTAGGTATTGTAACCAGAGCTCATATTTTTTAATCCCATGTGGAATAACTTTTTAATGAATTGTTTAATAAAATATTATTTTTTTATAATACATCTATTTCTACAGTCTTTGCTGCCAAAAAAATCCCTGGGGGACTTACTCCTATTTTTCAATACGTGTTTGGGGTGTGCAGCCTTCTCTTTCCCTAATGTGTTTTTCCATTTTCATTTTATATTGATCTTTCCCATTGGGAAGGATACGCATTTGCTAACAGTTTACATCCAGAGGCTTTTGGGAGATATGGAATGAAGGTAGAGAATCGTTTTAGCTTAACTCTGCTCTAGGCTTATCTACCGGGCCACATGTGCAAACTGACAAAAAGAGTTTAGTTTGCATTCACATTAACAAAATGCCACACACTGCAAACTCCTCTGGGAAACATTGTGACTATGATCTCATAGGTGTCCTGATGTTCAGGTTCTGCACAGAGCTGGCAAATGTCACATACATAAATTGTTTTGGTTGTGAGTTATCATTATACATAACTTTAGTATAGCATTTCAGAGTAACTATTAACCACTTGACCTCTGATAGGTTTACACCCCTTAATGACCAGGCCATTTTTTGCGATACAGCACTGCGTTATTTTAACTGACAATTGCATGACACTGTACCCAAATTAATTTTTTTCCCACAAATAGAGCTTTCTGTTGGTGGTATTTGATCACCTCTGTGTTTTTTGTTTTGCACTATAAACAAAAAAAAAAAAAAATACTGTCAATTTCGAAAAAAAAAAAAAAAAAAAACAATATTTTTTTATTTTCTGCTATAAAACACATCCAATAAAAAATGTAAAAAAATCTAAATTCTTCATCAATTCATCAATTTAGGCCCATAGGTATTTTGCTACATATTTTTGGTAAAAACATTTTTAATAATCGTTTATTGATTGGTTTGGGTAAAAGTTAGAGCATTTACAAACTATAGGATATTTTGTAAATTTTTTTTACTAGTAAAAATGGCAGCAATCAGCGACTTATAGTGGGACTGTGATATTGCAGACAAATTGGACACCTAACTGACACTTTTTTACACTTTTTGGGGGCCAGTGACACTGATACAGTGATCAGTGCTTAGAAAATATACACTGTCACTGTACTACTGACACTGGCTGGTCAGGGGTTAACATCAGGGGTGATCAAAGGATTACCTGTGTGCCTAAGTTGTTTCTACCCACTGTGGGGGAGGTGCTTTGACTAAAGGAAGGCAAAGATCTGTTTTCCTGCTTTGCAGAAACACAGGATCAATACCTTCCCCTCCGACAGAATGACAATATGCCTTGTTTACATAGGCAGATTGTCATTCTTCCTGTGTCCTGTCTAATTGGTGGGTGCAGGCGGACATCAAGTCCGTGATACCCGCTGCTGGGCTCCCATTGTGTAAAATCACAGCGGGAGCGGGAAGCCTGTGGCGTGCACACACGCCTCAGACCTGGAAGAGTCAAATCAAGCACTAGGTATGTGATCTGGCACAAAACAGTCACCCTGCTGCAGTATATGTGCGCTGGGCGGTCATTACATGGTTATTATTTATTGAACAAAACATAGATAAATATATACAGTAGATCGATAACCAGATAAATATATTCATCATCAAGATTTCACCTACGATATTCAAGGTTAACCACTTGAGTACCTGCCTGCAAAACACCTTTATTACCCAGCCATTTTTTAATTTTCAGAGCTATGATATTTTGACTGACAACTACTTTGCTGTGCAATACTGTACAAAAATACATTTTATATTTTATTAATTAAAATTTTTAAATTTTCATGAGACAGATATTCTTTTGGTGATATTTAACAACCACTGTTTTTTTAACCATATAAAGGAAAAAAAGAAGTGAAGAAACATGCTGGTATGGAGGGGGTTAAATAAGAAATCCAGGTATGGCATTTTATACATAGTTACATTAGTCCAGCTCCAGTAATTTGGTCCCATGCTGAGTGGTTGCCCTGTTGCCTAACCGAACACAGGGGGTCGGCTGCTCGGCATGGGCTCAATTCAGGAAATGCTTTGCATTTTCTCAAGAATGCAAAGCATTCTCTGATTGGACAAGGTGGGGAGGCAGGGCAGTGATACCACACTCTTCAAATCATCCAATCAGAAAATATTTGCATTCATTCAGAAAATGTAAATCATTCTCTAAATGGCATCTCTGCTGAATGGCTGACCTCCTGTGTTCAGAATGCATCAGGGAAGCCGCTCAGCAAGGGACCCAGCCACCAGTGGAGATTACTGGAGAATAGGTATGTTCTTCAGTGTATTCTATCCTCTAGCAGGATCCCACAGGTATGATCAATGCATAGTTACACTGGTTAAAGTTATTTCAATGTAACTATGTATAAAAAGCCATACTTGGAATTCAGCTTTAAAGCATTGAGCTTGGTAATAGTGCTCCAAATACAGTGCATGCACGTAAAATGCTGAGGGTGGAGATGTAGGGGTTAAAGTACAGATGCATAGGATAAAGGAAGTCAAGGCTCAATTCCGATCACAGAAACAGTGTGGAGATCAGTAGTGTAGGAGAAGGGGGTGAAAGAGTCCCACTTTATTTGCAGCTCCTGCTGTTTTGTGTAACACTGTTTAGGAACTGATGAATGAGTCATTAGTTCCTGTTTCCTCTTCTTCTTCCGTTGTAACTTCCAACTGTTTACATCAGGTAATTGCTGTGATTGGTGTCTCTATGACTAATTACAGCAATCTGAAGGTACCAAGCCGCTCAGATTGGCACAGTACTTCTGAACGGAGCTATCTGAGGATGGCTCAGTTCACCTTCATGGGTGGAATGGGCGCCTGATGGTGCCTTATCCTGGGCTGTTTATATAAAGCATAGATAGACATAATTCCTGTTGTGGACTAATACATTTATTGGCTGCAGGTGCTGTTTGGCCAACAATTTTCCACCTGAAAGATAAATATAAAAAACAGCACTAGCATCATGTAAACATGTATATACCAAAAGTCCAAATATAGTGATGTAATCAATAAAAAGTGCTTTTGTGCTCCAATCTTCCTAAAAGTGCTGAAGGTGCTCCATTAATTCCGTGATGTGACATACACCCCCTTTTGTGTCCCTCCTTACCAGAAACAATGGACCCCAGCTTTTTAGTCTGGAAGTCAAACAGGCTTGATTTAAATAGGACTGATGGGTCACAATGAACAGATCAAGAACTCTCCAGTAGCCTCTTAGACAGTGATGGCGAACTCTGGCACCCCAGATGTTTTGGAACTACATTTCCCATGATGCTCATGCACTCTGCAGTATAGTTGAGCATCATGGGAAATGTAGTTCTAAAACATCTGGGGTGCAAAGGTTCGCCATCACTGCTCTAAAATGTTCGAGTAATCCTCAAGTGCAGAACAAAAAAAAAGGAGCCTATAGTGAAGTACCATATGGTTGCAGTTAAATAGCGCAATAAAAACATACTTACAAAATGGTATTCATAAAACAGCACGTAAACAGCAATATGCTTCCACGAACGCCGTAACCACCATGCGTTCCATGGCAACCGGAAGTGACGCCATTACACCTCAGGAACCGGAAATGATGGATGGATGTAATTTCCGGTTCCTGAGTTGTAACAACGTCACTTCCGTTTTCCGTGGAATGCATGGTGGTTACGGTGTTCGCGGAAGCACATTGCTGTTTACATGCTGTTTTATGAATACCATTTTGTAAGTTTGCTTTTATTGCGCTATTAAACTGCAACCATATGGTACTTCACTAATCCTTCTCTTTGTTCTGCACTTAGACTACTGGAACATCTTAGAGGCTACTGGAGAGTTGTTGATCTGTTCATTGTGACCCATTAGTCCTATTTAAATTAAGCCTGTTTGACTTCCAGACTGAAAAGCTGGGGTCCATTTTTTCTGGTAAGGAGGGACACAAAAGGGGGTGTGTGTCTACATCACTTTATTTGGACTTTTTGTATATAAATGTTTACATGATGCTATCGCTGTTTTTTATATTTATCTTTCATGCTTCATGCTTGGTGCACAGCTGTTGCTATCAATTCTTTTTTTCACTTCTTTTTCACCGTAGCACGAGTATTTATTTTTATATAATTTTCCACCTTGCTCCTTCTTTTGTCAATCTGGTTATTTCCAACAGAACCTCCCCCAGAGCAAATTTGGACAATTCAGCGTGAATTGGTGGAAATTTGATGCATGTAGGGCCAAGTTAGTTCGGCCAACTACCATTCCCTTATGAGTGCCTTATTGGCCATCAAGGTGGTACTTGTCATGTGTCCTGAGATTAGTGCAGTCAGGATGCCAGAAGTGAAACTGAATTAGAGAGGGGCACAAGAGGATTTTATGCTTAATAAATATAGGCCTCCAGTGGTGTCTGTTATTCTAGCAATGTTATAAAAATGTGTAAAATGGCTGACAGGTTTACATCAAAGACGACCTCAATTTTCAATGTAATTATTTTCAGACAATAAAACACCAGCAAATGATAACATATAAGTGTTATGTAATTGAAACCTTAAAAGATTAGAATAACCCCCTTAGAACTGTTAAAGCTTATTGCCCAGAGTACTTTCCATGATTTCGCCATGCGGGTCACTTTTTTACAGCTGATCTTTTATCATTTTGATATAGGAGAAAAAAAATAGCATTTTTTGTAATTAGTTTCAAATTACTTTCCACAGAAATAGCAATACCCTTGAGTCAGCGTGTATAGGCCACTTGTTGATAAATGTGCATGTTTGATAATAATTGCAGTGGTTTTTGAATCACCTTTGTATCTGCTATTTAAATTATTTTTATGTCTTTCTATTTTCTCTTGTAATTGGAAAATTAAAAAAACAAGCAATGCTGAAAAAGTCTTACATAATTATGTACATAAACAAGCAAAATATACAGTGATGATGATTTGTGTACATAAATAATATGTGGTTACAAACAAAAATCTGATATAATGTCCTGCTTTGCAATGTTCCCCTCTGGACTGGTGCAGCAAATTCAAGCTGAAACTATTTTTGAACAGAATACCTCTAATGTATATATACCAATCACATGATAAAATATGTCCCTCTGTCATCACCAAACAGACAAGTTACCAGTAATGGCTTAGCTGCTGTTAAAATAAGCATGAAATACTCTTATGCATTGTCATGAATAGTGTTGAGCGAACACGGACTGTATTATTCGTGTTCGTACCGAATAATTGGATTTTTGTTACCCGAACACGAACACGGACACTTTACTGTATATTCGGGTAAAAATCCGTGTTCGGTCGTTTTATTTCCGGGTTTTGCATGCTTTGGCGCTCTTTTCATGGCGGGCTTTCAACAGCCAATCAACAATCGTTTAACTGGTGTGCCTTAAGCCATCCCAGCCATGCCTGCAAATGTCTCAGTAGCTGTGATTGGCCGTCTGAAGCATGTGACCAAGTCTTTATAAGTTCGAGGCAGCCGCAGCGGCGTCATTATGCTGCTTAGATCAGGGACAGAGCACACATCAACGTGCTGGCTGCTGATTAGGGAAAGATAGGCAGGAAAAAACCATTTGTGTCCGGATAGAATTGAGGGACAGGTCGGAGTGTTTAGGCAGGGCGAGTTGTAGGCATTTTAGGGATAGAGTCTGCTGAATTATAGGGTCAGTGTGTTCTACAAACTACAATCGATATTGCTGTGTGGGGTGGGGTCTGCACTTAGTTCTCCTGATCTACGATCTCTTCTCAATCCTGTTAGGGACAGAGTCTGCTGAATTTTAGGGAAAGTGTGTTCTACAAACTACAATCGATATTGCTGTGTGGTGTGGGATAGGAGATAGGCAGGTGTCAGTGATCCACATCCATTTTTCTGTGTGTGGGCTGCAGTGAACACAATCTTTTTGGGGTGCAGTGAACACAATCCCTTTGGAGTGCAGTGAACAAAATCTTTGTGGGGTGCAGTGAACAAAACCTTTGTGGGGGTACAGTGAACACAATATTTGTGGGGTGCAGTGAAGACAATCCTTGTGGGGTGCAGTGAAGACAATCCTTGTGGGGTGCAGTGAACAAAATCTTTGGGGGGTACAGTGAACACAATCTTTGTGGGGTGCAGAGAAGACAATCCTTGTGGGGTGCAGTGAACAAAATCTTTGGGGGGTACAGTGAACACAATCTTTGTGGGGTGCAGTGAACAAAACCTTTGTGGGGTGCAGTGAACACAATCTTTGTGGGGTGCAGTGAAGACAATCCTTGTGGGGTGCAGTGAAGACAATCCTTGTGGGGTGCAGTGAACAAAATCTTTGGGGGGTACAGTGAACACAATCTTTGTGGGGTGCAGTGAACAAAACCTTTGTGGGGTACAGTGAACACAATCTTTGTGGGGTGCAGTGAACAAAACCTTTGTGGGGTACAGTGAACACAATCTTTGTGGGGTGCAGTGAAGACAATCCTTTTGGAGTGCAGTGAACACAATCTTTGTGGGGTACAGTGAACACAATCTTTGTGGGGTGCAGTGAACAAAACCTTTGTGGGGTACAGTGAACACAATCTTTGTGGGGTGCAGTGAACACAATCTTTGTGGGGTGCAGTGAACAAAACCTTTGTGGGGTGCAGTGAACACAACCTTTGTGGGGTACAGTGAACACAATCTTTGTGGGGTGCAGTGAACAAAACCTTTGTGGGGTACAGTGAACACAATCTTTGTGGGGTACAGTGAACACAATCTTTGTGGGGTGCAGTGAACAAAACCTTTTTGAGGTACAGTGAACACAATCTTTGTGGGGTGCAGTGAACAAAACCTTTGTGGGGTACAGTGAACACAATCTTTGTGGGGTGCAGTGAAGACAATCCTTTTGGAGTGCAGTGAACAAAATCTTTGTGGGGTACAGTGAACACAATCTTTGTGGGGTGCAGTGAACAAAATCTTTGTGGGGTACAGTGAACACAATCTTTGTGGGGTGCAGTGAAGACAATCCTTGTGGGGTGCAGTGAAGACAATCCTTGTGGGGTGCAGTGAACAAAATCTTTGGGGGGTACAGTGAACACAATCTTTGTGGGGTGCAGTGAACACAATCTTTGTGGGGTGCAGTGAACACAATCTTTGTGGGGTGCAGTGAAGACAATCCTTTTGGAGTGCAGTGAACACAATCTTTGTGGGGTACAGTGAACACAATCTTTGTGGGGTGCAGTGAAGACAATCCTTGTGGGGTGCAGTGAAGACAATCCTTGTGGGGTGCAGTGAACAAAATCTTTGTGGGGTGCAGTGAAGACAATCCTTGTGGGGTGCAGTGAAGACAATCCTTGTGGGGTGCAGTGAAGACAAACAATCCTTGTGGGGTGCAGTGAACAAAATCTTTGGGGGGTACAGTGAACACAATCTTTGTGGGGTGCAGTGAACAAAACCTTTGTGGGGTACAGTGAACACAATCTTTGTGGGGTGCAGTGAACAAAACCTTTGTGGGGTACAGTGAACACAATCTTTGTGGGGTGCAGTGAAGGCAATCCTTTTGGAGTGCAGTGAACACAATCTTTGTGGGGTACAGTGAACAAAACCTTTGTGGGGTACAGTGAACACAATCTTTGTGGGGTGCAGAGAAGACAATCCTTTTGGGATGCAGTGAACACAATCTTTGTGGGGTACAGTGAACACAATCTTTGTGGGGTGCAGTGAACAAAACCTTTGTGGGGTACAGTGAACACAATCTTTGTGGGGTGCAGTGAACAAAACCTTTGTGGGGTACAGTGAACACAATCTTTGTGGGGTACAGTGAACACAATCTTTGTGGGGTACAGTGAACACAATCTCATACTTCTGAAGCTTTGAGGGTGCTGCCTGTTCTATACTCCTCCTCCTCCTCCTCATCCATCCTTTTAGGTGTACAAACAATAGTAATTGGGGCCTAGTGTGCTTCTGTACGTGTGAAAAACATACACTTTTTTTGATCATATTTCCTATTCCGTTATTCAATAAAAACCTTTGGGGCTCAATTAAATTGCGGAATAGTCTGTGTCGGTACGTGTGAGATCCACCTTTCCAAGTTTTTGGGGTTCATCTCATACTTCTGAAGCTTTGAGGGTGCTGCCTGTTCTATACTCCTCCTCCTCCTCTTCCTCATCCATCCTTTTAGGTGTACAAACAATAGTAATTGGGGCCTAGTGTGCTTCTGTATGTGTGAAAAACATACACTTTTTTTTGATCATATTTCCTATTCCGCTATTCAATAAAAACCTTTGGGGCTCAATTAAATTGCGGAATAGTCTGTGTCGGTACGTGTGAGATCCACCTTTCCAAGTTTTTGGGGTTCATCTCATACTTCTGAAGCTTTGAGGGTGCTGCCTGTTCTATACTCCTCCTCCTCCTCCTCATCCATCCTTTTAGGTGTACAAACAATAGTAATTTGGGCCTAGTGTGCTTCTGTACGTGTGAAAAACATACACTTTTTCTTGATCATATTTCCTATTCCGCTATTCAATAAAAACCTTTGGGGCTCAATTAAATTGCGGAATAGTCTGTGTCGGTACGTGTGAGATCCACCTTTCCAAGTTTTTGGGGTTCATCTCATACTTCTGAAGCTTTGAGGGTGCTGCCTGTTCTATACTCCTCCTCCTCCTCTTCCTCATCCATCCTTTTAGGTGTACAAACAATAGTAATTGGGGCCTAGTGTGCTTCTGTATGTGTGAAAAACATACACTTTTTTTTGATCATATTTCCTATTCCGCTATTCAATAAAAACCTTTGGGGCTCAATTAAATTGCGGAATAGTCTGTTTCGGTACGTGTGAGATCCACCTTTCCAAGTTTTTGGGGTTCATCTCATACTTCTGAAGCTTTGAGGGTGCTGCCTGTTCTATACTCCTCCTCCTCCTCCTCATCCATCCTTTTAGGTGTACAAACAATAGTAATTTGGGCCTAGTGTGCTTCTGTACGTGTGAAAAACATACACTTTTTCTTGATCATATTTCCTATTCCGCTATTCAATAAAAACCTTTGGGGCTCAATTAAATTGCGGAATAGTCTGTGTCGGTACGTGTGAGATCCACCTTTCCAAGTTTTTGGGGTTCATCTCATACTTCTGAAGCTTTGAGGGTGCTGCCTGTTCTATACTCCTCCTCCTCCTCTTCCTCATCCATCCTTTTAGGTGTACAAACAATAGTAATTGGGGCCTAGTGTGCTTCTGTACGTGTGAAAAACATACACTTTTTTTTTATCATATTTCCTATTCCGCTATTCAATAAAAACCTTTGGGGCTCAATTAAATTGCGGAATAGTCTGTGTCGGTACGTGTGAGATCCACCTTTCCAAGTTTTTGGGGTTCATCTCATACTTCTGAAGCTTTGAGGGTGCTGCCTGTTCTATACTCCTCCTCCTCCTCCTCCTCATCCATCCTTTTAGGTGTACAAACAATAGTAATTGGGGCCTAGTGTGCTTCTGTACGTGTGAAAAACATACACTTTTTTTGATCATATTTCCTATTCCGTTATTCAATAAAAACCTTTGGGGCTCAATTAAATTGCGGAATAGTCTGTGTCGGTACGTGTGAGATCCACCTTTCCAAGTTTTTGGGGTTCATCTCATACTTCTGAAGCTTTGAGGGTGCTGCCTGTTCTATACTCCTCCTCCTCCTCTTCCTCATCCATCCTTTTAGGTGTACAAACAATAGTAATTGGGGCCTAGTGTGCTTCTGTATGTGTGAAAAACATACACTTTTTTTTGATCATATTTCCTATTCCGCTATTCAATAAAAACCTTTGGGGCTCAATTAAATTGCGGAATAGTCTGTGTCGGTACGTGTGAGATCCACCTTTCCAAGTTTTTGGGGTTCATCTCATACTTCTGAAGCTTTGAGGGTGCTGCCTGTTCTATACTCCTCCTCCTCCTCCTCATCCATCCTTTTAGGTGTACAAACAATAGTAATTTGGGCCTAGTGTGCTTCTGTACGTGTGAAAAACATACACTTTTTCTTGATCATATTTCCTATTCCGCTATTCAATAAAAACCTTTGGGGCTCAATTAAATTGCGGAATAGTCTGTGTCGGTACGTGTGAG
The DNA here is from genome assembly GCF_965119305.1 of Pelophylax lessonae. Taxonomy (NCBI): domain Eukaryota; kingdom Metazoa; phylum Chordata; class Amphibia; order Anura; family Ranidae; genus Pelophylax; species Pelophylax lessonae. The sequence goes on from NC_138768.1 coordinate 120,590,335, forward strand.
ATCCACCTTTCCAAGTTTTTGGGGTTCATCTCATACTTCTGAAGCTTTGAGGGTGCTGCCTGTTCTATACTCCTCCTCCTCCTCTTCCTCATCCATCCTTTTAGGTGTACAAACAATAGTAATTGGGGCCTAGTGTGCTTCTGTACGTGTGAAAAACATACACTTTTTTTTTATCATATTTCCTATTCCGCTATTCAATAAAAACCTTTGGGGCTCAATTAAATTGCGGAATAGTCTGTGTCGGTACGTGTGAGATCCACCTTTCCAAGTTTTTGGGGTTCATCTCATACTTCTGAAGCTTTGAGGGTGCTGCCTGTTCTATACTCCTCCTCCTCCTCCTCCTCATCCATCCTTTTAGGTGTACAAACAATAGTAATTGGGGCCTAGTGTGCTTCTGTACGTGTGAAAAACATACACTTTTTTTGATCATATTTCCTATTCCGTTATTCAATAAAAACCTTTGGGGCTCAATTAAATTGCGGAATAGTCTGTGTCGGTACGTGTGAGATCCACCTTTCCAAGTTTTTGGGGTTCATCTCATACTTCTGAAGCTTTGAGGGTGCTGCCTGTTCTATACTCCTCCTCCTCCTCTTCCTCATCCATCCTTTTAGGTGTACAAACAATAGTAATTGGGGCCTAGTGTGCTTCTGTACGTGTGAAAAACATACACTTTTTTTTGATCATATTTCCTATTCCTCTATTCAATAAAAACCTTTGGGGCTCAATTAAATTGCGGAATAGTCTGTGTCGGTACGTGTGAGATCCACCTTTCCAAGTTTTTGGGGTTCATCTCATACTTCTGAAGCTTTGAGGGTGCTGCCTGTTCTATACTCCTCCTCCTCCTCTTCCTCATCCATCCTTTTAGGTGTACAAACAATAGTAATTGGGGCCTAGTGTGCTTCTGTACGTGTGAAAAACATACACTTTTTTTTGATCATATTTCCTATTCTGCTATTCAATAAAAACCTTTGGGGCTCAATTAAATTGCGGAATAGTCTGTGTCGGTACGTGTGAGATCCACCTTTCCAAGTTTTTGGGGTTCATCTCATACTTCTGAAGCTTTGAGGGTGCTGCCTGTTCTATACTCCTCCTCCTCCTCTTCCTCATCCATCCTTTTAGGTGTACAAACAATAGTAATTGGGGCCTAGTGTGCTTCTGTACGTGTGAAAAACATACACTTTTTTTTGATCATATTTCCTATTCCGCTATTCAATAAAAACCTTTGGGGCTCAATTAAATTGTGGAATAGTCTGTGTCGGTACGTGTGAGATCCACCTTTCCAAGTTTTTGGGGTTCATCTCATACTTCTGAAGCTTTGAGGGTGCTGCCTGTTCTATACTCCTCCTCCTCATCCTCCCTTTAGGGTAGGAAAAAATTTAATCGGGCCTAGTCTGTGTTTGTACGTGTGAGATACAGTTTTTTATCCTATTCCGCTATTCAATACACACCCTTTTGGTGTAAAAAACATTAAATTGCGGCATAGTTTGCATATTTGACTGTGAGATACACCCATGCGATACTGTTGTTCTTTTGTTCCGCTATTTAATAAAGACCTTTCTAGGGCAAGATCTTAAATTTCAGAAATATGAGGAGAGCGTCAAATAGGGGCCGTGGCCTGGGTCGTGGTGGTGCTGCTGCTAGAGCTCCTGTTGCAAGGAGAGGACGTGGTCGATCTGTGCCAGCTACACGCACAAGTGAAACACCTTCCTCAAGTGTGAGTAGGCGACAGAACCTGCATCAGTATTTGGTAGGGCATCATACGCCTCTAGAAGTGATGAGGCCAGAACATAGAGAGGCGATAGTAGATTGGTTTGCTGCTGACAGTGCCTCCAGTTCCTTCACATTGTCTCCCACCCAGTCTACTGCAGAAAGGTCAGAGTTGGCACCTGCAGCCAATGTCCAACCGTCTTTCACCTCACCCCCTTGCAAATCAGGCAAGCAGTCTGAGCCCCAAGCCATAGAGCAGTCTCTTATTCTTTTTGAGGACTCTGTCAGCAGGGTTTCCCAGGGCCATCCACCTAGCCCTGCCCCAGAAGTGGAAGAGATTGAGTGCAGCGATGCCCAACCACTTATTTCTCAAGATGAGTACATGGAAGGACCATCACAGCACGTCTCCGATGATGACGAAACGCAGGTGCCAACTGCTGCGGCGTTCAGCATTGTGGAGACCGACAGGGAGGGCAGGGGTGAAGACTGGGTGGAAGATGATGTGGAGGACGATGAGGTCCTCGACCCCACATGGAATGAAGGTCATGCAGGTGACCTGAGTAGTTTGGAGGAAGAGGCGGTGGTCGCACAGAGCCACCAGCACAGCAGAAGAGGGAGCAGGGTGCAGAAGCGGAGCGGCCGTGCCCTAGACACTACGCCTGCTACTGCCCAACGCAGCAAGGGAACGAGCGCACCAAAGTCAGCTCAAAAGAGTTCTCTAGCGTGGAAGTTCTTTAGAAAATGTGCTGATGACAGGACACGAGTGGTTTGCACCCTGTGCAATCAGAGCCTGAAGCGAGGCATAAACCTTCTCAACCTGAGCACAACCTGCATGATCAGGCATCTAAGTGCAAAGCACGAGCTGCAGTGGAGTACACACCTTCAAAACCAAGAAACGTCTCTGGCTCATCCTGCTTCCTCTTCTGCTGCAGTCTCGGCCGCTCCAGCCACCTCTGTAGTCATACCGGCACCTGCCACCCCGCAAACAGACGATCTGTCAGCAACACCACCACCTGGGTCACCAACAACCATCTCCACAATGTCCCGTGGAAGCGTTCAGCTTTCCATCTCCCAAACACTTGAGAGGAATAGGAAGTACCCCCCTACCCACCCGCGATCCCTGGCCCTGAATGCCAGCATTTCACAATTATTGGCCTTTGAAATGCTGTCATTCCGTCTGGTGGAGACGCCCAGTTTTAAAAAGCTTATGTCGGTGGCTGTCCCACAGTACGTCGTGCCCAGCCGCCACTACTTTTCCAGGCAAGCCATCCCTTCCCTGCACAACCAAGTGGGGGAAAAAATCAGGTGTGCACTGCGCAACGCCATCTGTGCCAAGGTCCACCTAACTACCGACACGTGGACCAGTAAGCACGGTCAGGGGCGTTATATCTCCCTAACGGCACACTGGGTAAATGCAGTGGCGGATGGGCCTGAGGCGGATAGCAATTTGGCACATGTCCTTCCACCACCGAGGATTGCAGGGCGCTTCAGTTTGCCTCCTGTTCCTAACTCATCCTACTCCGCTACCTCATCCTCTACCGCCTCCTCATCCGGACAGCGTAATACCTTCACCACCAACTTCAGCACGGCCAGGGCTAAACGACAGCAGGCAGTTTTACAACTTGCCTGTTTGGGGGACAAACCACACACCGCGCAGGAGTTGTGGAGGAGCATGGAACAGCAGACAAATGAGTGGTTGCTGCCAGCGAGCCTCAAGCCCGGCCTGGTGGTGTGCGATAACGGGCGAAATCTCATAGCAGCTCTGGGCCTAGCCGGTTTGACGCACATCCCTTGCCTGGCGCATGTGCTGAATTTGGTGGTGCAGAGGTTCCTTAAAAACTACCCCGATATGTCAGAGCTGCTGCAGAAAGTGCGGGCCGTCTGTGCGCACTTTCGGCGTTCTCACCCTGCTGCTGCTCGCCTGGCAGGGCTGCAGCGTAACTTCGGCCTTCCCGCTCACCGCCTCATATGTGACGTGCCCACAAGGTGGAACTCCACCTTGCACATGCTGCAAAGACTGTGCGAGCAGCAGCAGGCCATAGTGGAGTTTCAGCTGCAGCACGCACGCGTGAGTCGCTCTGCGGAACAGCACCACTTCACCACCAATAAATGGGCCTCCATGCGAGACCTGTCTGCCTTGTTGCGCTGTTTTGAGTACTCCACCATCATGGCCAGTGGCAATGACGCCGTTCTCAGCTTAACTATCCCACTTCTATGCCTCCTTGAAAAAACAATTCGGGCGATGATGGAAGAGGATGTGGCACAGGATGAGGAGGAGGAGGAGGAGGAGGATGAAGAGGTAACATTTCAAAGGCTTTCAGGGCAGTCATTCGCAAGGGGCTCCGAGGGTGGGTTCCTGCACACACAAACGCCAGGGACACAATTGTCCAGCAGGGGCACAGTTCTGGAGGATGAGGAGGATGAGGAGGAGGAGGAGCTGGAGGAGGAGATGGAACCATGTTCACAGCAGGGTGGCACCCAGGCCAGCTCATGGCCATCACTGGTGCGTGGATGGGGGGATACAGAGGACACGGACGATACACCTCCCACAGAGGACAGCCTTTCGTCGCCTCTGGGCAGCCTGGCACACATGAGCGATTACATGCTGCAGTGTCTCCACAACGACCGCCGAGTTGCCCACATTCTAACTTGTGCTGATTACTGGGTGGCCACGCTGCTGGATCCCCGTTACAAGGACAACGTACCGTCCTTAATTCACTCACTGGAGCGCGATCGCAAGATGCGCGAGTACAAGCGCACGCTGGTAGAGGCGATGCTGCTGGCATTCCCATCTGACAGCGGGGCCACAGTGGAAGCACAAGGCAGAGGAGGAGGAGGAGGAGGTCGCCAACTCAACCAGGGCACCGCCAGCACCTCAGAAGGCAGGGTTAGCATGGCCGAAATGTGGAAAAGCTTTGTCAGCACGCCACAACAAACAGCAGCACCAGCAGCTCAGATGGAACGTCTTAGCAGGAGGCAGCATTTTACCAACATGGTGGAGCAGTATGTGTGCACACGCCTACATGTAGTGAATGAGGGGTCTGCCCCCTTCAACTTCTGGGTCTCCAAATTGGGCACATGGCCTGAGCTTGCCCTTTACGCCTTGGAGGTGCTGGCGTGCCCTGCAGCCAGTGTATTATCTGAACGGGTATTTAGCACGGCTGGGGGTGTTATAACAGACAAGCGCAGCCGCCTGTCCAGAGACAATGTGGACAAGCTCACGTTCATTAAAATGAACCAGGCATGGATCCCACGGGACTTTTCCGTACCTTGTGCAGAATAGCAATGGATACCGACCTTACCCAGCCATTGTTCCATTTTTGCTCTTTCTCACTCTTTTGGGGTGTACCCTCATTTAAAATTTGTGAAAAGAAGCAGTGTTGGCTACCTCGTCCTCCTCCTCAGGGCCAGATTAACGTAGGGGCTATTGGAGCTGCAGCTCCATGCAGGCCCCTACCTTTTATATAGGCCCTGGGTTGGCCATATTCACTGTGACCGCTCTTCTGTCACTTGTAAACACAGAAGTCTGGCTTCTATGCTCGCTTCCCCAGGCAGCACCCCCAGAACCTCCCCACACAGCGCGAAGGCTGGACAAGGAGGGACAGTTGCCGATGCATGGATGTGTTTATGGGCTTCAGAGACAGCATCCCATGTTGAATTAGGCATGCATGGCTGCACCCTTCCTCCTCTGGGTGCATGCCAAGGTACGGCCCTTAAGGCCCATCTAAATTCTTAGCACCAAGACCATGATGCTCTTAATCCGGCCCTGGTCCTCCTCCACCGCCGCTTCCACCTACACCGCCCATAGGTGTGCGCAGCCTATTGCATTAGGGTGTGCACCCCAAAGTTGAAATACACATGCATGTGTTTGCCTACATGTACATGGCCCCGATACATTACTCTCCCTGCTGGCAAAGAGAAATAGAGCAGAGCAGGTGCGAGGGAGATCTTTCCCATCTCCTCACTGGCAAACAGAGCGATAATGCTATGTGCCCTAGGTGATTAGGGTGTGCCCAGGTACACCAGGCACACCCTGTGCGCACGCCTATGACACCGCCACATCCACCACCACCTCAACCTCCCTCCTACTCCATATGGGCCTCGTCCTTCAGAGATGAAGAACATTGTTTTATTTTTCTGTTTTTTTTTTGTTGTTTTAAGTTATTTCCCTATCCACATTTGTTTGCAGAGCACTTGCCATGCTCTTAACTACGTTTTGCTGCCATTTGCAGCACTCTAGCCCTTTCCATTGGTGTTTTAGAGCCATTTTAGTGCCTTAAAGTTCGGGTCCCCATTGACTTCAATGGGGTTCGGTGTCCGGGAAAAGTTCGGTAAAAGTCCGGGACACGGACCCGGACTTTTTTTTAAAGTTCGGCCGAACCCGTCGAACACGGACATCTAGGTGTCCGCTCAACCCTAGTCATGAATGTGTTCCTCTTTTAGGAATGTCACTGTTCCAACCCTGATAATCCTGCTCTGTATTAAACTGGCCAGTTATTTAAGGAAGTGAATGAGATTTGTTTGACATTATCCCCTCTAGTGAATTCATGATGCCACCCCTCTGATACATTCATGATGTTCTGATCAATTTATATATCTGTTCGTTTGAATAAGCTTTTTGAAACCTGATGCATCAAACAATAGTAAACTAAGTGTTGTTCCAGGTAAAGTTTATGCTCAGCAGCACTTAAAAAGCTCTTTATATATTACAAGCTAGTAAAGAAAATTCTGCACGCCATAATGAACACTTTCACCGGGTGTTGATATTTTATCCATATATAGCTTTTCAGTTATTCCAAATGATTAGCAGTTTTAATAGGATAGAAAATAAATTATTGGGTTGTGGTGCTGCCAAATCCCTGTATTTATTTTTTTGTTTTCTTTTCTTAAAATCTGTTAAATATGTAATACCCCCACCTCTGATGTCCAGGTGATATACTTACTTATTAAAGGGTATAGACCAATGAAAAGTATACTATAATAGGCTATTCCCTATGTACATATAAATATATATAGTGCTAAAAGTGGTATGTTAAACAAAATTACTAGTGCATAAATACATATAAAAATTGCTTTTTAAAGTGCAGGTGTGCTCCACAAAGTGCCCTTAAAGTGATACTAGTGCTTTATGTTCATTGATAATTGATCAATAAAAATATATTTCTCTGTGTGAACTGTCTGAGTACCTTTGTAGGTGCTTACTGCATATTATGCCAGTGATTTAAAAATCCCCAAAAGTCACAGGAATTACTGAAAAATTACTAAACACTCTCTGAATGCATTGTTTCTATATATAAAAATAAACAGTATTAATAGTCCATCTAAATCTAAAATAAAGTGACAGGTGCTCTTCACAGTGCTTCAAAATAATCTGTGCTTCCAGTGAACAAAATGGTGCTCCCTCAATGGTCCCACACTCATCAAAATCCATCCCCACAAGGGGGTCTCAAGCCTCTCAGAAAGGTGATAGTGTCCAAATCTGTCCCTCAGAATCCGTGCTCATCTATTCTCTTGATAATTCATTGGCGTGAAAAGATAAATGCCAATAGCCCATAGTGTACCAGTTTGAATGATGCAGTTTACAGAAAATATTATGGTGAATATTAATGGCTTTAACTTTTAGATCTTTTTTAAAATCTAGGACAATTAATTACAGGTTCCTTTCAAATTAATATTTACTTTTGGTTTTTATAGGGGCTAGTTTCAAGGGACATACATAGGTTAGTTATAATTCGGTGGTGGTGTGTTCCATACTGTCAGTGAAAACTACTTTAGAAATCCTTTAAAAATACCTTAAGGTTATACATAGGGAGGCTGAATAGCCAAACTGTGAGTATTTATCTTGGTGTTAAGGATTGCTTATAAAGCAATTAAGGTCAATATCTATATTTAAGCCCTCTGGCTGGAGGGTGTTTTGCAGATAAATCCACTTTGTTTCATTCTGTGAAACTTTAATTTGTTTATTTCCCCCCCCCCTCCAATATCCCTTAATCTTGTCTATTCCATAAAAGGTTATGACCCCCAGGTTCCGTGAATGTTTCTCCCTAAAATGCCTAGACACACTGTGTTTCAACAATCCTTTTTTGATGTTGTTTATGTTTTCTTGTATTCTAACATGTAAAGGTCTTGTGGTCCTACCCACCTACTGTAATTTACAAAGACATTCCAAAATGTATGTTATGTGTGTAATTTTGCATGAGATAAGTTCATTGATTTTATATTCTTTTCCCGTGACCATAGATTTATTCTATAGAATAGAAAATTATATAAAAATAAATACTCGCACTATGGTGTAATAGAAGTGAAAAAAGAATTGATAGCAGCAGCTGTGCACCAAGCATGAAACATGAAAGATAAATATAAAATACAAGGCTAGCATCATGTAAACATGTACATACAAAAAGTCCAAATATAGTGATGTAATCAATCTTCTTAAAAGTGCTGAAGGTGCTCCACATAAAATCATTCCGTGATGTGACGGCACAGTGGTGTAGTGGTTAGCACTTTCACCTAGCAGCAAGAGGGTCGCTGGTTCGAATCCCAACCACGACACTACCTGCCTGGAGTTTGCATGTTCTACCTGTGCCTGCGTGGGTTTCCTCCGTGTACTCCAGTTTCCTCCCACACTCCAAAGACATGCTGGTAGGTTAATTGGATCCTGTAAAAAATTGGCCCTACTATGTATGTATGAATGTGAGTTAGGGACCTTAGATTGTACACTCCTTGAGGGTAGGGACTGATGTGAATGTGCAATGTATATGTAAAGCGCTGCGTAAATTGACAGCGTTATATATAAGTACCTGAAATAAATAAATAAATGTGACATACACCCCATTTTGTGTCCCTCCTTACCAGAAACAATGGACCCCAGCTTTTCAGTCTGGGAGTCAAGCAGGCTTGATTTAAATAGGACTGATGGGTCACAATGAACAGATCAAGAACTCTCCAGTAGTCTCTAAGATGTTCCAGTATTCCTCAAGTGCAGAACAAAGAGAAGGAGCCAATAGTGAAGTACCATATGTTTGCAGTATAAAAGCGCAAAAAAAAACATACTTACAAAATGGAATTCATAAAACAGCATGTAAACAGCAGTGTGCTTCCGCGAACGCCGTAACCACCATGCATTCCACGGCAACCTGGAAGCAACTCAGAAAACGGAAATTACATCCATCCATAATTTCTGGTTCCTGAGGTGTAACAACGTCACTTCCGGTTGCCGTGGTTATGGAGTTCGCAGAAGCACATTGCTATTTACATGCTGTTTTATGAATTCCATTTTGTAAGTATGTTTTTTGCATCGTGCCTCTGAATACGCAAATTTTTTTTCAGATCAACAGTATGATCATGTGCGTTCATTTGATCGCATTTGCGCGCAAATGCGCGCATTAGGCGTAAATTACTGTCCAAAAATTCAGATTTTTCTATTTTGTTCTTACTGAAAAATATGCAGCGCTCATTTACTCGCCTGTGTGCATAGGCACATTAGAATGAATTGGCTGTATTTTAGCTCATAAAAAAAAGCTGTACTGAGCATTTTTAAGCTGCAGTGTGCAAGGGGCCTTAACTAAGGAGTGGGTTATTCCCTCTACAAAACATTTTTGTTCTGGATTGCATGGTAAAGTCGTTTTTCTTCCTCATCTATCTGTTTGGAATACTTTAGCTATTTTTCCAAAGGTGTTGCTTTTTGGAGCACGCTATTGTTCAAATTGAGTGAGATGTGAGAAAATAATTATCCTTTCCTCTAGCCGTTACCACATAAATATGAGTGAATTAGAGTCCAGATGCTGGTGGGCTCTGCTCTCTCCTGTTGCTGATTTTGGGAAAAGATTTTCTAGGTCATTTTTTTCCCTTATGTAACTGGTACACTTTATTATTTGACTGTTTCTTCTTTGGCTTGCTTCTTAATAGTTTTTAGGATTTCTGTGTCCAAGATGACAGTGCCAGTTATGAATACAATTCAGATGTTTTCCTCTTTGACACTTCAGCTGATACAGTGCATCTGTGATTTTACCTTCAGCTAGTATGTGGCTCCCTTTTTTGTAATAATACATCTGAATGCCACTACAAATCTTCACTAACAGGAGGTTACATTAAGGAGTATGAACATATAGGAATTTTTTTTTTTTTTTTTTTGGGTGACTGTTTGAAATAGAGTGCTGTACAGTTGACTTCACCTATTCTTTCTGAGACTATGTACTGTCCATTAGCTGTTATAGATTTTTCTGTCTTGCTTTGATCAAGGTGAGTTACTATGCGGGCATGGCATGTCTTGAAAGAGTGCAGGATGATGTGAACAGGGAGGGACTATTGGGGCAGCTTCAGCTACTCATTCGCTGAGGAGGCAGGAGGGGGTAGTGCAATCTGTAGCCTCTCCCACTGCCACCTCAGCCAAATGACAAACAAAATGTGCTTTCCATCCCAAAAATTAAAAGTTCATCCCATTGGATGAAGCGGCAGCTCTGATAAGGGGAGAAGCCTGCCTGAACACAAGGTAATGAACAGCAAGCTGCGAGGCTCCTGCAATTATAAATAATGTGAGGGAGGAGAGAACACGTTTTTTTCCCCAGTAGAAATAAAGGAAGAATGGGAAGCTGCTAGAGGTGCCTCTTGTACATTACATAGCTTGTGCCCCCATTTAACAGTTGTTTATACTGTTTAATAATTGTTTAACACTCATTGTAATGCAGTCATATCCCTGTCTTTTTAACAGTGTCACAGCAACCTAATAACTGTGCACCTGTGTGTTAAAAGGAAAGGAATATGTGTGGCATTGCAATGAGTGTTGGGTTCCCACTGGCCAAAGCTGTGAAAAGCAATCTGCAATAGATCACTTTTCAGAGTGCACTGAAGTAGCTAAATGACAGTTTATAATAGTTCTAAAGCACCACAACCACGAGCCAAGTGTTTGGCTCGCAGTTTTGGTGCTTCCCTTCTTGACTTGAATGGCTGAGTTTGATACTCAACGCAAAATGCCATGGTACATTTTTTGTGGCTGTAACGCAAAGTGCCACAGCCATGGCATGTGGGTAGCCCCCTCTAGCTGTATTTTAAACTTGGGTGAGTGGCCAAGGAGCAGTAAAACTGGGGCTCACCCACCTGTTTTTACTGCCCCCTGACCATCCATGTGAAAGAGGGCTTAAAGGGGTCAAAGTATTTGTCTGTAAGCACTGAACATTTTATCATCAGTAGATGACCATGCATTTTGTACTTTATGTAATCCTGTCCCTTGCACACTGTATAGTACCTATTACCTAACCTCTGTACCAGATGTGCCTGCTGGGAACACTATATAAAATGTATGTAGTATCAGCTACTTACAGAATACAGTTTTATGTTTCAGTAGCAGGATGGGGACTTCTCATCCTGCTCCTGGAGCAATATTGAGTCAGGCTGAGAGACATGGGTGTTTCAACAGCAAGATGGGGACTTTGCCTGCTTACAGCCAATCAGAGGAAGCTTTGTATTTGTTGATTAAGTGCTCTCAGCCTGACTTAATTTTGTTCTAAAAGCAAGAGAAGTTCCCACCCTGCTGCTGGAACAACCAAGTCTCTCAAACTGACCTGATGTTGTTCCAGGAGCAGGATGAGAAGTTCCCATTCTGCTGCTGAAACATAGAGCTGTATACTGTATGTAGCTGATGCAACATACAGTTTATACAGCACTGACTGTGAGTGCATCTATTAGTTCAGGCAAATGCTAATTTGGAACCTAAAGTCACCATTAACACAGAGTTAGGTTTTAAACCCTCCACTGTGCTATAGGGACAGTGGGGCCTACTCATGTGCCTCCATCAAGCCTACAGGATTGGCCATTAAGGGATGGACTGCTAAGCTAAAAGGGGGACGTCAGGTTTGAGAGGGAAGTCCAGAGCATAGTTGGCTACCTCCCGCTGGGTTAGGGTAAAGTATGTGAGATTGATCGCCATGTGGAGGACATCTGCAGTATCATGCTGAGGTTTGTACATGCCTGCTAGTCTGTCACTTGTAGCACAGGTAAATAAAGCATAATTTTGGGTACAAAGGCTGTGGCATATGTTACTATGGACACAGCAATTATAGTCACGTTTTAAGCACCTCCCACTGTTAACGCAATATGAGACACCCACAATTTCACAGTTTGTCATATCGTGACAGGCTCACAAATTTTTGTCCTCTGGGTACTCAAGACTGAACCCCCGCATCCCCCCCCCCCCCCCCAATAGAGACTTCTTTTTCTTTTTTAACACTTTTGGCTTTTTGTAGTTTAAAATGTTTCTTTTGCTGATTCAACCTAGCTTTCCAAATTCTGCAGTTTGCCTTTAGGTGATTTGTCTTTTTGAACACAATCCATTAATATATTTCACATTGCATAATAAAATTATTGCAGTAGTATATTCTTTGTTTACATTCCGCGATAGGAGCATTTTCACTGTTTGTGCTTTCTGTTTTTCCCTTTTACTCCTCCCCAAGTTTCCTTTAACACATTTCAGGGTAAGCTCATCATCTGGGCCAGCTTCTGGTGCTGTAAAAAGTATCTCATAGCTGTCTGGGAGACCACTGAGTAGCAGTGCTGCTATATGAAAGTCTTTTTATTTCTTCTGCTGGCCTTTCATAAATTGAATCCGATCTAGTCTGGTGTAGCTTTCTAATTAAGTACAGTTTATTGCTGACATTTGTGTTCTTGCTCACTTTCTGTAGTTCCTCCTACATTTCTTTTGTAGTTTCACACTTGTACATGTACAGAATTAAATTTGACTTTTTGATCTTTCTCTGTCTTCTCATCTGCAAGTAGGTTTGGTTTAGGCTCTTGTATACACTCCCATGTACTCATTTGCAGATGGCTGAGTCCTTCTTGTTTTATTGGAAAATGGGACATAGAAAACATTACATCATAACCATGTAGTTTCACTAACATGAACATTACACCAAACAACCATTTCAGCTGATATTACCACCTCGTGGCAGAACTAGTAATGACAGTATAATAAATGAGAATGGTGGGGTAGCTGAATTATATATGTATACAGAGCATGCCAATAGTCCTCTTGTTAATACATCAGGCACTTAAAAAAAATATTTTATAGTCTTAAAAAACATTGTGACAACAGAAATACATACTCCTGCTATTGCCAGATTTGCTCCATAGTGCAGGGTTTTTGGAAAAGAATAGAGGACCTTATTAGCACACAGTATGAAAAACACTCCATAGTATACATCCCGTAAAAAACATCCTTAAACGTATTTGGTGTAAAATCTTTGCCCCATTTTAGATTATTTTTTCTGGATAAAAAGTGGATTGAGTGACATGTGAAATTAAAAATCTACAAACCATTGACCATAATTCTCACTATCACAGCCCCAACTTTTTGAATATATAATTTTCTTCTAATATATAATGTATTATATAATACTGAACTACATTTAGGTGCTTACCAATTCTATTCAATGTATTTCTATGACTTATTTCTTCCATGATAAATCACAATATAAGCTTTGCTTCATACTTCTCAGGTATTTCTCACACATTTGTATGTAAAGCTAGCTTCAGTGCAAATAATTAAAACCAGTTAAAGGGTTGTAAATTCAGAAGGTTTTTTTATCTTAAAGCATTCTATGTATTAGGATAAAACAGCCTTCTGTGTGCAGCAGCCCTCTTAGCCCCTCTAATACTTACCTGAGCCCCATCTCCATCCAGCGATGTCCACAAATTTCTCGGCCATATAGGACTCTCCCTCCTGATTGGCTGAGACACAGCCATGGTGCCATTGGCTCCAGTGGCTGTCAATCAAAGGGGGTGGGGCCGAACGGCAGCTCTGTGTCAGAATGGATACACAGAGCTGCAGCTCGGCTCGGGTGCCCCCATAGCAAGCTGCTTGCTGTGGGGGAACTTGACAGGAGAGCGGGGCCCAGAGAGCAGAAGTAGTACCTAAAAAAAGGAGGATCTGAGCTGCTCTGTGCAAAACCACTGCACAGAGCAGGTAAGTATAACATGTTTGTTATTTTTATAGAAAAAAAACAAGACTTCACAATCACTTTAAAGAGGATACATCGTGGTCTTGTATATATTTGCTTTATTTTTATTGTCAGAAACTATAATATAATTATTATTTTTTTTTTTTTAGTCAAGTAAATATGAAATGTTGATTATGAATATTTGAAAATATGTATTTTAATGTACATCCAGCAAAGAGAGGTAAAGGCTCATTTTTTTTTAATCTCTTTTTATTAAATGTTATAACCAACAAAACATACAAAGAAAGAAAACAATCACAATATCAAAATCTATACTCTATAATAGAAAGAAAAGAGGAAAAGAAAAAAATAAAGGAAAGAAGAAAAAAAAAGGGGGGGTGGAGGGGAATAAGAAAATAAAGTAAAGGCTAATTTTCACATGTTTACTTATAGTAGTTATAAAGTCTGTAGTTATAGTTGTGGAAAAAAGCCAGGTGCTTACAGGACTTAGTAGCTAAATTATCCCTTTAAAATTAATGTACTGTATTTTCTGGCGTATAAGACTACTTTTGAACCTCAAAAAAATCCCCCAAAAATGGGGGGTCGTCTTATACACCGAGTATAATATCTCCAAGGTAACCTAAGTATAAGTATTACCGGTAGATCATGTAATAGGGGGGTCGTCTTATACGCCCAGTCGTCTTATACGCCGGAAAATGCGGTATTTTATATGTACTGTAACTAGTGTAGGTACATAAATATGTCCTGTTGCTAGTCTCCGGTAAGTCTCTGCACAGAGGAAGGGCAGTCTAGGAACCAATCAAGCAAAGTGTTGACAGTCAACATAACAGTAGAAAAAATGCAGAGAAGTAGAAAAAAAGCAGAGAAAGCAAAGTGAACAGTGTTGTGGATTTTTTTCAGTGCACTGGCCTTATAATATTGAACCGAAAGTCAGAGTTTGTGTTTAGTCTGTGAAGTTAAATCCTTTATCATGTAAAATGAGTCCCATAAACGCATTATAGCTGTGTCTACCTGCTTGTCTACAGTTCAGCATTAAAGAAAAAAAAATCTGCTATATAAGTTATTTGTATCATGTTTCCTTTTACTGGAATGTTCACCCCTGTATAGAAGTAGATCAGGAGATTTCCCCTGGGATCCTCATTCTATATAATGTAGTAAGGGTGATGTTTAAATAAGAAATATTTGTATCCATACTGGCCATATAGATATTTATTAAAAAAAAAAGTTTAAGGTGCAAAAACCCGGCATAAAAGAAGCCTTTAGAAATTGCCAAGAATATAGTAGACAGCTAGAATGTAGCTGCCAAGAATGTGAAAACATGCAACAGTATAATTAGCACATTAATAAACAAAACGTGTAGCCTGTAAGTTAGAGTAGGTATCAATGAGCCAATTATTTTTTCTGCAGGTTGTGAAACAGTAAGTAGATCAAGACATCAAGTCTGAATAAACAACATGATCTGCAATAAGGAAAAAAGAAAGAAGGAAAGAGAAAGGAGGGATGTCCATAGTAGGAAGGTGGGAGAGAGAAGGGGGGTATGGGGAAGGGGAGTGAGCAACGGGAATGCCCAAAGCCAGCACCCCCATTCTGGACTACTATAATGAGTTATAGCTCTCCATGGACGGTGACGGATGGGCATATTGTATCCACAGGGTCCATATCTGGGAGAATTTATTTTGCATGTAAAGCAGGATGCTGGTCAGTATGTCATTGATAAAGAACCCATTAATTACTTGACAAACTTCCTCAAAGAAAACAAATTGTTTCTTATAGGCTTTGGCGATAGTCTGTTTTGCCTCTACCATAATGTAGGTCACCAATTTGAATTGGGCTATAGTAAAACCGGGGGGTTTAAGGTGTAATAAGACATGCCAAGGATCAATGCCTCTATATGCATTGACATATCTCAGTGGAGCTAGTTTGTCTAGAAAGTATAAATTAAACACAATTTTTCTTAGAATAACTGCAGTACAGGAGATGTTTTTACAGTCTTTTGAAGACTTTTCCAAGCCCTATCTTTGTCAAGAACCACAACACAGTTGAACTTATAAATTACAGTTGCCCCACACAGCAGCTAGTTGACAGCATGTCAATCAGAGGCTGTACGAATAGGGTGCTGGGCTTCTTTCTCTAGGAATTGTTCCAAGAATCTGAGCTTTGCTAGAGCTGCCTCTTCTTCTTTTCTTTTTTTGAGACCAGCAGTTTCCCTGTGCAGATTTGCATGGGAGGATTGTTTTATAACACATCTCTGCTAAGTACACTTTACTAAAATTGCAAGTTTTTTTTTTTCTTATATATGCTTTTTTATTTGGAGAAACAGAAGTAATACTCCATGATAGTAATGTAAAAATAATAACCGCGCTAAAGGAAAAATACAGTGAACAGCAGCAACTTCTAGTGTGACCACACCCTGTAGAATATTGTAAAAATAAGTCGCGCTATAATATGATCAATGGAGATATAAAGTCCATACAGTCCAAGCATAAAGTAAAGATGTAATCCGGGACCAGGAACCCCAAAGGGTATATGCTTACCAGATTGAGGTAAGGTAAAGGCAGTTTCTTTGGATAAACTTGTCACCTTGATAGTAGATCCAGGTCCACGTGAACGGTTAGCTCAATGGTCATAGGATCCATATGAGATAAGGATTAAAGCAAACGTGCAGATCACAATTCAGTGTGAACCCGGAGCCAATAATAAGATATACCAATAGGGGTCGCCTCTTACCAAATACAAATAATGTTGAGCCTGTATGGTGATCAAGCATCCAAGGACCCGACCCTTACTCTGGGGTGCTGGACGATTTCCTTTTTATAGGTCCCGCTTTTTCCAATACTTGTGTTCATTTACTGGAGGTTTTCATGCAAATTTGCTTTCAATTTGGGATTCCCCTAGCTAGGGAAAAGACTGTTCTTCCCTCCGAATGCATAGTTTTCCTAGGTATCACGATAGATGCGGAAAGGATGGAATTCAGGTTGCCGGAGGAGAAGATTGAGAAGCTGCGCACTTCCTTGCTGCAAAGTACTTGATACACGATGCAGAGGGGTTTATTGTGCAAGGTGATCCACAGACCAGTACCAGAAGGGAGGCCAATGCAGTATATAGCTCATAAGACCTGGTTTAAAGCAGCTCATCAGCCCGTGACCACACTCTGCTGAGTAGAGTGTGGTCACGGGCTGATGAGCTGCTTTAAACCAGGTCTTATGAGCTATATACTGCATTGGCCTCCCTTCTGGTACTGGTCTGTGGATCACCTTGCACAATAAACCCCTCTGCATCGTGTATCAAGTACTTTGCAGCAAGGAAGTGCGCAGCTTCTCAATCTTCTCCTCCGGCAACCTGAATTCCATCCTTTCCGCATCTATCGTGATACCTAGGAAAACTATGCATTCGGAGGGAAGAACAGTCTTTTCCCTAGCTAGGGGAATCCCAAATTGAAAGCAAATTTGCATGAAAACCTCCAGTAAATGAACACAAGTATTGGAAAAAGCGGGACCTATAAAAAGGAAATCGTCCAGCACCCCAGAGTAAGGGTCGGGTCCTTGGATGCTTGATCACCATACAGGCTCAACATTATTTGTATTTGGTAAGAGGCGACCCCTATTGGTATATCTTATTATTGGCTCCGGGTTCACACTGAATTGTGATCTGCACGTTTGCTTTAATCCTTATCTCATATGGATCCTATGACCATTGAGCTAACCGTTACCTAGATCGGGGATCGACTCTGTCCGAGGGACGAGCCTCGTCCCCGATCGCTGCTCTGCGCGCCCCCGGGGGCGCGCATTGCAGAGAGAACGAGCGGCTCGTGCTGGAGCCGCTCATGTGATCGGCTGTGATTGACACAGCCGATCACGTGGTAAACAGCCAATTTCTATTGGCTGTTTACCTTGATCAGGGATGGGCTATGTCCGAGGGACGAGCCTCACCCCCGATCGCCGCGCTGCGCGCCCCCGGGGGCGCGCAGTAGCAGCTAGAGCGGGCGGACGTCATATGACGCCCGCCCGGATCCGTACAACCACCATGCCGACGTCATATTACTATGACTCGGTATGGAAGTGGTTAAAGTTGACCGTATTATATTTTGTTCATGAATTAAGTTTTGGTGTAAAGTTTTATTATACACTTTGGTTATGATTAATATATTTTGCCCTTGAAGTCCCATGGGAATTTAAACTATTGAAGGCTGTGATGGTGGCAATGTAAGCTGAGCCACTTCTATCATTTTCATGAAATATGCATATGATGTGCAAGAGGTACAAATATACTATTGCAAGTTTTCTGGCCAGACAGTAAACGGAATGCTGAAAAAAAGTGCCCAAGCACCAACCAAGGGTCCTGGTTAGAGTGGCAAATGTTGTGTCCCCTATCCACATTAATGTCTTCCACCATGGATAAAAACACACGCGACCACTGCTACACTCCTGCTTTGGGTCTCTCAGACCATTGCATGGTTCATCACCTTCCAACCTTCAAATCTTCCACTCCAAACTCACATAGCTGACTGTGCTTGCTTCTACCTACCAGCTGACAGACAGGAAGCAGCAGGTGAGACTGGGGAAAATCAAGCCAGCACTAGGACAGTAAGTATTGGTGCTCCCCAAGGATAGGTAGTCTCCCCACTATTGTTTTCCCTCTATACCAATGACTGCACTTCAGGGAATTCGACAGGCATGAAGTAGATCTGCTGGCTCTGTGGTGCAGTCTTAATAACCCAAAACTTAACACACTCAAAACCAAAAGGACGGTAGGGGATTTCAGGAAACACACTTCCACACTGTCTCTTTACTTTTAACAGTACTTTATCAACTATGGAAATCAGATTCTGGGATCCATAATTTCCTAAGACCTAAAATGAACATCCAACATCAACACAATCCTCAAATAAGCCAATAAAAAGATGTACTCTGCATTTGTTCAAGATGTTCAACCTGCTGTTGATGAAGTTGTACACTGCAGTAGCTGAGTCTGTTCTTTGCAATTCCATTATTGTGTGGTTTGATTCAGCCTCCAAACAGGATAGGACCAGATAATAGTGGAAGGTTAGGCCTGCAGAAAGAAATTATTAGTGCTGACATGCCTACAATTGAAGACTTATACAGCTCCTGAGTCAAAAAACGTGCAGAGAAGATCACTGTGGACCCCTCACAACTTGGACAATCTCTACTTCAGTGGGAAAAAGTTCACAATCTAAAGTGGATTTTATTCTCTTTTACAAAAAGAATCAATGTGGTAGATCAAGTGAATCATGAGTTGACTTGGGTTAACAAAGTATGTTCATCTTAAAAAAAAAAAAAAAAAAGCAGAAAACTCTGTAGTTTTAAAAGCATGCCATGCCAACACATCTAAAATCAGTTCATGAAGCTTTCTAATGTATTCAGATTTCACTTATGAATGCTGCAAAAACAGTTTTATCTTGGGTCAGTAAGCAGAAGGAAGCAATGGCCCAAAAATGTGCTACCGATTGTGTAATTAGAATTATTTGTCTATTAGGCTTGTCAGGAAAAATTAGAGACAGTTTATTACCAGACAGCGAACAAGTTTTGCAACAGACAGTGAACATCTTGCTTGATTTTTTTTTTTTTTTTACTGCTCTCTTTTTGGTCTTTTATAGAAGGCGTTCTATTCCTGTGACAAGTATAAACATAGACATCACTATGTTCTGTAAAGATGTAATAACTGTGTGAATACCTTATGTTTTTAACTGTGTAAAAAAAAAAAAACAGATGGGACTGACAGTCAAGGACCAGTGTCTGCTTATATAACAGGCGTGATGGCAGTAAAAGTTAATTTATGATAGAAATGTTATGGAATATACAGACTATGGTCAAAAGAGAGCCTGTGCCTGCACTTTCACACCTGTGATCCTTTCAGATGAGGAAAATACAAAATGTTTGACAGTATCTGAGCTTTTTCCTATCGACTTCCACACTGAGATAAAAATATCAATTTGCAAGCAACAATTTGCAGTTAAAAAATCACAAGGTTGAAAAGTGTTTCCATGAACGCGTCCTTAGGGATTCCATACACTGACACATCTATTAGCAAGAGTTCTGACCGTCCTTTTTGAGACCCCTGTCTTTCGAAGTACACCAAATCCCAAGTAATATTTCCTATCTATGTAGAAAAGAAGGCATGGAAAATTTTTATAAGAGACAAGAAAAGACTAAATGATTTGCCTTGTTGCAGATTGACAGTGCACCACAAGTTAAAAGAATGTAGTCTCGTATGATCTTTAAAACCTAATTTAAATAACATAAATAGATTCTTACCCACATTGTGGATACACATTGTCTTATACACGTTGTTCTAAAAACCTGCATGTTTACTGTTTGACTGTATTTTAAAAGTAATTTAAAGACTATGGACAATAAAGTATTCTTAGGAAGCAGCAAAGAACTTTAACCAAGCAGCCCCTGACCTCTCTAGCTGCTTGTAATATGAAGTCAATTATTCTCAAAGATCGCAACAATAACTAAAGCCAAGTTTCAGTAGGTTTCTCACAGTTTAGAAACAGCTGCTCTGCAATAACTGGTAGGCTTCCATTATTCTCCAGCAACAGAGAGCAAGGGGAAAATGAGTAGTGGTATTGGTGCCTCTGTTGTGAACTTTGAAGATTTATTTCTCCACAATACGTATGACTGCAAAGGTAAATAAGGGAGTACAAGACCACTAAAAGGAATTGAACCTGCAGATTTAACTGTTTCCCAGGACAGTTACATTCAAGACATGCCTTGAATGCTAACTGGTTACAACTACTACTATGCTTATGTTAGCTCTCAACCAAACTGCAAAGCCATCAAATGGCTGGTGTAATAGCTTATCACATGTGTAGCACCATGGCAACTGCAGAAGCAAAGATAGAAGCTTTCTTGGCTATAAAGGACAGTAGGGCTAGGTTTCATTTTAAGAGTTCTTTTTGAGCCTCTGTCAGAATATACTGTAGCTAGCTACATTTTGGTTCCTAGCTCCAGCCACCTGCTATGGTAATTCCAAATCTGTCATACAGTTACATACACATGTTCCTCCCCTTGTTTGACATTTATTTTATTCTATAGAGACATCAGAATTTACAGAATGCAGCAAGAGGTGATTCTAATGTGGGAAGGAGCAGAACTCAGTATTATGGTGGGGCAATCTTACCACAAGATGTTACCATGAGAGAGCTTAAGAGATAAAAGAAGCCATTGAATGATTTATCACACCAAGATTCTATATCCTAATCTCTTTCAGAAACAGAAATATACATTTTGAGTGGATTGCTAATTCAATATTAATATACTGTATATAGATGTTCCATAACTTCTTCATTTATTTAAGTACTGTTAAAATATACTGGAAATGAAAAACCAGGGCCGATACATTTGCATTGACACTAACCCTGTTCTTTGTATTTTGTTCAGAGTATACAGAAACGAGAGCAAACAAATGCCCCTTAGAAGAGGTGGTTGTAAAGTCACTACTGACAAATCCTGTAATCCCCTCTCCTACAGGGTGATATAATTTGCAGTAACTGTGTTTTTTTTTTAATTAATATACAAAATACCTTATTTACAATGTCACTGGGCGCTCACCTGACCTGCCGGCTCTCTCCTTCCCCTCTCTGAACACAACAGCGGGGGTGGCTGAGATTCCTCGCTGACGTCAGCTGGGAGGAGAGGAAGAGAGTGGCTGGAGGTCACATAAGGGCCCAGCGGTGCTGTAAATAAGGTTACTGCATATTATATCATCCTGTAAGAGAGGGGATTACAGGATTTTCCAGTAGGAATGTTACAGACTCCCAAGCTGACAGGCAGGGAGGGAAGGGGAGAGAGGAGAGCAACGGGCTAACAGAGGCACATAACCTGACCATGGTAATCATGCATCAGTAGTCATGATTACTGTGGTCAGCACACTAAGGAGGACACAGGAACAGGCAGAATCAACCAGGTTTTTAGAACATAGAGAGGGACAAATGACACACCACAAGCTCTATGCTGTGTATCATGCTTTAAAAGATCAGGATCATTTTATTTTATTTTTTGGGTTACAGCCACTTTAATGCTTGGTTCACACCTGTGTGTGTGGCTGCGGGAATCTCATTTGTTCCCGCAGCCAAATTGCGCTGCTCTTAGGAGACATGTGGGGCTGCCATTTATTCTGAATGGCACCCCCATGCATCTGGGCACGCAGCGAGCTTGTGGGAGCAGGACCTGCAGGGTCAAAAAGACCATGCAACTTCCCTACGGCCACGTTTTTTGTGGAAATGCAGGCACAGCAACCCATTTATTTCAATAGGATGCAATGCCCATGCAAATGCTGTGAACCTAGGGTTAGGGTTCACTGATTTCTAAACCGGGGGTTCCTAAACTTTTTAATCCAATGACTCAAATTAGTTTGAGAATGGTTAGCACACTCTGACTTTATAAGAGATGTATTACCAAATGTTAGCAAATCAAAGCAAAGACAAATAACAATGGCCTTATTTAACACATCGCAGACACTCTTTTCTATTTCTAGAAAATTTAGTGAAGTCAGAAGCAATAAATTCTTCACTTCATTTTATTTTTTTACATTTTTCCTCTTTCCCTAACAGTGTCTGTATTATTCTCCCCACCTTACACACACTTTAGTCCCCTATACTGTAAATGTGTGTGTGTGTCATGTTAGTTTATTTGTTTTATAGGTTTTAAAAGGGGTGGTGTCTGGTGTGTCTTGGGAAGGAATATTACTTATATTTTCTTCCCATAGAAAAAAATGTTCTCTGTCATACATTAAGCATTTTGTTTATAGGCTATGCCTCAGATCATGTTAGTATACAATACGAAACATAGATAAAGTGTACTAGATGAATTATCACTGATATTAATGTTTGGAAATACTATGCTGGGTTAACTACACAGTCATGTGGCAACCCATTAAAACATGTCCAACAACCAATTTGGGTCCTGACCCATAGTTTAAGAAACCATGCTCTAAATCAGCCATTCTCAACCAGGGTTCCATGAAACCCTAGTGTTCCTCCATCAGTTGCCAGGGTTCCTTGAGTTGCAGCTATTTGACCGCATCATTTCAGAGCTAACACCACATGGCAAAGCTAGTAGCGTATGGGCAGTGCCCAGAAGGGGCGGAGTGCCCGATCACACCCCTTGAGACTGCCAGAGGCATATGTTGAAACACATTGCTGAGGTTAAAGCAGTGCTCTTCATAATCAATGGTACTTCTCCATACAGACAGTAGTTTAACTTTTTGGATTCCATGGCACACTTTAGCTTTAAACACTGTACACTATAGATAACGTTCTTCTTTACACTTATCTCCTTCTGTGCAGCATTTCAAAGCTGGTGATGTGCACCAGACTCCACCAGCCCAGTTACCTGTCAGCTCGTCCCAGTGACACTGATCTGTACATTTAACTCTTGACTCTACTTGTGATTAAACTTGAATCCCAGGAAGCTTGATTCTGTACTTAACCCATGCTTACTCTCCCCTGAGGCCTCACCCCATCTTCCATGACATATAGGCTGAGTCCCTAGGATACCTCATACCGCAAGTCGGACCCAGACTGAGGTACCGATCACTAGGGAAGGAGCCTAAACACACAAGCTCTTTCACTGCTGGGGCCTTCCATCACCTATGCCAAGTCACCTCAGCTTCCTGACCGGCTGGCTGCTATATGCCTATAGACACTAGTACTGTAGTCCTTAGCCATGGCAATATAGCATTCTCTGGATAGTTTAATTGTTCATCAGACACTGGCACGGCATCTTCTCCTGTTTTGTCTTGTCCCCTGGTGTGAAAAACATGTGTAATATGCCATGCAAGCATCCCTTTACGTATGTCCTTAAGTAACTTCAGACAAGGTAAACATAAGTAACAACAGTTCTAAAGTTATTGAAGTATAAATAAACATTACAGCTTGCTATTCACAGACATTCGTTCCTCTCACAAAATATTATTCTAGTGCCTCCTGGTGCCCCCTGCCCATTGAGGTAGCCATACCTTAGCATAATAGAAAGTCTTTAGAGTCCACAGAGTAATTGTATAAGTCCAAAAATCATGGAACTGCAACTGGGTTCCCACTGAGGTGTGATCTACCAGCAAAGTAGCAATCACATTTTCAGCAGAACTTCTATTCTCTTCCCATGTATGGAGCAACTGGGATCCACCCAAACTAGAGGCAGTTTCTTCTTTTACCTGTTTGCCTTAGCAGAGGGCGGTATCACCAGAAAGCCTGGGAAAACCTGACTTCATGGAGGCACCAACTCAGTAGGGCAACATTAACCAAACAGTGCAACTGGAAATACAGTTCGACATTATACAAAAAAAAATTCAGAAAACATAATATAATAATCCTCCCGGAAGAAACTGCTTACAAACATGAAACCTATGATCGTTTCAGTTATCTGTAAGGGTGGCATTCTCTTTCAAATTAAAGTTTTTATTGAATTTTCATCGATAAAAAAAAAGACAGGAACATATCTTACTTGATCATCTAACTATTATAGATGTAGCACCCTACAAGTTAGGTGCTAGGCAAAGTATAGTGGGCCTTTGCTGCCTAACAGCAGGGCCATGATGTTCAGCTGGGCTGTCATGTCTCCCAGGTGTTGCTACTGAGACTGGGGAGTCTCCCCACTGGCTCCATGAGAAGGGTTCTCATTTGGCTGTGGAGGAAACCCAATCAGTGGCACATTCAGGCCTGTATCTACCCCAGAAAGGCAGATTCTGCCGCACAGGATTCTGGGAGTGGATATAAGTTTGAGGGGAGAGCATGATGCACCGTCTTTGGTGGAAAGCAGAGTCCCAGGAGGGAGAGTACGGCTGTCTCTCCTCCTGTCAGCAGGATCGGGTGTCAGCAGGAGGTGACTTGCCTGAAGGGATGGAGTGAGCTGAGCTGCAGAGAGGATCCGGTGTGCCAAGGACCAGCGGAGCAGAGGGGGTCCAGTTTCAGGAAAGCATTCCCAGTTCATGAGTACTGTAAACTGCCCCTGGGGGTCTGCCTAGCAGAGAGGACCACTCCGGTGAAGGTCCAAGGGATCCAGGAGCCAGCTAGCGATAGGAGGGGGTACCAGTGTTGACCCTGAAGTGTAGAGGGGGTGCCTAGTGAGAGGACCTTGAAGTTCAGAGGGGGTGCCTAGTGAGAGGACCCTGAAGTGTAGAGGGGGTGCCTAGTGAGAGGAACCTGAAGTTCAAAGGGGATGCCTAGTGAGAGGACCCCTGAAATGTAAAGGGGGCGCCAGCGGTTGGGCCCTGAAGAGTTAAAGTGTACAGTGTTGAGAGTTGCAGCAGCACAAGCCGTTAGAAAGAGCTGCCTCAGTCAGTGAAGGGCTGGAGGGAGCTGTTTACAGGACTTTTGAGCTAAGCAGAGTGTCAAGAGTCAAGTCTCAGTCTAGTCCAGGACTTTTGAGCTAACCAGAGCGCTAAAAGTCAAGTTCAAGCACGTCAGTATTTTTCAAGCGTCAGTAAGCGTTGGTCACCATTCAGCTGGCGTCAAGACAGCGCTTACAGGCATTTTTCTACAAATGTCCCATTTGTACATAGTTGAGCCAGAGGAGTATCCCACTCATTCCCTTCTCCCATCCCCATTATCAAATAAACAAATTAAACCAAAGTTGCCGGAATGGTCATTGTCTCCACTCTCACACTTGGGTATTCAGCTTAAATGGGCTGAAGGTGTCACCGGTAACAATGGCAGACTCACATCAGGCCCAATGCCTGGAAAACCTGCTACATACATAAGAAAAATTCAATTTCACACATCTTCTAAAATACTATTTCAATGACCTTTGGCATCTTTGCTAACCTTAACCACTTACCGCCCGCCCGCCGTCATATGACGTGACCCAGTAAATGCACGGCAGGCGCGCGATCGCGGGCGCGCCGCTGTGCACTGCCGGTGTCGGCGTGTCCCCGGGACACAGCCGGTCACCGGCAGGGGGGAAACAGCCAATAGGCATGGCTGTTTCCCACGTGATCGGCTGTGTTCCAATGACACAGCCAATCCCAACGGAGGCGCACGGGAGATGACCGCGCATGCACGATCGGGAGCGCGCAGCGCGGTCATGTCGGTGGCACTGTGTTCCGTAGGAACACAGCTGTCACCGGCGGTAGTAAACAGTCACTGACAGTGACTGTTTACTATGTGATCGGCTGTGAATCCATTCACAGCCGATCACAAAATGTAAACAAAGAGCAGTAACTCACTGTTACTAGCTCTTCTCCCCTCATACAGCTTCCAGTATGAGGGGAGAAGAGCTAGAAACATTGAGTTACTGCTCTGTACCCCTGTAAAAAGTAAAAAGCACACAAATAAAGGTCCCCCACACACAGTCCTCAGCCCCCCCCAATGTCACCTGTCACCCAACAGTCACCTCATCAGTGCCCAGAAATTGACACCCATAAGGCTACGTTCACATGTGAGAGTAGCGATCGCAGGCAGAATAACCGCGATTCTGCCCGCGATCCGGAAATCATTGCAAATCGCGGGACGCCTGTGCGTTGCCCGTGATTTGCAATAGCACCCCAAACGCTGTGCGATGTGCGATGTTGCCGCCATTTCCGCCTGCCGAATCGCGGTAACATCGCGCAAACATCGCATGATGCCCAAAAAAGGTACAAGAGTTTCTTTGGGGCGTCATGCGTTGTTTGCGTGATGTTACCTCGATTCGGCAGGCAGAAATCGCTGCAACATCGCACAGCGTTTGGGGTGCTATTGCAAATCACGGGCAACGCACAGGCGTCCCGCCATTTGCAATGATTTCTGGATCACGGGCAGAATCGCAGTGATTCTGCCCGTGATCGCTACGCTCACATGTGAACGTAGCCTAAAATTCACCGGTCACCAGAGACTGCCATCAGTACCGCCGTGCACCATCGCCCGTCACCTGTCACCCATCAGTGACCATCGCCCGTCACCTGTCACCCCATCAATCACCGTCACCTGTCACCCCATCAAACATCGTCACCTGTCACCCCATCAGTCACCGTCATCTGTCACCCTATCAATCATCGTCACTTGACACCCCATCAGTGATCGTCACTTGTCACCCCATCAATCATCGTCACATGTCACCCCGTCAGTGATTGTCATCTGTCACCCCATCAATCATCGTCACTTGTCACCTCATCAATCATCGTCGCCTGTCACCTCATCAATCATCATCACCTGTCACCCCATCAGTCATCGTCACCTGTCACCCCATCAGTCATCGTCACCTGTCACCCCATCAGTCATCGTCACCTGTCACCCCATCAGTCATTGTCACCTGTCACCCCATCAGTCATCGTCACCTGTCACCCCATCAGTCATCGTCACCTGTTTGTCATATACATGCAATCACTTACTGACCGCCTAACGACTATATGCGTCGGCCATTAAAAGCTAAATACTGGAGTTATGGCAGCAGATAGCCCCCATAACCCCGGTATTTTTTGAAACGGCGGGCGGTCGGCTTTCAGATAAGGGTGGTCCCAGTGGCGGATTCGCCGCGGAATTACCCTTACGGTGCAGGGGAAGAGGTGCCCCCCTCCTGCCGCGTCCCAGACGTTTTCCCAGCTTACCGGACCCGCCGGCAGCGGGGAAAACTATCCGGTCCCGAATCCTCAGAGACAGGAAGTCGAGTGAGGGCAAGATGGCCCTCACTCAACTCTATGGTCTTGGAGGACCGGAGCTACGTCAAAAGACGTTGCCTAGCAACCGGTTTAAAGGGCCGCTTTTTTTTTTGCTTTTTTTTTTTTTTCCTCTTTCAACAATTTTTTTTTTTTTTTCTTTTTTAGTGTAGTTGTGAGGTGTGAGGTCTGTTTGACCCCAGATCTCACAATAAAGAGGACCTGTCATGCCTATTTCTATTACAAGGGATGTTTACATTCCTTGTAATAGGAATAAAAATGATCAAAACATTTTTTTTTTTTAAACTGTGTAAAAATAAAAAAATAATAAATAAAATAAATAGGAAAAAAAAAAAAATTAAAGCGCCCTGCCTCCGTTAGCTCGCGCGCAGAAGCAAACGCATACGCAAGTCCCGCCCACATATGTAAACGGTGTTCAAACCATACATGTGAGGTATCGCCGCGATCGTTAGAGCGAGAGCAATAATTTGAGCCATAGACCTCCTCTGTAACTCTAAGCTAGTAACCTGCAGAAATTTTTAAAATGTTGCCTATGGGGATTTTTAAGTACCAATGTTTGGCGCCATTCTGTGAGCATGCACAATTTTGAAGCATGACATGTTGGGTATCTAATTAATCGGCGTAACATTATCTTTCATATTATGGAAAAAAATTGTGCTAAATTTACTGTTTTCTTATGTTTTAGTTCAAAAAAGTGAATTTTTTTTCAAAAAAATCGCATTTGGAAGACTGCTGCGCAAATATGGTGTGATAAAAAATATTGCAACGATCTCCATTTTATTCTCTAGGGTCTCTGCTAAAAAAAAATATATAATGTTTGGGGGTTCTAAGTAGTTTTCTAGCAAAAAAAAATGATTTTAGTTTGTAAACACCAAGTGTCAAAAATAGGCCCAGTCTTAAAGTGGATAAATGGACAACTTTGTGTAAAGCGCTACTTGGATGTTAGGCCTATGTATGTGGCCAGGCTGTGAAAAAGTGTTACATATGTGGTATCGCCATACTCAGGAGGAATAGCAGAATGTATTTTGGGGTGCAATTTTTGCTATGTACATGCTATGTGTTAGAAATATTGCATAAATGGACAGCTTTGTGTAAAAAAAATGTGTTTTCATTTTCTTTCCACATTTTCCAAAAACTTGTGGAAAAAAATGACATATTCAAAAGACTCATTATGCCTCAAAAATTATACGTTGGGCTGTTTGCTTTCCAAAATGGGGTAATTTTATGGGGGTTTCCATTGTCCTGGTGCTCCAGGACCTTCAAAAGTGCGATAGGTTGTCAGGAAATTATATGTGTAATTTGTGCTCCTAGAATGCCGGACGGGGCTACTTGGATGTTAGGCCTCTGTATGTGGCCAGGCTGAGAAAAAGTCTCACACATGTGGTATCTTCATACTCAGGAGGAGTAGTAGAATGTGTTTTGGGGTGTAGTTGCAAGTATACATGTGCTGTGTGAGAGAAATAACCTGTTAATACGGCAATTTGTAAAAAAAAAAAACAAAATCTTCATTTTGCAAAGCATTGTGGGAAAAAATTACAACTTCAAAAAACTCACCATGCCCCTTATTAAATACCTTGGAATGTCTACTTTCCAAAAAGGGGTCATTTGGGGGGGTATTTGTACTTTCCTGACTTTTTAGTGTCTCAAGAAATGAGATAGGCCTTCAGTACATCAGGTGTGGTCAAGTGTGATCAATTTTCAATGATTAGCACCATAACTTGTGGACTCTATAACTTTCACAAAGACCAAATAATATACACTTACTTGGGTTATTTTTACCAAAGATAAGTAGCAGTATAAATTTTGGCCAAAATTTGTGAAGAAAAATTACTAATTTGCAAAATTTTATGACAGAAACAAAGAAAAATGCGTTTTTTCACAATATTTTCAGTCTTTTTTTATTTATAGCACAAAAAATAAAAAACCCAGTATTGATCAAATACCATCAAAAGAAAGCTCTATTTGTG
Source organism: Pelophylax lessonae (assembly GCF_965119305.1). Classification (NCBI taxonomy): domain Eukaryota; kingdom Metazoa; phylum Chordata; class Amphibia; order Anura; family Ranidae; genus Pelophylax; species Pelophylax lessonae. Next base: position 120,619,571 of record NC_138768.1, read on the forward strand.
TGAAAAAAAGGACACAATTTTTGTATGGGTACAGTGTTGCATGACTGAGTAATTCTCAGTCAAAGTGTGAGAGCGCTGAAAGCTGAAAATCGGTCTGGGCAGGAAGGGGGTGAAAGTGCACTGTAGGCAAGTGGTTAAATAATCAAGTTGGCATTCTGATGACCACGGTAAGGGTTTTAGTCTTCCTACTGACAACAGATGTATGAGGCATTTTTCCCATTGCCCCCAGATAAATTGATTTCAGTAAGGGTTCCTTGAGACCTAAAAATAATTTTAGGGCTTCCTGTGGGGTAAAAACAATGAGAAAGGCTACTTTAAAGTGGCATCTGATATCCATGTTTATGCCATACAGTTGTGTAAACCTGTTTATTTTTGGTGATCTGGTAATGCTAGCAATTAAAGGGGGTTTTCTTTCATATGGAGTTGTTTTTCATGTGAGATTAAATGGCATAAATATATTTTACTTTGACTTTATCACTCAAATGAAAAATTTTGAAATCCACAATTTAATAGTACACCGTGTAATTATTATTACACGTAAAGTATAAGAGCTGAAGACATTTATAACAGCAGTAATGCATTTACTGCGTTGTAAAATACAGTATATAAATAGTAAAGGTTAGAGAGAAACTCTACTGTCATATAAAGGCACAATGTTGAAATTTAAAAAAAAAATTTAAAGTAATATTTGATATGCTAATTTGTTTTAATTTAAAATGAGAAATTAGATGCCATTGCTGAACTCTTCTTTTGGGAAAGCTAGTTTCCTGGTTGTGATGTTTTGGCATCAGGGCTGATTAAAAGGGTTGTAAAGTCAGACGGATTTTTTTTATCCTAATGCATTCTATACATTAAGGTAACAACCCTTCTGTTTGCAGCAGCCCCCTCAGTCCCCCTTATACTTACCTGGGCCCCTTCTCTATCCAGCGATGTCCATGAGTTCCTTAGCTGCCCGAGATTCTTTCTCTCCTGATTGGCTAAGACACAGCAGTGGCACCGTTGGCTCTCCCTGCTGTCAATCAAGCTCAGTTAGCCAATTGGGAGAGAGAGGGTGTGGGGGCGGGCCCAACGACAGCCCCCATTGCAAGCTGCTTGCTGTGGGGGAACTCAACAGGAGGGAGGGGCCAGGAGCTGGGATCTGGGCTGCGCTGTGCAAAACCAACTGAACAGAGGAGGTAAGTATAACATGTTTGTTATTTTTAATATAAAAAAAAGAAATGAGACTTTACAATAACTTTAAGGTCGGCTATAGACAGTTCAAATTTTGGGCCAGTTATATTTCACTGTAGTTTTTTTTTTTTTATAATCTAAAACTGTGTTACCCTATAGAGAGTATCATATGTTACCCTATAGAGAGTATCATATTTTACCCTATAGAGAGTATCATATGTTAATGATTCTGTCAGGCGACACTAGTGTCAATATAATAACCAGCATCCATTTTGAATTTGTTAAATTTTTTATTACAAAAATTATTTTAGAGAAAGTTAGAGAGCTAAAGATTATTTAAAGTCAAACCTTCACTTCCTGTCAAAGAGATACAAAAGGAAGTAAAAGAAGATCTTTCCAAAGAAAGAGAATCTTGCATCTATGACAGCTGTCACCAGAAGAGGTTTATCTATTTGAAGATTTCCCCTCAGCTACTGTTTCTGTGACAACATTGTCTGTACTGAAGACAATGGTCATTAGGACCAGTAGAAATAGTACATTTCCCCAGCAGAAACATGGACAGCTATAAAATAATAGAGGCGCTAACCCCTCCACACTCCATCTAACAGAAACAAATTCTTGTCTTTACATACTTTGACCTGTCTTATTATAATTATCCTCCTAAATTTTTATATTGGGTTGGCAGGTCTGCACATTTTTCTGTGGTCTCTAATAATATGGTTCCATTCTACTTGCTGGATATTAATCTTAATTTAATAAATTGCAACAAAGGGTACTTTTAAAGCGTTAGTAAACCCAGGACCCTGCATTCACTATATCTAGTCTCCCACAGTACACAGAACATGGAAATGCAATAGTTTTAGTAAATATAAACTGCTAAACATCTTTTCTCATCAGCAGTTAAAGCAGTCTTGTCACTTCTATCAGTATCTGGGTAAAGCTTGTAGGAGGAGTTTTCATTCTCCCATGATTGTCCTATGAGGATGCATGACCACATGTACTCTCCCAAGAAAAAAAAAAACCTCTTTAGCAATACACAATAAACTGAGCATGTGCAGCTTTTCCTCTAGCCTCTGTTCTATCAGGAGATATATTGGGGACACTGGAAGAAGGGAAGGATCAGAGAAGACAGGATCAAATAGCCTTTTTACACAATACAGAAGATTAACCTCTCTTGCCTAATATTTGTTCTAAAGCAAGAGAGTGATGGCAAATGGATGGCAACAGAGAAAGAAAACTATGGTAAAGAGGTAAATGCTAGATTATCCAAAAGGCAATGACTGTTGCTGAGTTAAAAAAAAGTCAAAAAGTAGGACCTGCAAAAGAAGATAGTTTATACTTGCATGTCCCGCTGCTCATTCCTCCCATTTTTGCTCTGTTCTAGAGATACTACCACCTGAAGGATCTTCACATTAAAACTTTTGGGAGCGATGGATGCCTGTGCCTTGCTGTGTCCCTACCACTTGCTTTTTGCACTGAACCTTATGTCATTAGTGGAAGAAAAAGTATTCACAATAGTGATACCTCTAGCGCTTGCTAATCCCTAGTGGAAATAATATATTAGAATATGTGCTAAAAATTCACAGTGGATATAAATATACAAATAAATAAGAAAATAAATCACTTCAAAATAACTTCAAAATAATAATCCATCCAATGTGTGGTGATAAATCAATCAACACTTATAGTAAACCATAGAATTAATAAAGTCCAAATCCAATAATTGTGTACTAAAGTGCTGGTGCTTCTTCCTTAATAACTGGTGCTTCCTTTCCCGTGATAAATAAATAAATTGCCCACTTACCAGATGCTGTGAGTTCTCTATGTCTTATGACATTAGAACCTATCGTGCTTCAATAGAAAATCCTTTCCAGGTTCGGGTTCCCTCTCCCTGGGTATGGACAGACTGTGCGGTTATTCTTCCACCATGGGATGAGTCTCCACCAACCACGGGCCAAAGTATGAGATGTATTCCCTGCAAATCACCTCCAATCACAACCGTGATGGGGGAATAAATGGATAGTGTGGTATTGTTTTTCAAAGTTTTATTGCACACACTAAAACCAATATCGCACACTCAACGGTCAAATCCGTAAACTCCAAAAGTGATAAAAACAGGTGTCATACACTTCCACATTTCCAAAAACAATATCCAGCAAAGTGAGTAAAAAAATCCGTGCTCAATCCAAAAAATGGCAGACAAACAGGACAGGATCGTCATACACGTGTGCTGGAGAGTGGAGAGCGGTGGTTCCGGCTTGTGTTCCACTCAACAACGTATGACGTCACGGCGTGCGTTCCACCTAACGCGTTTCGTCATTGGTTCAGACGTCTTCAGAGGTGGAGTCACACGTCTAGCTCAACCCTTATATGCCGGAGCTGCCGCTCTGCACTGCGCATGACTCCGCCCAGTTAATTCTCTGTCGGAAACAGGAAGTGACTCCCGTATCCCCGCAATAACATTGTGATATACAAACCAAGAAATAAATCATAACAAAATATCTTTGTGCTACTTCAAAATGTATTTGTTAAACCGGCTTTCATTTACCCCTAGATTAATAGCGCTTGGCATTCATAGTGTGTATGTACTATTTTATTATTTGTTATTTCTCAATAATACTTTTATTAATAATAAAAATTATTTTTAAAACCTAAAATATTTATAAATAACATTATGACCAATCTTTATAAGGTTTTGTGGCATATAATTACCTTTAAATTTTATAAATGTATAAAATTTTTTTTTTTTTTTTTTTATAAATTTTATTTTATTTAAAAGATATAATTTATTAAATCAATGCTTTTACTAATATATTATGTGGATATATTTAAACATTGTAATCTTTTATATATTATATATTTATTATGTAAAATACGTAAATCCAGAAAAAATAATATTAAATGGTTAAAAACCATATTAAATTATATTTAAAATATTATTATAAATATTTTTTAAAATTTACAAAAATTAAGCGGAAATTTAAATATTAAGATAATTTATGGATTTGATATAAAACAGTTAATATCCATGTCAACGTTCATACCCTTGGGTTGCATGGTGGAAAGTTCATAAATCCACCGAGATTCATTTTGGGAGACAGCGATTCGCATGTTATTGCCCCTCCAGTTGTGCTCAATCCTGTCAATGCCCAAAATAGTAAGAAAGGTGGGGTCCCTATTATGTACCAGTCTAAAATGTAGGGAAAGGCTGTGCTTTTTGAATCCTTTCTTAATGTTGGCGATGTGTTCGCCCATACGGTTGTGATTGGAGGTGATTTGCAGGGAATACATCTCATACTTTGGCCCGTGGTTGGTGGAGACTCATCCCATGGTGGAAGAATAACCGCACGGTCTGTCCATACCCAGGGAGAGGGAACCCGAACCTGGAAAGGATTTTCTATTGAAGCACTATAGGTTCTAATGTCATAAGACATATAGAACCCACAGCATCTGGTGAGTGGGCAATTTATTTATTTATCACGGGAAAGAAAGCACCAGTTATTAAGGAAGAAGCACCAGCACTTTAGTACACAATTATTGGATTTGGACTTTATTAATTCTATGGTTTACTATAAGTGTTGATTGATTTATCACCACACATTGGATGGATTATTATTTTGAAGTTATTTTGAAGTGATTTATTTTCTTATTTATTTGTATATTTATATCCACTGTGAATTTTTAGCACATATTCTAATATATTATTTCCACTAGGGATTAGCAAGCGCTAGAGGTATCACTATTGTGAATACTTTTTCTTCCAATTTGCACCTTCACTTTACTAGCAGCTGCACTTAATTTAATTAATTTATTTATTTATATAAATCCAAACCAGGCTACAGCTACTACCTCTCTGGCGCGCTAATATACATAGTATATTTTTTTGCCTTATGTCATTAGTGTATCCTGTAGGCTCAAACAGTAAGTGTGCTGGATGTGAACATTCATTGCTCTGTAGGAGAGCAAAGGTCAGAAGAAGGGTCAGCAGGGCAAGTGAGCAAAAAACCTCTTCTTTTGAAGGTAAAACATATACAGGTACCTGAACGGTATACTTTGCTGTTATTAGTGATGGGCAAATCTGCCTGGATTAAATTTGCCAAGGATTTGGTGAATCTTGTTCATGTTTAGTATGCCTGAACTTAGAAGTGAATCTCAATGAAGTCTGTGGTGGGTGAATCATGTTGCTAAAGTGTCAATTAACCCAGGCTATGAAAAACTCTCATTACATGCTATATAATAGAGTGTTCAAACTCACAAAGCCACTAAAGCATTTGTTTTGTTTAGGGTGAAATATACCTGGTTGATCCTGCCTTCAGCTGGCCCTCCCATCTTCTCTGCGTCCCCATTGCAGGCTGAGATTGTATTGAGCATGCTCAGTTCTAAGCTTTTCATTTCCTCCTTTTTCTTATCTGTGCAGCCTATGTGATTATGGAGTCACACATGTGGGTGTATACACAGTGGTAAATTACACTCCCCTCCCTCCCTCCTCCTCTATGTTCCCCTACTGCTAAACACATTAACTAAGAAACACAAAAAAGCTTTGTTTTAATATTAATTAGTATTAAATATATCAAATGTATGTAGCACCCTACAAAGTAGATGCTAGGTAAAGTATAGTGGGCCTTGTCTGCTTAACCGCAAGGCCATGTTTTCAGTCAGGTTGTCATGGTTCCCAGGTGCGGCTGTTGAGACTGGAGAGTCTCCCCACTGTGTTCTATGAAAGGGCTCTCATTGGGCAGTGGAGGAAACCCGGCCACTGGCACACTCAGGCTTGTATCTAACCCAGAAAGGCAGATTCTGCCGCACAGCATTCTGGGAGTGGGTAGAGGTTTGAGGGGAGCACATAACGCAGCATCTTTGGCAGGAAGCAGAGTCCCAGGAGGGAGAGTACGGCTGTCTCTCCTCCTGTCAGATGAATCGGGTGTCCCAGGCGGTTAGCCTGAGGGGACAGAGAACTGAGCTGCAGAGAGGATCTTGTGTGCCGAGGACCAGCAGAGTAGAGGGGGTCCAGTTTCAGGAAAGCATTCCCAGTTTGTGAGTACTGCAAACTACCCCTGGGGGTCTGCCTAGCTGAGAGGGGACCGCTCCGGTGAAGGTCCAAGGGATCCAGGAGCTAGTGGTAAAGGGGGTGCCAGTGTTGACCCTGAAGTTCAGAGGGGGTGCCTAGTAAGAGGACCCTGAATTGTAGAGGGGGTGCCTAGTGAGAGGACCCTGAAGTGTCAGAGGGGGTGCCTAGTGAGAGGACCCTGAAGTGTAAAGGGGGCGCCAGCGGTTGCGCCCTGAAGAGCTAAAAGTGTACAGCTTGCAGTGTACAGTGTTGAGAGTTGCAGCAGCACAAGCAGTTACAGAGAGCTTCCTCAGTCAGGAAGGACTGGAGGGAGCTGTATACAGGACTTTTGAGCTAATCAAAGTGTTAAGAGTCAGTTCGCAGTATAGTCCAGGACTTGTTGAGCTAACCACAGTGTCAAAAGTCAAGTTCAAGTACAGTTCAGCAGGTCAGCATTTTTCAAGCGCCAACAAGCGTTGGTCGGCATCTAGCCGGCGTCAAGACAGCGCTGAAAGGCATTTTTTCTGCAAAGTGTCCCATTTGTACCTAGTTGAGCCAGAGTTGAGCCAGAGGAGTATCCCACTCATTCCCTTCTCACATCTCCATTATCAAATAAACAAAACAAACCGAAGATGCCGGAATGGTCATTGTCTCCAATCTCACACTTGGGTATTCAGTTTAAATGGGCTGAAGGTATCAACGGTAACAATGGCAGACCCACATCAGGCCCAATGCCTGGAAAACCTGCTATGTGTAATTGCTAATACCTGTAAAGTTAAAGCCGGCCAAATTTTTTTTTTTAGCTAAAAATACCCCTAGAATAGTCAGGGCTAGTGCAAATAAATAAAGATATCCTGTAAACTGTCCCCTGTTTTGTGTACATGCAGCATGAATTACTTACTTTGTGAAGTTCTTGTACAGTGCAGTGCGGTGTGGGCATCTGAAGCCGCACTGTCCCTCTTCCTGGTTTTCGCGCATGTGCAGTGCGTTGTAAGTGAGTCCCAGAATGCTATACCCTCGTCACTTCAGGTGCAGGCGTGTCATCCCACAGCTGGTTCCGCATCATTGCCGCGTCATTGCGCATGCCCAGAAGCTGTTCTCGATCCATCGGCAGAGAATGACGACACCGAGCAACTGTGCGCAATGTCACTGGCCCTCCCCCTACAGAATACAGGCTGCCCCCCACAATGTACTGCGACCATGAAGCGGAACCAGCTGTGGGATGACGCGCCTGCACCGGAAGTGACGAGGGACACCGGTGATGCCCATTGACTCCTGGGATTGATGACACTCATCTCCCAGGAGCAAATGCAAAGCAGGAAATGATGTAGGCGACCGCCGCGCAATATGGAGTAGGTGAAGTTATTTTTCACTAAAAATAAGGTAAAGGAACCGAAAAAAAAAAAAATAGCCAAATCGTTTTTAGCATGTGGAAAAGTTATGCATGGTGGGAAGTTAAAAATGTGGCCGGAACTCCACTTCAATAAAGAGCCTTGGATGCAAATGTTGTCTGAACAAAGTGAAAGCTAGTGTCATATATCTTAACCACTTCTGGACTGGAAGGATTCGCTCCCTTAATGACCAGGCCATTTTTTGCGATTTGGCACTGCGTTACTTTATTGGACAATTGCGTGGTCGTGTGACTCTGTACCTAAATAAAATTAATGTTTTTTTTTCCCACAAACAGAGCTTTCTTTTGGTGGTATTTAGTCACCTCTGCAATTTTTATTTATTGCACCATAAACAAAAAAAGAGCGACAATTCTGAAAAAAAACCCATTATTTTTCACTTTCTGCTAAATAACATTCGCCCCAAAAAAAAGTGTAAAAATCATTTTTTTTCATCCTTTTAGGCCAGAGTGTATTCTGTTACATATTTTTGGTAAAAAAAGATCCCAATAAGCGTATTTTGATTGGTTTGCACAAAAGTTATCGCGTCTACAAACTAGGGGAAAGATATATGTAATTTGTATTTATTTATTTATTTATGTATTTATTTATTACTAGTAATGGGGGCGATCTGCGATTTTTAGTTGGACTGCAACAGATCGGAACCCTAACTGACATTTTTGTCACTTTTGAAGGCACCAGTGACATTACTACAGTATTTAGTGCTAAAAATTAGCACTGTTACTGTAATAATGACACTGGCAGGGAAGGGATTAACCCAGGGGCGATTAAAGGGTTAAGTGTGAGCCTAGGGGGTGTTTTCTAACTGTATGGAGGAGGGACTTGTTTAATCAACACAGAGACCTGTGATCCTAAATAGGAGGATCCCAGGCGCTCTGTGTTCATTTCAGAGAGAACAACCGTCGTTCTCTCTCTCCATGGGGAGCGATTGCGGATGCCCAGCTGCAATCGTGGCCACGTGGACTAGCTTCCCGGCAGCCTAATGGGGGCAGGCGCGTGCCTCCCGCAGCGTGCGCATGCCCCCAGGAGCGCTCCCGCGAACTGCGGTACAGGTCCCGCGGTTTGTGCAGCTAAGCCAGCCTGCCACAGTATATCTGCGGCGGATGCTCAGCAAGAGGTTAAACTCCGCCTAAACCATATCAATGCATAAAAAAAAAAAAAAAAAAACACATTTGATGCTAAATAAAGATTTATAGGGAGCTGTAAAACAGTTTTCTGATTATTATAATTTAATCTGATGTGCTCTTCTGAAACAGGTTTTTTTAGTCATTTGATTGGTACAGCACCAATCAGGGCTATGCGGACAGACTCAAACTATAGTAATAGAAGCCCCTTCCAAGGATCTTGCCCTGCATATGCCAAAGAACAGGGAAAGATCATGTGACCACACAACTGTGCTGTGGGAATATGGTACTTAGAGGATATACTGAATATGATTTATATGAATGAATTATGACAATTAACACTTCTCTGTTTAGTATCACTTTATATTCTGCCACGTTATAGGACTAATCTGTAAACCACTGTCAAAAAAGCATGTGAAGCTGGGCACTGCCATAGGGGACATATACCAATGCAATGCATGCTGTCTGGTCACATTCAGCAGGAAACATTAATAAAGCCTAGTTAGAGCTGGACCCAGGGCTCCTAACACTGCTGGTGGAGAATATTGTGGATGATAAAGTACCTTTCCTCCGGGAGATCAGGGAAGGAGACCATAACCATATTACTATCCCAGGTGGGGATATATGCGCTGTATGACCTCATTTTAACATCAAGGTCAATGCTGCAAGGTGAGTATGTTTGGAGTGTCACAAGGGAGGAGTGCACCATATGTGAAGTGAATTACCATGAGAGGAGTTTGCTTTCACAACTTGCACCGTGGCCTTGAATTGTGTTTTGGGCACAAATCTCTGAGGTCACCATTGCACTGTGACTGTGGACTTTCACTTATATTTAATGCTTGTTTGTTTATTATCATTTATTGTAATGTATTTGCACTTTAGTTATATTTCCAGATTGGTAGCAGTGCACTGTTTTTATTAGTTATGCAGTAATTTGGTATTAGGTGAGGTGATATCACTAGTAGTGTTAGCAGGCTACCACTTTCATATGTATTTTTTTATCATTTTTATACTTTGTATTAAAGCGATATTCACTGCATCTGAGCACCACAAACCAAAAACACTATTTAATACATTTTAGTTAATCAAAGCAACCCCCCCCCCCCCCAATCCAACTATGTATCCATTCCTTATTTTGTTGAGAAATCACTTTGAAAAACAACCCCCTAGCATTTCTGGCCATGGCCATCTTGAGTAAGGGCAGATGATTCACGCAGCATTTACTTCCTGGCATCCATCTGCCCTTACCTCTAGCATGCATGCAGGGGAGTGTGCTTAGCTTAGAAAACCCCTCCTCCTCTCCTCTCCTCCCCTCCTGAAGACTTGTGGGGTGTATGACACCACTTGCCTAGGCAAGAAACCAGGAAGTAACTGAAGAAATTAAAAAAAAAAAAGTTTAAAACAAGTAAATATGATATATATAAGGATTAAATATAAGCAATGCTGACTGGGAGTGTGAAGTTCTACTTTAAGCACATTGTTTGAATAGTCTTGTTTGTGTGGGGTTGCACAGGATGATTTTTAGTTGTTTCTACCACTAGGACTTCTGCCAGGACTTCCAGAACTCTTACTTTCAGAATCCTTGGCAGGACTTCCAGAACTCTTACTTTCAGAATCCTTGGCAGGACTTCCAGAACTCTTACTTTCAGAATCCTTGGCAGGACTTCCAGAACTCTTACTTTCAGAATCCTTAGTAGGACTTCCAGAACTCTTACTTTCAGAATCCTTGGCAGAACTTCCAGAACTCTTACTTTCAGAATCCTTGGCAGGACTTTCAGAACTCTTACTTTCAGAATCCATGGCAGGACTTCCAGAACCCTTAAGGCCCGTACACACGTAGCGATTGTCGGCAGTAAATATTCGGCCGCCGAACGACCGGCTGATTGTCGGCTTGTTAGTATGATGCTTCCGACAACCGACTGCGACTTTTCGGCCGAACAGAATCGGGTGTGCAGGCTATAAAATTTTTGTTGGCCGTCACCAGAACAGTCGATTGTTCACCAGTCAGTACAGAATTCGGCCGACTAACAGCAGATGAGCAAGACTGGGCATGCTCAGAGAAGAAAAAACACACGGAAAGTTAACCATCACATGACATCACTTCTGCAGTCGGCTGTTGTTGGCCGACAAAATTCGTGTGCAGTCTTTAGCACTTTTCAACCGACAGGACAGCACTGGACAAAAGACGGCCGATCATTCGGCCGACATTCGGCACGTGTGTACGGGGCTTTACTTTCAGAATCCTTGGCAGGACTTCCAGAACTCTTACTTTCAGAATCCTTGGCAGGACTTCCAAAACTCTTACTCACAGGATCCCTGACAGTGCTTCGAAATCTGCTTGTGTAATCCCTGCCAAAACTTCCAGTATCCCTGCTAGTACTGCTAAATGCTGCACTCAGAATCCTTGCAAGGAATTCCAGTATCCCTGCTAGTGTTTCCAATGCTGCTCATCAAATTCTGCCAGTATTTTTAATACTGCTCGCAGAATCCCTGTTAGAACTTACAGTATAATTTACAGAATTTCCAATGGCACTAAGCGTTAATATTGACAGTATTTCCAATAGTGGTTGCAAAATTTTTGTCAAGACTTCCAGTGCTCCCCAAACCGACTCTGGACATGTTTTGTGACCCAGAGGGGTAAGTAAACATCAGCCCTGTAATGGCTTGGTGTTGTGTTTCCTTGCCAGCTACGCTGCTTTGTGCAAAAAGCTATATTATGCTTGTTTCATTGATGATCCAGATTTACCTGACAACTCCCTTACCTGCTATCTGCCCACAATCTCTGCTTGAATCTCACCCCTCTCTTGCCCGCTGCATTGCGTTGCTTGAAAAACAAAGTAGCTGTCCAACAACAGTGTGCATTTAAACCAATTCACATTACACATAGCTCCCAACTGTCCCTGATTTCGAGGGACTGTCCCTGATTTGGAACAAAGATCCTCTTTCCTCTCCATTTGTCCCTCATTTTGGTCTGATCTATATAGTTTTGACGTGACATGCGCAGTGACGCTCTGCATTCAGGGCATACAGTATGCCGTGCAATGCAGAACACTGTGACGTCATCGTGGCCCCAGCCATTCAAACAGCCAGAGCCTTGCAAACCTGGAGGGAAGACCAGGTGAAGTTTAAATCGCGCTGAGGGTGCCATGACAGCTCTGTGCTTGAGGGCTCTGTTTGCAAGTAAGTTTGTCATAATGTGCTAGTACGCAGTGCATGTGCTAGTATGCACTGCCACTATAATCACACCATCTTACGAGCACTTTGGATATATGACAACAAAGAATAGTAGCACACCAATATCTCAGTTCATATAAACCAAGCCCTTCTTGCTCCCTCAGTCTAGGCTTGAAGGCAGGTGCCATTTGTCCTCCATCCTGTAGGTAGCGTAGTTTTACTGTGACACTGTGCAGAAGGAACAGAGGCTAGAGGAACATTGTTCCTCTGTAGACTCTGTAGGTGTCACCATGGGAGCAATTATCTGATTGGAGGCTGCATAACAGTGTGACCTTCGGTGGCCATCTTTAATGAGAGCAGTGTTAATAAATGCCAGTTTCCTGCTGGAATTGGGCACATTTGTGAGAGACTAGAGTAGGGAGAGGAACCTTGCTTGTTAGGGACAGTGAATTAGCCTTAGGGAATGTTTTTTGTGTGAGAACTTAGAAGGAATAGATTAGGGACACCTCTTTATGCCTTACCACTTACTGGTCACCAGGACCAGTGCTGTATCTTGGCCTAGGCCAACAAGGCCCAGGCCTAGGGCAGCACTTTGCAGGGGGGCAGCAAAAAAGCTGATAAGACTGCACTGATAAGTTGCACTGGTGGCCACGGATGAGGTAGTACTGATAAACTGCACTGATAGGGCTACACTGATAAGGCAGCACTGATGAGCACTAATATGATGCACTGATAGGCTGCACTAATGGGCACTGAGAGGCTGTACTGGTGGCCACTGATGGGACTGTACTGATAGCCACTGATGAGGCCGCACTGATATGCTGCACTGATGAGGCTGCACTGATGAGCACTGATAAGGCTGCACTGATGGGCACTGATGAAGCTGAACTTCTGGGAACTGATGAGGCTGCACTGATGGGCATTGATAGACTGTGTTTCTTGTCTGTGGTTTACAGATGACAGGGCAGGTCATAAACAAGAAAGGGTGTGGCCTTTACAGGAAGGGGGGTCATATTTAAATTAGGGGTGCCCAAGTTTAGTCAGGCCTAGGGCAGCACAAAACCTAAATACACCACTGACCAGGACTACTGCATAGGACCTGTACAGTTACCTCAAGTGCCACGTGTACTGCCTAACTTATTAACCCTTTACTTTTCCTCTGAATTGTATCCACTGCTGCAGAATTTTAAAGCCATTTTCCGATCACAGCACAGTTCACAAATCACTGTCAAAAAATAAAAAAAATGTCCAACCCTACTAGGCTGCTCTACTCGTAAATTCACTAGGCCTCGCCTTTGATCCTGCTTTTGGTAGAACGTATTGCATAAGGAGAAGAGTTCCTTTTCTCTTTTGTAAAGATGGTGATAACATTGTGTACGGGCAGAATTCAGTGTGGAGTTCAGGGAATGTGGGAGGACCTGCAATGATGATGCTAGTGGAAAAGATGGCAGAGGTGTACTTATAAAGAGCTGTAATGCGAAACCAAAAAAGCAGGATCGAAAGCAAGCTCCTATTATAATCAAAAAAACTGGCATGACTGAAGTGACAGAGGAATATTGATGATGATATGTTATAGATGCCTGGTTACTGTTGTGAGCAATAAATGTAATGATAAGTATGTTAAAAAGCCTTCATGTTGATGCAAATGAGCTTACATTTCTAAACAGCACATAAAAATGACAGGACACTAAAGCTTCGTATAATCATATGCGATAAGCAGACTGTATAAATAGCAGTACTTATAGCTCACAATATTATATAACGATTTTTTAAATGATCTTTCTAATGCTCTATTCAGGCATCATTTTATGACAGGAACACAAATGCTTCTCATTATATCAGCGGATTTACTGTGATACTCTTGGTAGAGCATGACAATAATGACATGAACATACGGCAGAAACATCACGTGTGGTACCTGCAAGACTGCCAGTGGCGTAGCGTGGGGGGTGCAGGGGGGGCCACTGGCACCGGGCGCAACATTTAGGGAGGCGCATCCCACGCCAGCAATCGGCGGGATCAAAGTGTCCCTTTATTCTGAAGTTGCCCGCCCGCACTCCACCTCTTGGCTCAGTGGCCGCCGCTTTGTGCAAGATGAGCGGCGGACCGCTGAAGGTGTCATGCGGCCAGGGGGCGGGGCTGGTCGTGGATGAAGATGCCAGTCTGTGGCTCGGTGCATGTGCAGCACTGCTTCCGGAGTCTCCCCCTGCTGTCCGGCCGGCCACAGACATGCTGTCTCTCCCCTCCTCGAGTCGCCAGTGTATTGGCACAGAACAAGGTAAATGATGTCTTGCCTGCCCCCAGGGCCCAGGGAAGTGGGGGGGGGGGGGGTGTCAGTGTAGTAGGGGGGTCAGCATAGGTGTCAGTGCAGGGGAAGTGGACATGGGAGGGAGGGGTCAGTGTAGGTGTCAGTGTATGGGGGGCTCAGTGTATGTGGGAATGTAAGGGGGTCAGTATAGGTGTCAGTGTAGCTGTCAGTGTACGGGGGGGGGGTCAGTGTAGGTGTCAGTGTATGGGGGGGGGTCAGTGTAGAGGAGGGTGTGTCAGTGTAGGGGGGTCAGCATAGGTGTCAGTGTAGGTGTCAGTGTATGGGGGGGGATCAGTGTAGGGGGGGTCAGTGTATGTGGAAATGTAGGGGTGTCAGTGTATGTGGCGGTCAGTGTAGGTGGGTCAGTATAGGTGTCAGTGTATGGGGGGGTCAGTATAGCTATTAGTGTAGGGGTCAGTGTAGTGGGGGTCAGTGTATGTGGAAATGTAGGGGGGAGTCAGTGTAGGGGTCAGTGTATGTGGGAATGTAGGGGTGTCAGTGTATGTGGCGGTCAGTGTAGGTGGGTCAGTATAGGTGTCAGTGTATGGGGTGTATGGGGGGGGTCAGTATAGCTATTAGTGTAGGGGTCAGTGTAGTGGGGGTCAGTGTATGTAGAAATGTAGGGGGGTGTCAGTGTAGGGGTCAGTGTATGTGGAAATGTAGGGGGGAGTCAGTGTAGGGGTCAGTGTATGTGGGAATGTAGGGGTGTCAGTGTATGTGGCGGTCAGTGTAGGTGGGTCAGTATAGGTGTCAGTGTATGGGGTGTATGGGGGGGGGGGTCAGTATAGCTATTAGTGTAGGGGTCAGTGTAGTGGGGGTCAGTGTATGTGGAAATGTAGGGGGGAGTCAGTGTAGGGGTCAGTGTATGTGGGAATGTAAGGGGGTCAGTATAGGTGTCAGTGTAGCTGTCAGTGTACGGGGGGGGGGTCAGTGTAGGTGTCAGTGTATGGGGGGGGGGTCAGTGTAGAGGAGGGTCTGTCAGTGTAAGGGGGTCAGCA
This sequence comes from Pelophylax lessonae, assembly GCF_965119305.1. Classification (NCBI taxonomy): domain Eukaryota; kingdom Metazoa; phylum Chordata; class Amphibia; order Anura; family Ranidae; genus Pelophylax; species Pelophylax lessonae. Next base: position 120,634,801 of record NC_138768.1, read on the forward strand.
TAGGTGTCAGTGTAGGTGTCAGTGTATGGGGGGGATCAGTGTAGGGGGGTCAGTGTATGTGGAAATGTAGGGGTGTCAGTGTATGTGGCGGTCAGTGTAGGGGGGTCAGTATAGGTGTCAGTGTATGGGGGAGGTCAGTGTAGGGGGGGTCAGTATAGCTATGAGTGTAGGGGTCAGTGTATGTGAAAATGTAGGAGGAGTCAGTGTAGGGGTCAGTGTATTGGGGGTCAGTGTACAGTGGGTACGGAAAGTATTCAGACCCCCCTTAAATTTTTCACTCTTTGTTATATTGCAGCCATTTGCTAAAATCATTTAAGTTCATTCTTCTTCCTCATGAATGTACACATAGCACCCCATACTGACAGAAAAACACAGAATTGTTGACATTGTTGCAGATTTATTAAAAAAGAAAAACTGAAATATCACATGGTCCTAAGTATTCAGACCCTTTGCTGTGACACTCATATATTTAACTCAGGTGCTTTCCATTTCTTCTGATCATCCTTGAGATGGTTCTACACCTTCATTTAAATCCAGCTGTGTTTGATTATACTGATTGGACTTGATTTGGAAAGCCACACACCTGTCTATATAAGACCTTCCAGATCACAATGCATGTCATAGCAAATGAGAATCATGAGGTCAAAGGAACTGCCTGAAGAGCTCAGAGACAGAATTGTGGCAAGGCACAGATCTGGCCAAGGTTACAAAAAGATTTCTGCTGCACATAAGGTTCCTAAGAGCACAGTGGCCTCCATAATCCTCAAATGGAAGACGTTTGGGACGACCAGAACCCTTCCTAGAGCTGGCCGTCCGGCCAAAGTGAGCTATCGGGGGAGAAGAGCCTTGGTGAGAGAGGTAAAGAAGAACCCAAAGATCACTGTGGCTGAGCTCCAGAGATGCAGTCAGGAGATGGGAGAAAGTTGTAGAAAGTCAACCATCACTGCAGCCCTCCACCAGTCGGGCTTTATGGCAGAGTGGCCCGACGGAAGCCTCTCCTCAGTGTAAGACAAATGAAAGCCCGCATGGAGTTTGCTAAAAAACACCTGAAGGACTCCAAGATGGTGAGAAATAAGATTCTCTGGTCTGATGAGACCAAAATAGAACTTTTTGGCCTTAATTCTAAGTGGTATGTGTGGAGAAAACCAGGCACTGCTCATCACCTGTCCAATACAGTCCCAACAGTGAAGCATGGTGGTGGCAGCATCATGCTGTGGGGGTGTTTTTCAGCTGCAGGGACAGGACGACTGGTTGCAATCGAGGGACAGATGAATGCGGCCAAGTACAGGGATATCCTGGACAAAAACCTTCTCCAGAGTGCTCTGGACCTCAGACTGGGCCGAAGGTTTACCTTCCAACAAGACAATGAACCTAAGCACACAGCTAAAATAATGAAGGAGTGGCTTCACAACAACTCCGTGACTGTTCTTGAATGGCCCAGCCAGAGCCCTGACTTAAACCCAATTGAGCATCTCTGGAGAAACCTAAAAATGGCTGTCCACCAACGTTTACCATCCAACCTGACAGAACTGGAGAGGATCTGCAAGGAGGAATGGCAGAGGATCCCCAAATCCAGGTGTGAAAGACTTGTTGCATCTTTCCCAAAAAGACTCCTGGCTTTATTAGATCAAAAGGGGGCTTCTACTAAATACTGAGCAAAGGGTCTGAATACTTAGGACCATGTGATATTTCAGTTTTTCTTTTTTAATAAATCTGCAACAATGTCAACAATTCTGTGTTTTTCTGTCAGTATGGGGTGCTATGTGTACATTCATGAGAAAGAAGAATGAACTTAAATGATTTTAGCAAATGGCTGCAATATAACAAAGAGTGAAAAATTTAAGGGGGTCTGAATACTTTCCGTACCCACTGTATGTGGGAATGTAAGGGGGGTCAGTGTAGGTGTCAGTGTAGCTGTCAGTGTAGGGGGTGTCAGTATAGGTGTTAGTGTAGGGGTCAGTGTGTAGGGGGGGCTGTATAGGTGTCAGTGTAGGGGGTGTTAGTGTATGGGGGGTCAGTGTATAGAAATGTAAGGGGGAGTCAGTGTAGGGGTCAGTGTATGGGGGGTCAGTGTAGTGGGGGTAAGTGAAGGGGGGTCAGTGTAGGTGTCAGTGTATGGGGGGGTAGGTCTGTGTAGTGGTCTAGTAGGTTTGTGTAGGGGGCGCAAATGACTTGCCTTGCCCCGGGTGCTGACAACCCACGCTACGCCACTGAAGACTGCAGGCATATCATTACATGCCAGACCAGGGGAATTTCTCCAAAAAATGCTGCACATATGATTACATTTTGTCAATGATGCGTATAGTAGAACATCCACTCAATGCTGACATTTAAATAGGATTTTACAAACGGAATGATAAGTAAAGGCAAAACATACCATGCTATATATGATGCAGTATATCATTAATATTAGCACAGCAGTTTTTTAAGTCCCCATAGTTTTATTATCTGTTGATCCTTCCAGTAGAGCTGTTATTTTTCACTTCCTGTAAAAATTTGAAAACAATGTTCATGAATCACACAGCAGCAATGCCAACCCAGGGGACAGGGTAGTCTCAGGATCTGTCACCAACTCCAGGTGGGCCGACTCTCCTTCTCCAAGCCATTATCAGTACCCCCTCCAAACCTGCTTCTTGTTACCCTGGCATCGGCTACTAGAATGATGAGGCTTAAACTGAGTATACACTAATAATACTTCGAACAACAATGAGTACAACATTTTTTAGGAAAAATTGTTCAAGATTTCATTTGCTTTTAACATTCGCTTTTGGAATGAATGAACTTGAAAACCACAAACACTGTTAGATATTTGTGCATTCGATAAAAGCTTTACTTCCTGCTGAATTTTCTTGTCACTGTGGTAGAAAAAAAACATTGATTTGATCCAAGTAATAATTAGAAAAATTAACAAACATTCTTACAATGTTCTTGCAATGAAAAAAGGCCAAATTAAATTCTACCACTGTATACCCAGCTCAGGTGCATCCTGTTTCCACTGATCATCTTTGAGATGTTTCTACAATTTAATTGGAGTCCACTTGTGGTAAATTCAGTTGGTTGGACCTAATTTTGAAAGGCACACACCTGTACATTTAAGGTCTCACAGTTGACAGTGCAAATTAGAGCACAAACCAAGCCATGAAGTCCAAGGAATTGTCTGTAGACCTCCGAGACATGATTGTATCCAGGCACAGATCTGGGGATGGGTACAGAAAAATGTCTGCAGCATTGAAGGTCCCAATGAGCACAGTGGCCTCCATCATTCATAAAAGGAAGAAGTTTGGAACCACCAGTACTCTTTCTAGAGTGAGCCAAATTGAGTGATCGGGGGAGGAGGGTCTTAGTCAGAGAGGTGATCAAGAACCCGGTGGTCACTCTGAGCTCCAGCGTTTCTCTGTGGACAGAGGAGAACCTTCCAGAAGAACAACCATCTCTGCAGCACTCCACCAATCAGACCTGTATGGTAGAGTGGCCAGACGAAAGCCACTCCTCAGTAAAAGACACATGACAGCCCACCTGGAGTTTGCCAAAAGGCACCTGAAGGACCCTCAGACCATGAAAAACAAAATTCTCTGGCCTGATGAAACAAAGATTGAACTATTTGGCCTGAACAGCAAGCATCATGTCTGGAGGAAACCAGACACTGCTCCTCACTTGGCTAATACCATCCCTACAGTGAAGCATGGTGGTGGCAGCATCATGCTGTGGGGATGTTTTTCAGTGGCAGGAACTAGAAGACTGGTCAGGATCAAGGGAAAGATGAAAGCAGCAATGTACAGAGACATCCTTGATAAAAACCTTCTCCAGAGCACTCTGGACCTCAGACTGAGACAGAGGTTCATCTTCCAACAGGACAATGACCCTAAGCACACAGCCAAGATAACAAAGGAGTGGCTATGGGACAACTTTGTGAATGTCCTTGAGTGGCCCAGCCAGAGCCCAGACTTGAACTGGATTGAAGATCTCTGGGGAGATCTAAAAATGGTGATGCACCGACGCTCCCAGTGGAGCTCTTTTGTGTAGGTGAAGAGGATACTAAAGTGAAGTCTGTATACCTGGTCATTAATATTTAAATTTTTTCTCCTGAGACCCTCTTGCTTAACTAGCTTTTGACTGGATTTTCTTCTGTTGCTCTGTGTTCCCAAACCCTTGCATGACCCTAGTTTAGACCACTTTTTTACTTGTTTACCTTGTTTGGCCTTTCTACTGAATCTTTTAGCTTGCTATTTGGGTACATCTCTCTGGGTTTCTTTATGTCTCTGACCATGGTCTGGCTATAAATACAACTTTCTTACCAAATGGCATTCTCTGTCCTGCACTTTATGCTACAGATTTTCATCTTTTTAGTAGTAACTGAAATTTTATCATTGCTATGACCATTTTTTTATTGGCTGACCTATACAGTGGAGTATTTTGGGAAAGTGCATTTGCTTCTGTAATAAAACTGACCATCTAAATTGCTGGCCGAATCTACGTTGTAATTGAAACAAAGCTTTGAAATTCCATCAAACTTCCAGCTTGAGTCCAACAGTATTAGTCACAGAGGAATTTAAAAAGCTTACCAATGTAACCTCATACCAGTTCACATTTTTTTCTAATTGCTTAAAAGCCTGGTGGATATTTTGGGGGTTTTACTGGCCTACCTTTAGCCTAATGTTCTATAAGGGCTTGTAATGGTGTAGATGCCTCTTTTCTTGGGGTCATATTTTGTCTGTGACCAATTTTTCTATTCTAAATATAAATTGTGTATGAATGTATTTATTTAAGAGAGAAAGAATGTATTACAATTTGGTAAGAAACTGCAGGTTTTTTTTTTTTTATATTTTGTTAAAGAAGTTGCATTTGAACCAGGTGTGTTTTGTGTCAAACTACGTTAGACTAAAAAGTGCCCTGCAGCATGAAGCTAATGGAGCATAAACTGCACATGAGGTTCTGAGCTGTACCTTTATTTCAAGTGGAAAGGTGCTAATATGTATCACATAGAAATAAACACATTATGCAAATATTATTCACACTATGAACATCCAACAGTATGTATATAATCAACATATACATTTATTTTTATGACACTGTCCTTGCTGTCTGCCTAATTCTGTGCATAAATTAGAAAGCTGGAAAAATTGAATCTCTCTTAATAAAGATGAGCTCCAGGAATTATCTTTTTAAAACATATATTGGTCCAGCTTGGTTACATCTAATTCTTCATAGAGAAGGATTTTTGGGATATAGAAATTCACTGCAATAGCCAATGCAATATACAGCCAGCACTAGTGATGACTGAGCTAAGGTTCGGGCTGATGTGGCCATGTTAGGTTGTCAGTCTGCTGCAGGCTGGGAAATTCCCTTACCACAGCTGATTTGACTGACAGCCTGCCATGATGTCACAGCTTCCCGTGGGTCTGGACCAAACTGGGTTCAGCCCAAACCTTAGCTCATCACTATTCAGCACTGGTCTCCTCTGGGTATTGCTCAAGCAACTGGCCATCTGTATACTAAAACACAGGGCACTGCTCTTCAGACAATGTCTTGTACTTTTACATATAGAGGGCAAGTTTCTCGTGCAGCACCAGAACAGACCAACACTGGCTATAAGTAGCACAGGCTCGATTTGAGATATGAAGAATTTGATATAACCCTGTTGGACCAATGTAAGTTTAAAAAAAGGTAATTCTTAGAGTTCAGCTTTAAAAACTAAATATAACTAAAAACACCCAATTTTAATACAAATTTTTATTTTCTTCCTAAATGTTCTTGCTACACCCTGATAAAATCTTTGAACACATCTATACGCCATGTACAAGAAAGCAGACATTCAGGAGCTTTGATGGATAGCATGCTATGTTGGAAATGTAAGACACACCCCAAGATCAGTTTCAAACAGAGATATTTCAGTTTTATAGAGATCAACAAATCAGTAACATGGGATTGGATACTGGTTCCTTAAAGGGTGCAAATTATTTGGCACCTCCCCAGTGTGGCTGGCTAGAAAAGGGGGAAAATTTTGAGTGTGTATCATACCAGACTATGTGCCCTCAACATGGGGGGTGCCCATGTTAATAGGGACAAGGCCCTTATCCCCACAACCCTAGCAGGTGGTTGTTTGGGTCTGTGCAAAGGGGGATTATCTGAATTCTGAAGTCCCCTTTAATGCAAAGAGAGCCCCCAGATACCGCCTCTCTTATGTTGATATTAAACACTGAGCTCACCCCTAATCCTGATCATTAGCTTGCTAACTCTGCCTGCTGTTTGCTTTGACAATGTGTCTATGAACAACATTTCAGTGTCTGTTGGGCCTGTTAGTTATCGGTTCCCCCAGCATACCCTCAGTTATCAATGGCATATAAAGTTTTCAAAGCAATCATGTCTGTTTTAAAGGATAAGTTCATATTTGGAAACATGTTACATTCTCCTCCCGTTTTTAGAGTGGAACATATAACATGTTCCCACTCCTGTAGCCGCTGCCGGATCCACTGCCTCTAGTTACAGCAATTGGGAGATCTTCTCCCCCCGCTCACTGTTACTACTGAAAGAAAAAATGGCCATGCGGGGCTCCGCCCACCCAGCCACGTCATTCATTTACAGAATTTTGAGAGTGGGAAACTACAAGTACCGACAGCCTTGTAATCAGGGCCGGTGCTAGACTGTTTTACGCCCTAGGCAAGATCAGCTACTTGCGCCCCCCCCCCCCCCAAAAAAAAATAAAATAAAAAAGGAAGGGGTTAAAAACTGCTCTATGTCATATCCAGTGACCCTGATCTGATGGTTCCTCCATGTAATGCTGTCATACCCAGTGATCCCAATGTTCCTCTATGTCACATCAGGGGTCCCTGATGTTCCTCCATGTCATTCCCGGAGACCCTGATGTTTTTCCATGTCACACCCGGGGACCCTGATGTTCCTCCATGTCACACCTGGGGACCCTGATGTTCCTCCATGTCACACCTGGGGACCTCAATCCCCATGGCACACCCATGGTTTCCAATTCCTCATGGCACACCTGGTGACCCCAAACCCCTGTTACACTTGTGACCCCTCTCCCCCCAACAATGGTGGAAAGCCAGGGCCTGGTAGTTCTGCCACTGCCCCAGACACCTGGCATCTTCCTCTGTCCCTTCTTCCTCCCCCACTGCCACCCCTTTCCTCATTCATGATGGAGCGTGAGTGCTGACTCGTGGCTGCACCCCTAGGTGGCAATGCGCCCTAGGCGGCTGCCTAGTTTGCCTAGTGGAAGCACCGGCCCTGCTTGTAGTTCTCAATGAACTACCTGGGCGCTGTTATGCACTCTGCTAGTTCATTGTCTCTTCCTATCAATGTGTATCTGCCTGCCCGTATGAGGTACGGGCAAACAGATACATTGACAAGTCTGCAAGAGTCCTGCATGGCACCCGCGATCTGCTGATCTGCAATGCTTTACAGACTCCAAGTAAAAAAAAATAATAATATAATAAATACACATTTTTCACCTGCAAAAAGATGTGCATTTATTATTTTTTTTAAAAAGGTAAACTTATCCTTTAACAAGTAATTTACTTATTTACTACTTTGTTAAAATCTGGACAGCTATTGACTACCCCTGAAAAGTGGAATTTAGTACATAAAAGTTACACACATGCAAATATTTTTAGAATAGTTTTTTAGTTTGCAGGTACATTGAATAACATTTCCGAATGGGGGAATAGGTTCAGTTTAAATTCCTAAATTCAGAACATGGACTGTACCACATGTTATTTTCTTCCATTATATTGTTTAGTCTCTTTCCAGGATGCAATGGGGTTGATTTACTAAAAATGGAGAGTTCAAAATCTGGTGCAGCGCTGCATGGTAGCCAATCAGTTTCCAGTTTTTTAGTTTTTTTTTGTCAAAGCTTAACTGAATAAGCTGAAGTTAGAAGCTGATACGTTACCTTGCACAGTTGGACCAGATTTTGCCTTTTCAAGGATGGTATGAGCATGCAGACTAGGTTCTGTTCAGAGTACTACCCTAGTGAGAAGATGAGAGCACTGTTAGGAGCAACAATAAGGTCTGCCATGTTCTGGAAAAAGAGAAGAAAAGGTCCATGACGTTATTGAGCCAGCCAGAGTTTTGCTTTAAATGTTATTAGGCCCTGTTAAGAGCCTCAGTAAGAAATAAAGAAATGATGCAGCAGTTACCCATATATTATATGTCTGCTTTTCTTTAGTAGTCAAATATTTTTGTGGAAGCTCATTTTTGGTGAAAATATAAATACCTCAGTTGCTAGTAACTTTTCTTTTTTACTTTTATTGTCCATCTGAGGAAATCATCCTCTTTTGCCTTACTCACTGTCAGTTAGGATTCTGTCTGAATCCTCAGCAATCTGTAAGTTGTATGACCGCACTGCTCCTCTCCTCTTTTCTCAAGAACTATTCTGCTTGTAAATTACATAATCACAAACAATTTGAGGTTTTGAAAAGGATGCTGTAGAAGATGTGACCTGAGATGAACCAGGAAAGAACAGACCTATTTAGCTGTGATCAATGAAGCACAATGATGTTAAAAGGTAAATACCTTTTTCAGAATTGGTGGGGATGTTGAAGATGATTATATATTTATAGCCAATTATCATTTTTCAAACTCATACTGACATAACTCAATATAAAGTTTTCATGGCACTACAGAGTGTTGGCTGTGTGATAGAAACATGATATGCAACATTTCTCCCTACAGAAAAAAATGCAAAGACAAATTTATTGTAAAACATACAGTATAAAATGTAAATGTATAAAGGCTTATCGAACGCAGTATAAGATGCTAGTGCAATACCCTAACCAAAGAATTAGAATCCATCTAACTTGTAGGTTTTTACCTTAAAGGGTAACTCCACTTTCGTGGGGGGAAAAAATAGCAATTAAAGAAAAAATATTATAGCATTTACAATTGCGAAACAAGACATATTGTAATTGGATGTTATTAAAAATTACCTTTACCTTTCAATCTGTAGCTCTGTAATTTTCTGAAAATGCAATGCAATACGGCTACCTGCAGCTGTTCTGTCGACAGAATGTGTACTGATCACACCCCAGAAACATAATTTCCGGCTTGTGTGATTGGCTTACCCATTTTCCCAGAAGTCTGTACTAAGACATAAGTCATATTTCTGGCATCCCCTGCAACAAAATTGTCATTTTTGGTGCAGTACTTCCAATAGGAAATGGCGTTGAAAGGAATACAAACCCTGCAGCTTTTCTCATTAGTGCCCTGCAGGTGCACAGCTGATTGATAATTATGAGACCGCTCCCATTAGACTCACTTTCCTACATGGATACAGACAAACACACAGGGATTTCTTCAGAATAACAAAAGGTAGGAATCTGCAACAAAGTATGCTAAAAATCCTTTTAATGTACATAGATCACCCAGGGGGGAATGTTTTTTCTCAGCAAAAGTGGAGTTATGCTTTAATGCATTCTCTGCATTAGGATAAAAAAAACCTTTTAGGTGCAGCTCCCAACCCCCCCCCCCCCCCCCCCCACACACACACACACACATACACACACATATGGCAGCCATTGGCTCCTGCTGCTGTCAATCAAGTACAATGACTGACGAGGGAGAAGGGATGGGGCTGAGCTGCACTGTGCCCCCTGCAGCTGTTTGCCAGGGGGGTACTTAAGTAGGCAGGAGGAGCCAGAAGCTCTGGCAGAGGACCCCAGAAGAGGAGGATTGGTGCTGCTCTGTGCAAAACCAGAGCAGGTAAGTTTAACATGTTTAACATCACCCCCTTTTATTTCAGTCCACAGTCCCATGACAGCTAAAACCCTGGAATGTAGGTGAGCACTCTTAGGTCATTACATCTGATGCAGGACCAGTGGCCATGTGATCAGGATGGGACATGACTGCTGATTCCACATTTCAAGTCATGGTGTTGGTGAAAGGAGTGTTGACATGACCGGTCAGGTGACTGGTTGCCACAACTGGAAGACATTGGGATGGCAAATTAAAGTAAGAATTACTCAACGTTAGACTATTCACTAGAAAAAAAAAAAACACTTTATTCTTCTTTAGTTTGGGAGGAACAATGTACATTTTGTTTTTTATTATTACTGGCCATGTTAAGCCTCATACACACAATAGGAATAGCAGACAAATGATTGTCCGTTTTTTTTTTTTTTTTTTTGGATGCTAGTCTAATATCAAAAACCAATAGGTTACAAAAGTTACGAAAATTCTCATACAACAGAATTCATCTTGGGAAGTGATGTAATGTATTGTATTGTACTGTAATGTATTCTATCATTTCCGAGCATGTATATATATATATATATATATATATATATGTATATATATATATATATATATATATATATATATATATATACATAAGCGTGCGCAGCCTATTGCATTAGGGTGTGCACCCCAAAGCTCAGCAACACATGCCTTTCTCTGCAGCCTCTGGACAGTGAATGAATGGTAAATGACATATTGATTAGCTCCTTCCCCCATTCTCCATCCCGAAACATCCCCCGCAGTAGCTGGGGGGAGAGGAGAGGAGGGAAGCCAACAGCACTGTGGTGGAGAGGCACAACACGGGGGGAGCCCGGGCAGTAGGGGGAATTGGCATCACACTGAGTGATTAGGGTGTGCCCAGGCACACCTGGCACACCCCCTGCGCACACCTATGTATATATATATGATCACTGCTGCATATTATGTCATAAAAACAAAACAAGCCGGGCAGACTTACAATGATGGCTGCCACTCCAAGCACGCAGATGCGGTGGCATGACGACAGCACGTAGACCCCTCCCAACATGTTTTGTGCATACACACGTCCTCTCCTCAAGGGATACATGCCCAAGGGAGGGCATAATTGGTGGAGGCTGTCTATCAATGGATTTTCAATGGCACCTGGTGGAGTTTGTTGGTTTTTGTTTTGCGTTTGGTCTGTTTTATCTCTGATGAGTGCATAGTGGAACAGAGTCTAAGCACTGATTGAATCTTTCTACATGTGTTCTACACATTTTTTCACTCCAGATGTTTTCACTATATAATTGCCTGGACTATATGCTATTATTTTCATGTGCATATGCTTATTTTTTTCTTGGATTTATTATTTGTTTGATGTATTATATTCAATTTATTTTTGTATTTTGAATGAAGCATTGCACTTCTATTAATTGAGTTTATTCACAAGGTTTCATACAGTAACCTTGCGTACCAGCAGCCATATTGTTCTGAGTGCTCACTATATTATTTCTCTTGGAATAACCTTTTTTATATTTGTTACATCATATATATATATATATATATATATATATATATATATTATAATATTTATATATTGTCTTACCTTAATATCCTACCTAGCTTCCCCCTGCTTTTTATAGCTTAGGAGGGGGCTGTGGGGTAATGTTAACCACCTGCCGATCGCCTACCGCAGATATACTGCGGCAGGCTGGCTCGGCTGCGCAAACTGATGTATGGGTACGTCAGTTCGTGGGAGCGCTCCTGGGGCACGTGTGTGTCGCTTGAGGCACAAGCCTGCACTTATTAGGAAGCAGGGAAGCTGATACAAGGGAAGCCGTGCATGCGTGATCACTCCCCGCTGAGAGAGTTGTAAACACAGTAGACCGTTGTTCTCTCTGGAATGAACACAGAGTGTCTGTGATCCTCCTATTTAGGATCACAGGTCTCTGTGTTGATTCCAGAAGTACCTCCCCCATACATTTAGAAAACACTCTCCTAGGCTCACACTTAACCCTTTGATCACCCCTGGGTTAACCACTTCCCTGCCAGGGTCATTATTAAAGTAACAGTGCATATTTTGCAAATATGCACTGATTACTGTAGTAATGTCACTGGTCCCCCCAAACGTGTAAAAAATGTAAGTTAGGGGTTCGATCTGTCCACCGCAATGCCACAGTCCCATTAAAAATTGTGGATTGCCGCCATTACTAGTAAAAATAAAAAATAAATAAAAATGATATTAATCTTTCCCCTAGTGTGCAGACGCGATAACTTTTAACCAATGAATATACACTTAATGGGATTTTCTTTGCCAAAAATATGTAGCAGAATACAAATTAGCGTAAAATTATGAAAACATTTGATTTTTACATTTTTTTTTATTGGGAATGTTATATAGCAGAATGTGAAAAATATAGTTTTTTTTGTCAGAATTGTCACTATTTTTTTGTTTATAGCGCAAAAAATAAAAATCGCACAGGTGATCAAATACCACCAAAAGAAAAGCTATTTGTGGGAAAAAAAGGACATTAATTTTATTTGGGTACAGCCTCACATGACCGCGCAATTGTCCGTTAAAGTAACCCAGTGCCGAATCACAAAAAAATGGCCTGGTCATTAAAGGGGCAAAACCTTCCAGTCCAGAAGTGGTTAATTAACCTCCCTGGCGGTATTCCCGAATGTGGCTTGGGGTTAATATACAGTGCCAAAAGCAGTAACCCTGAGCCACACTTGGGAATACCCCACAATCAAACTTACCTCCCACTGCGATCCCCCGCTGTCCTCCCCCGCCATCCTCCAGCCATCCTCTCGCTGTCCTCCCGCTGTGTGATCCGGCCGATGCCGGCACCATCTTCCTGTTCCCTTCCTTGCGAGCGCCGTGACGTAGGGGTGTGGAACCAGTGGGAGATTCAAAAAATAAATAAAACAAAATGACATGATACAGTGTAATCTGTTAGGATTACAACTTTGTATCATGCCATTTCACCACAGGTTTTACCTAGTGGCTTTTCCAGTGCCCTGCCTGTACTTTTGCTGTTCTTTGTGCCTGCAAAATTGAGAACGTCCATGGCATTCAAAAATCTTTCTTATAGCTCAAAAGCGCTTTTGGATGAACCAGAAAACAGCGACGGTGAATCGGAATTATTTGAAGTACTGAGCGATAGTGATTTATAGGAAAATTTGTCATCAGGTACTAAAAGTGGCAACAGCGACGATTCTGCGACTGAGCTCAGCGATGTACAAATTTGGTGCTCTATTGACTGCGGTACGGATCAGGCAGCGCCCCCAAGATTCCCATTTAGTTGAGCACCTGGTATGAAAGTTGACGTTGACCATGACAACCCCTTGGCATACCTACAATTATTTCTGACCGATGAGGTTATTGAAAAAATAGTTACCGTGACAAACCGTTACAAAGAGCAACAACTGGTTATGAATCAGAAGTTTGTAAGATGCAGAAAGTGGGAACCAGTGACCAAAGATGACATTTGGAAATTTCTGGGCCTAATAATACTTCAGGGAGTGGTGGGGAAACCCCTGTAGAAGTGGTATTAGACAACCAAAACATTACCTGTCACTCCATTCTTTGGCACGGTCATGTCAGAATACAGATTCTCCCTCATAATAAAATATCTCCACTTCGAAAACAATGAAGAATTTGATGAAATGTATTATCATTATATTATAATTTATGATTTCCTGTTTCAAACTTTATCATACCCATGATGTCTACTAGACTCTTGTTTAGACAGATTTAAATGAGTTATTCCTAAGAATTACAGGCCTAAAATATAAAACAACAGATTTCCATGCAAAACACTGTACCGCTTTTAGCACAAAAATTCTGACATAGTCAGACCGCCACCGCCAGGGAGGTTATAGCAGTTTTGCACCCAAAAGTAAACATTTATTATATTTCAGGTTCCAAACTCTTAGATGTGATGACTGCATTATTAGGGTGACAGCAAGTGATAAAGACTTTAACTGTGTGAGTTCAAATCAGTTGCTATTTGTTTTTGTATTTTGAAGATAGTTGGGAAGTATGAAGTATGATGTGTCTGTGTACGTTTATTGTCTCAGTCCATTGTCTGCTGCTCTGTGTGCAGATATCATCTACATTGTCTTTACCCCTGTGTGGATATATCATCCTCTCCATTGTCTTTACCTCTCTGTGCACATATAATCCTCTGCATTGCCTGCCCCTCTCTGTGTACATATAATCTCTCTATTGTCTTCTCCTCTCTATACACAAATCATCCCATTCATTGTCTGCCCCTCTCTGTGCACATATCATCCTTTCCACTGTCTCCATTGTAGTAGGCTCCATCCACAAGAGTCTCCTGATGCCAAGCTCTTCCCAGGAAGTATTCCCTGCACTAAGGATATCTTGTGGGTTCAAAATTTGCAGTCTCAGTAAATGTTTGTGCAAGTTCAATCAGGAGACATTTTTCTGTTGGTGTCGATTCTGTTGACATTTTGTGTTGGTGGGGTCTATTTTACGTTTGGAGTGGAGTATTGATTTGTTACTGACCATCCATTCTTTAACAATTTGCCTAACAGCACCATTTATAAATGACAGCTGGTAGACAGGGATTTTAAATACAGTAACAGACTGTGGAAATCTAATAGACCCCCGAAGTCTCAGTAGAGAAAACCTGTCACATCAAAATGCTTTTACAAAAGGGGCTATTGCCCCCTATGTGATAGCAATCATGTTATTTGTAATTAAAAAAAAAAAGTATGAATTTGATGATTGCACTACACAAATTACAGGAGGGGGGGCAGAGGTGCAGGAAAGGTTAGACAGGTACTGGTTGTAGGGGACTAAATTATTAGAAGCACAGAGAAGGCAATCTGTCACAAAGACTGTGGTTGCCGAACAGTATGTTGTTTACTGGGCGCTCGGGTTACTGGCTCTTTAATAGGGTGGGTTCAGATCTGTTGGGAAGAAAGATGGCCATGAAGTTGGAGGAGCTTTAAACTAGGTTATGGGGGAGGGTTCAGAGTAAGTGATACCTGGCAACGAGCAAAGAAAAGAGGGTAATAGTAGAGTCAGTAGTGATAATTTAGCTGTAACATCTAATCCCGGGATGAATGAGTGGACAAATCAAAAACAAAGCCTGAGAAAACATAAGGAGAATTTATTATGCACTGAGAGGCGCATACACAAATGCCAGGAACCTAGCTAATATAATGAATAAACTGGAGCTGCTAGTACACGAGGACACTTAGACTTTGTGTGAATAACAGAAACTTGGTTTGACAGCTCACACAACTGGCTGGCAAATATCCAAGGGTATTCCTTGTATCAGAAGGACAGGGAAGGTAGAAGAGAGGGAGGAGTGTTTCTATTTATCAAAAATGATGTAAGGGTGTTAGAGAGGAGTGACATTGTGAACAAGACAAGGGGGGAGGTGTAATCCGTGTGGGTGGAACTTCAAAGAGAAGAAGTAAGTGGGAAATTAATAGTGGGGGTATGTTACAGGTCCCCCCCCCCCCCAATCTGAAGGAGAAGGAGGCGAAGGAGCTGGACATCCTTTCACAGTTAGAAATGGCAGCGAGGCAGGAAAATGTCATTGTAATGGGGAACTTAAATTATCTCAATATTGACTGGGCAGAGGGGACAGCTCACTCATTAAAGGTCCGTCATTTCCCAAATGTCTTACAGTACAACTTCATGTCTCACCTGGTGAATTCCCCAACTAAAATGAATGTAACGTTAGATTTTTTAATTATGTATGATCCAAGTCTGATCTCAGATGTGGCAATATGGGACAACTTGGGATCTAGCAATCACAGAATGATCACATTTAGCGTAAATCATAGGAAAATGAGGCAGAAGGGAAGCACAAGAACACTAAATTTCAAACGTGCAAGCATTTCTGAACTACACTCAATACTACAGGACATCAGTTAGGACCAAATCCTAAACAAACATTGAACACTGAAAAAAATATGAATGCTTTAGAAACATAATAAACAAAGGGATCACACAGTACATTCCAATGGGAAATAAATATAGTAGAGTGAAGCTTAAATCTGGGTGACTAAACCATAACTTAAAAAGTCTTATTAAAGTGAAAAAAAAAAATGGCCTTTGAAAAATATAAAGCAGAGGGGGCATTGTCAGCATTCCAACACTACAAAGAATGCAAAAGGAAGTGTAAGAACAAAATCAGGGTGGCTAAAAAAGACTATGAGAGGCACATAGCTGAGGAGAGGTATAAAAATCCCAAAAAATTCTTTAGATATATTAACAGTAAAAAAATCTAGATCGGAGCACATTGCTCACATATAAGACGATGATGGGAGGATGGTTACAGATGACACAGAAAAAGGAAACTGTACTAAATGCTTTTTTCTCTTCAGTTTTTTCACAGCAAAAGGAGGGGTATACTTACCACACAAGTATTGCAAGTAACTAGAGTTGAGCGAACACCTGGATGTTCGGGTTCGGCGGGTTCGACCGAACTTGAAAAAAAAGTCCGGGTTCGTGACCCGGACTTAACCCGAACTTTGTCCCGAATCCCGAACCACCTTGAAGTCAATAGAGACCCGAACTTTTGAGCACTAAAATGCCTCTAAAACAAACATGGAAAGGGCTAGAGGGCTGCAAATGGCAGCAAAATCATCTTAAGAGCATGGCAAGTGCTCTGCAAACAAATGTGGATAGGGAAAAAACACAAAAAGAAAACATAAAAAACAGAAAAATAAAAAATAATCATCTTAACCTCCCTGGCGGTATGATTCTTTCGGATTTTAGGTGCTGAAAGCGGAACCATGGTGCTGTAGGCCTGAACTTTAATGTAACAAACATACCTTTTTTTTTTTTTTTTTTTTTAAAAAGAAGACTTGACAACAGACTTGCTGGATTGATTGGCCGCGGCCATTTATTAAAATATAAATACAATATATACTTAAAATGGTTCAGCTCAAGAGCTCGAACCAACCAAACTCCACACACAAATGTAATGCAGCTTAGCCAAAGAGCTCAAACTGCATATCCAATAACTTAAAATAAAAAACCATTCCAATTTAGGAATTTACAAAAACAAAATGACCGCGACAAATGGGGGCGGGAGGGAGGGAAAAAACCTTCTTCCTCTGCTCCCGCTGACTGAGCCAGGGCTCACTTAAACTTCTTCTTTTATAGGCAACTGATTAACATAACGGTATTCAAATTTGACCAATTACCTTTTAGTGACCAGTATTTTACCAATCTATTTCATCCCTTTAACTGACCAATTGTATTTCTATGTTTAATGACCAATAACCTTACTACTTTAAAAAAACTGACAATTTTTCCTTAACTATTGTCAAGCCACAGCCCCATATATGCTGATTGGGTACTTTTGGACCCCATCTGCATATTCATGGTGCTGTAGGCCTGAACTTTAATGTAACAAACATACCTTTTTTTTTTTTTTTTTTAAAAAGAAGACTTGACAACAGACTTGCTGGATTGATTGGCCGCGGCCATTTATTAAAATATAAATACAATATATACTTAAAATGGTTCAGCTCAAGAGCTCGAACCAACCAAACTCCACACACAAATGTAATGCAGCTTAGCCAAAGAGCTCAAACTGCATATCCAATAACTTAAAATAAAAAACCATTCCACCAGCCAAACACATAATTCATGTGTTTGGCACCACCACCACGCCAGCGGCCTTCTCAACACAAGTCTGTATATCAAGATTTAAAATATCATTAGCTATGTCAGATAAATGTATCATATCAGACCTATAAAATCCCAAAAGCCCACCTTCAAGATCAGAGTGTCGAAAAGAAAAACCCGAAATTGAAGGTAGAAATTTGGAAACAGCTCTATTAATCCGTTTCCTACTTTTTTCCAAGAACGCATAGTCATCGGAAAACCATAAGAGACGGGGGACAATTTCAGAAAAAACAAAACAACAATGAGGAAAAATAGAATGAAAAAAACAAAAAATCTGCCTTAATATTCAAAAGAAGATCCACTGACTTCCTAAAACCCAAGTCATTGCCCCCTAAATGTACAATAAATATGTCAGGGGTAGGCCACTGAAGGCAAAGTCTATCAAAAGTGGCTGCCAAATACCTCCACGACATTCCCCGGTTGCTGAACCAAAAAAGTTGAATTTCTGATGAAGGAAATCCTAATTGTACGCCATAAGGACGAAGCTCAGCACGTTTGTAGTCCCAATAAATGTACGAGTGGCCAATCAACCACACTACTTTAGGAGTACCTGAAATTTAAATGCATGCGTTAGGCCTGATGTATGATCTAAATGCTTCAGATTGCCATCTGCCAATAGCTTTAATGGTATCTGAAGAAAAGCCAAATTTAGCCGCAGTAGTAGCAGCACCCATCCTGAAAGAGTGTGCAGATATTGGCAGGTGGCTTAAGTGCAAAAACGACAGACAACGTTTCAAAACATAATTAAACTGATAAACTGTCAAAGGGGAACCCGAAATATGCACAAAAATTTGGGGGAAAGGCAAAGGCCGAACCCTAACATATGCAATAGACCATAACACCGGACAAATATTTCCAGAAGAACACTTGCGAAGAGACACCCAATTGCCTTTCCCCAACCTATCAGTTTTACTATGCCTCAGAAAAATACGCAATTTGCCATCTAAAATAGACACATCCGAAAAAAACAAGCCATTAGCAGCATGCTTAGCAGTAGCCAACAGCTCCGAAATTCGGAATGCGCCGAAATAACAGACACAAAATGCGCATTTGAACAACAAACTTTCATATGCGGAAGAACAAACTGTGTCAACCGCTGTGCAAAGTTGACCCAAAAGGGACAGAGATATAGCAAACCTCCGATCATGTGTGACCACCGACCTGCGATACCCCTTCAACGCGGTCCTTACTGAAAAAAAGTCCATAAAAGAAGGACCTCCATTCAGTTTAGCAAAAAATGAAACACCAGATAAGGATTTCAAAATATGAGAGTAGGAATAATTCTTTTGCATCAAATAATTCAAAAATTGTAGCACCACATTTTCATGAAAAGAATTAGGGGCAAATTTCATTTCACGCAGAAAAGAAAGCCACAATTCCCAAGAAGAATGGTAAGCACGCCAGGTAGAAGGTGCCAATGCATTACAAATAGCTGAATCAACTGCGCTCATACCAGGCTCCAAAGGTGAGGAGGGCAAGGTAGGCCAACAACATCCGCTCCTGGCGCCAAAGCATGGAAACGGTCCATCTGCTGACGAGAAAGGGCATCAGCGACATCATTAGACAACCCAGGAACATATTTAGCCTTAAGCCAAATATTAAATCTCAAGCACAACAAAACTATATGTCGCAACACAGAAATCACTGGGAGAGAACGAGAAGCCAAACAATTCACTGCAAACACTACACCTTTATTGTCTGAATGTAAACTAATGCGCTTGTTACGAAATTCAGGGCCCCACAATTCCAATGCAACAACAACTGGAAATAGTTCCAACAATACAATACTAGAGGTAAGTCCCTTGAAATTCAGGTAGGATGCCACTTACAAGCAGACCAACGTCCGTCCCAGAATGCACCATATCCATGGGAACCAGCAGCATCGGTAAACAAATTAAGAGCAACTGACGAACAAAAACAGTCCTGCCACAAGGAAGAACCATTAAATTCATCCAAGAACCGTAACCAAATCACCAGATCTTCTCTAATCTCAGAAACAACCCTTATAAAACGATGAGGCCCTACTAAACCAGAAATGGCCCTATACAATCTTTTAGAAAAAACTCTACCCATAGGCAATACTCTGCAAGCAAAGTTCAACATACCAAGAAGAGACTGGACTGTCTTAAGTCTCACTTTAGGTTTGCTCAAAACATAATGCAAAAGAAACTTTAACCTTGAAATTTTTTCTAAAGGCAAACGAAATTCCATAGTAACAGTATCAATGACAATGCCTAAGAATTCAAGGCAAGTCGTAGGAGCAACAGACTTACCTTCGGCCAACGGAACATTGAATTCAGCACAAACCGCCTGAAATTCCTTAAACATACGCAAACAATCAGATGTACCAGCAGAACCCATAAAGAGGAAATCATCCAAATAGTGCAAAATTGCACAGGAATTGCACCGATAAGATACCACCCACTCCAAAAAGGTAGAAAATTTTTCGAAATAAGCGCAGGATAGGGAGCACCCCATCGGCAGACACCTGTCAAAGTAGTAAAAACCCTCAAAAAAGAAACCTAGAGAGCTAAAAGCACTGGGATGTATAGGCAACAGCCTAAAGGCCGACTTCACATCCGCCTTAGCTAACAAAGCCGAAGACCCCACTATCCTAATCTTATCTAACGCTTCATCAAAAGTTGCATATGTAACCGAACATAAGTAAGGGCTGATCTCATCATTTAGGGACATACCATCTGGATATGATAAATGATGTATCACCCTAAATTCCCCAGGCTCCTTTTTAGCTATAATGCCTAACGGGGATATACGAAAATTCTCAAAAGGTGGATCCGCAAATGGTCCAGACACCCTACCCAGCTCAATTTCTTTAGCAATTTTTAGACGAACTATTTCACTAAAGGAAGCAATGGAAGGCAGGTTAGCTTGGATAATGCAACCTGAACCTGTAAAAGCAGGTAGAAAAAAACCAGAATCAAAACCTTGAAAAAGCAAAAAGGCATTTTCACTGTCTGGGTAGAGATGTAGCCATGGTAACATTTTTACCAAGCTCACCCGAGTTTCCGCTTTTGAGAAAAAGACTTTCTCTAGGATTTTGAGCCACCATACCTGAGGCCTTCTTAAAACATTTAGTAGCAGGATGTGACCCAGCACAAAAAGAGCATTCATGCCTAAATCTGCAGTTATTAGGCCATTTACATTGGCTGTCATTAAAACCGAAACATACACCTTTACGGTGCTGTCCCAAAGTCCCTGTTTTAGGAAAAACGACAGGCTTTTGTGGTAACAAAAGATTAATCCACAGCCCAACGTCTTTAACTCCCCAAGTCAGGGACTTGTAAATAGATAATTTCTGTCGAAAAGACTCGTCATAACCATACCAACCCAGACCTGGAAAACTCTTATACGCCTCCAAAATAATTTCCAGGTGCTGGAACAATCCGCTACACAGCTCAGGTCTCTTTTCCCCAAAAACACTCGCAAAGATGCAGAAACCCTGTAACCAATTGTTAAATGAACGTGGAGGAGATCTAAGCTTGTCCTCATGTACTTTGTCACCGTCAAATTTAGAAGGTCTAAAGTTAGGTAACAAGGATAAAACATCCACATAATCCCCATTCCAAATTTTTTCTTTCACACCATCTTTAAGATGAAACCCCAATGGGGAAACAGCACACGGCAATGCCTCCTTAAAATGGTGAGTAGGAATAGCAACAGAAGGTAGGGGGGGAGAAACACTGGCCATAACACCACTACCACTAGCCATCTCACCAGTAGGAATAAAAACATCATTACAATCACCCCATACCTCATGTAAATTAGGGACTACATTACCAGCAACATCGGATAAACAAGCAGGGTTAACAACATTACATTTAGGCATTAACTTGTCACAAAAAGACTGAAACATGTCAAAAAATGTTTGCATCACAGCATTAGACTGAGGCTCACCTTCAATACCTGCGCCACTAGTGACCGCAGGACCAGGAGAAGGCGACCGTTGAACCCTCGGAATCACCGTCGATGAAGGATCAGGGACGACCGACCTTGTACTCGTAGCAACTGCCACTCTCTGACCATCCACCGGAGCTTCATCCCTCCCCCTCTTCGCTGCCCCTCTCGCAGCAGAAACGGGAACCGGACCGAACCTCCGTGGACGTTTTGATAGCCGTAGAGATCTCCTAGAGACTCCTCCATCTTCGGCCGACGAGCGGATATGACGACCGCGGAAGTCGTCACCGAGGTCAGGTCCTCCAACATTACCGATTTGCCGCCTTGAAGATGCGTCATTTCCTAGGTCAACGGGGGCCGGAAGAACGTCATTAGCAGGCGACGAAGATGGCGGATCCGATGTCCCGGCAACGACCGATTCAGGCTGCATCGACAGGCACCTCCGCAACCAGGCTTCTCCATCAGCACTGCTCGCTCTTTCTACCAACTGCTTCAAAAGCGACTCCATCCAGGCAAGTCACAGGCAAAAACCTTCTTCCTCTGCTCCCGCTGACTGAGCCAGGGCTCACTTAAACTTCTTCTTTTATAGGCAACTGATTAACATAACGGTATTCAAATTTGACCAATTACCTTTTAGTGACCAGTATTTTACCAATCTATTTCATCCCTTTAACTGACCAATTGTATTTCTATGTTTAATGACCAATAACCTTACTACTTTAAAAAACTGACAATTTTTCCTTAACTATTGTCAAGCCACAGCCCCATATATGCTGATTGGGTACTTTTGGACCCCATCTGCATATTCATTATTTTGCTTGCAATTCTGGAGAATGAGCAGCCCAAACCAACTATTTACTAATGATTTCTTTTTACCGTGTGTTCTTCTTTATAACATCCCGAGTATGATAAAGTTTGAAACACAAAATCCTAAATTATAATATAATAAATAACTATAAAATAATAATATAATAATAACACTTTTTTTTTCCAAAAAATAACACTTTTTATTCAATAAATGATAGTAAATCATATAATCAAAAACACTGACATTTTTTTTTGTCAAACAAGGATGCAATATATTTTTTTTCCCAAAAAGGATGCAATATTACTCTTCATACTGCTTCAATAAACGTCCCGGGTGTGGAAAATTTTGAAACAGGGTACAGCGCAAAGTCCAACATCACAGTCTGGACAGTAGTACTGTGTTTCCTTTCTTATTTTCCGCCCGGTGTCGTCGGGCTTGGAACAGCACACCACACACATTCTTGTGGGTGCAGTCTTCTTCTCCGTCGGCGGAATGAGGTCCATAAAATGACGACCGGTCAGTCGTTCGGGGTTCACGACACCAGCAGCACGGCGTCCGGATCGACTTACAGTTGGTGTCTGGTGCCTGAGAAAAATCAGCTCCGCAATTTTCCACACAAAGTCCGCATGGATCACAGGCCGGTCACTTTTCTTTTTTAGCAGAATGAAGGCATTCCATAAACACTGCAAAAACAAAGAGTTAAATAATGTATGACCGAAGAGTCAGTCTCATATAATAACTCGCCCCGCGCACAGTAATCAAATGAAAGATAAGTGGCAACAAACACTAAATTATAAAAGACGCACAGTCTCAAAGCAGCTGCTATACACAAAGAAATGTTAGGAAAGGTGTTGAGGATATTAAACCAAGTAAAACAAACTGAACACTAGCAGCGCTAAAATACACAGGTCTATTGTATAAAACAATGTCCTTAAAGACTCATATGATATGTGTGTATACAGTCCATGCAGTGATAAACTGGCACAATCCGTCCACCAGGGCAGGGGAGTGAGGGGTCCTGTCTACTCTCCCAAAATTCAAGCCCACTCCAGTGCTCCCCCCCTTAGATTGAACACTCACCAGAAACTGGTGAATATAGAGCCTTCAATGAGGTCCACCAATCAGCGGGTATATAGATCACTGCTGGGCTGCTCCTTCCTCCAACTTTTCCTCAGTTCAAGAATTCATGTAATCGAACAAAGTAGGGGCAACAATAGTGTAATTCCGTAACACTTTATTAAGATCACACACAATGCAAACCCCTCTCCCCTCCAAATGGCTACTTACAAGAGGGCAGTGGAGTGCAGGCATAAAGCTCAAAATATGTACACCTGATGACCATTCCAAACCATTCCTGTAGCAAATGGGAATAACGGATGATATCCAGTGTGGAAGGTATAGCGACCGCACACATCGGCTCTGATGTTTCGTCCACTTGACTTCTTCTGAGAGCCCGATGTTCGCGGCGCGGTCGTAATCCTTTAATGCAGACGCCGGCGCATGCGCACCAGCATCCATTTAGGGGTCACCCGGAAGTGTAAGGTGTTTAGTGCACATCCTGCATCGGTGTTCCGATGTTCGGATGTGCACTTCCGGCCGGACGTGATGACGCCCATCCGCCGTCAGCCTGAGACCCGATGATCGATGACAACTTCCGGTTACACCCCGGAAGTTCATCATCGTCCACCTCGGAAAACACCGGCTCTGCAGACAACCCTTAACATCGGGCTCCAGACTGGGCAATGGATCTTACTAGACCCATACAATCACCAAACCGGATCACCCTCCCACTCGACTATATCGCTGTATACCAGCATATATACCCGGGGCAATTTACACCAGTATTAATAGTACAACGCATCCATATTTATCACTGAATGCCTTGCACTTGACATCAGCAACTAGATGAAAAGTACTAATATTATGCATACAATAAAAATATTAAAAATCGAGCATCACATATGCAGTCTGATACATATAGTACATTCATAAAACTACATCAATAATACATAAATAGCAGCAAAAAATTCATAAGCATGTATATCTAAAATATTAAAATGTTAAAATCTTCCAGAAATGTATAAATATACGTACATATAAGGACATATATAAACTCCAATTTGGAGTGACCGTAAACCCGATCTTAGATCAATAAATAAATAAATAAAAGAATACCCAATATATCAAAATTATATATAAAAACAGACACAAGAAAAAAGAACAGAAAAGCAACACCAGGGAAAGAAAAAAGGTTCAGCACCTGATCTTTCTACAAACCTATATACCCACATCAGATGATTACAAAATGGATGTTAACCTACATATGATGCAATACGTGCTGCCACCCAAAAATCTGGATAAAACCCCATCCTTACAATTAATAATTGCTGATAAAGCAGTTAATATCCAGATCAACATTTAAACCTTTGGGGTGCAAACTAACCGTCAGGTAGATCCAGTGTGTTTCGCGCTTCGAGACCTCACGAACCCTATTTGAGCCCCTCCATACCGATTCCACTTTCTCTATACCCCAAAATCTGAGGTGAGTAGGGTCCCTATTGTGGAAATCTCGGAAATGGAGTGACACACTGTGATCCTTAAAACCATTACGGATATTTGTAATGTGTTCAGACACTCTCGTGGTTATTGTCCGTTTGGTCCTCCCAATGTACAGTAAATTGCACGGACGCTGCAAACAGTAAACCACATGAGCAGAGCCGATGTGTGCGGTCGCTATACCTTCCACACTGGATATCATCCGTTATTCCCATTTGCTACAGGAATGGTTTGGAATGGTCATCAGGTGTACATATTTTGAGCTTTATGCCTGCACTCCACTGCCCTCTTGTAAGTAGCCATTTGGAGGGGAGAGGGGTTTGCATTGTGTGTGATCTTAATAAAGTGTTACGGAATTACACTATTGTTGCCCCCACTTTGTTCGATTACATGAATTCTTGAACTGAGGAAAAGTTGGAGGAAGGAGCAGCCCAGCAGTGATCTATATACCCGCTGATTGGTGGACCTCATTGAAGGCTCTATATTCACCAGTTTCTGGTGAGTGTTCAATCTAAGGGGGGGAGCACTGGAGTGGGCTTGAATTTTGGGAGAGTAGACAGGACCCCTCACTCCCCTGCCCTGGTGGACGGATTGTGCCAGTTTATCACTGCATGGACTGTATACACACATATCATATGAGTCTTTAAGGACATTGTTTTATACAATAGACCTGTGTATTTTAGCGCTGCTAGTGTTCAGTTTGTTTTACTTGGTTTAATATCCTCAACACCTTTCCTAACATTCCATAAACACTGCTCCAGGAGGTGTCTGAAAATGTTTTTATAGTATTTTTTCTGCTGTTTCCGCATTGCTGGATAGAAAGTCATGGCCTGGTCAGCTCTGTCCACACCTCCCATGGTGTTATTATAATCAAAGGGCCAGTTGCGGTTTCAGCACATCTTTTCCCCCTTTTGTATGGACCATGACAGTGGCGGTGTTATGGATGGTGCTCATCAGGCAGACATCTTTTTTGTCGCGCCATCTAAGTGCCAACATTTTGCCTTTCTGCCAGGCAACTAACTCTCCGGGCTTGAGTTTTTTGTTGGCAAAGCTGGGGGGCATGTCACACCGGTTTGCTCTGACGGTCCCATACGCATCCGTCTTATGCTGTAGAAGGAACTCAAGCAGTTCTGGGGACGTGTAAAAATTGTCTGTAGTGACACAGTACCCCTGATCCAGCAGAGGCTCAATAAGCGTCAGAACAGAAGCAGTTGCCATCCCATAGCTGCTGAACCTTGGGTTGAACTTGGTTCCTCTTCCGGTATATAGGACCGAGTTCCAAATATAGCCAGAGCTGGATTCACACAGCATAAAAGATTTGATTCCAAAGCGTGCTCGCTTGGACGCAATATATTGGATCCAGCTAAGTCTCCCTTTATATGCCATAAGACTTTCGTCAATGCAAATGTCTCTTTCTGGGACATAGGACCGCTGGAAGTTTTTCAAAATTAATTGATAAATGTCCCAGATTTTTTTCAGCTTCGGAGCCGGATGAGATGTTTCATCAAAATCCTCATTATTGGCAAAGTGCAAATATCGCATAATAAGGGAAAATTTGTACTCCGACATAATGGTTCCAAAAAAAGGTGTGGCCAATAATTTGTTTGTGGTCCAATACCACTTCTGCAGGGGTTTCCCCACCACTCCCTGCAGAATAATAAGGCCCAGGAATCTCCAGATATCCGCACTGGTAACGGGTTCCCACATCCTGCTCCTGGAAAACTGCCGATGTGCTGCGGCTTGTTGTTCCTGGTACCGGTTGGTCTCCACAACAATTTTTTCGATGACCTCATCAGTCAAAAAAAGCTGCAGATACGCCAAGGGGTTATCCTCCTCAACATCAACTTTGAGACCAGGCGTTCTGGTAAATGGAAACCTTGGGGGCGCTACGTGCTCCGTACCGCAGTCGATCACGCACCAAGTACGCACATCGCTCGGCACATCATCATCACTAAACTCACTTTCAGCGTCGGATGACGAGCTTCCCCATGAATCGCTGTCACTCCACTCTCCGTGCGATTCGGGATCGCTGTCGCTATCGCCCAGCAGGTCATACACTGCTTTTGATGTTGCGGTGCGCTTGCTTGAGGCCATGGTCGCTCTGCAATGATCCAGATACAAAGTATGGGAATAATGCAGGAAGTGCAATGGAGAAAGCACTGGGGGGCAAATAAAGGTCACTTTATTATATTTTGGGAATGTAATCCAATAGGATTACAGTGTATCAGTGTGTTTGGTGTTTATACTTTTTGAATTTGCCGCCGGTTCCACCCCCCGGCGGACGTCACGTCGCCGGAAACGGAAGCCGGGGCTGACAGACGATCGAGAGGAACATTCGCCGCCGAACACCGCTCTCATACATCGCTGGATCCCGGAGAAAAGGTAAGTGAAACCTCCACCAGGATCCAGCGATCTTCCTAGCGCTACCCCGAGTGTGACTCGGGGTTACCGCTTTTGGCTCAAAAATCTTACCCCGAGTCACACTCGGGAATACCGCTAGGAAGGTTAAATGATGTAGGAGGAGGACGAGGCCCATATGGAGTAGGAGGTTGAGGTGGTGGAGGATATGGCGGTGTAGGTGGAAGCGGCGGCGGCGGTGGAGGAGGAGGACGAGGCCCATATGGAGTAGGAGGTTGAGGTGGAGTTGGATGTGGCGGTGTAGGTGGAAGCGGCGGTGGAGGAGGACGAGGTAGCCATCACTGTTTTTTGTTTTTAATTTTATTTCTTTTTAAATTAGGGTACATCCCAAAAAGAGTGAGAAAGATCAAAAATACAACAATGGCTGGGTAAGGCCGGTATACATGTCTATTCTGCACAAGGTACGGACAAGTCCTGTGGGATCCATGTCTGGTTCATTTTAACCACTTGCCGACTGCCTAACGATTATCTACATCGGCAGTCAGCCCCTCACAAGGAAAGTGACGTAGTACTACGTCGCTAGCCTGTGAGGTTCTAGGGAGGGAGCTTGCGCCGTCGGAGGCACGCTCCCGCTCGCTCACGGACCCCCTGCGGGTGTGTGAGCGGCGGACCCGATGTCTGCCGCTCACTCGCGATCGTCGGTTACACCGGGAGAAAGGCAAGCGGCTAATGTAAACAAAGCCGCCTGTCATTCTCCCTTGTGGAACAGCAGAGATCATACGGTCATAGGACCATAGATCTCAACTGTTACATGAAAAGCCACATCCAATCACAGTTAGAAGCACGCCCCTAGGGACACACTTAACCCCTCCTTCTCCAATAAAGTTAACGCCTTCCCTGCCAGTGTAATTTTTACAGTAACAGTGCACATGTATAGCACTGATTACTGTAGTAATGTCACTGGTAACCCCAAAAGTGTCAAAAATGTCAGTCAAGGGTCTGATCTGTCCTCCGCAATGTCGCTGTCCCGCAAAAAAAATCGCAGATCGCCGCCATTACTCGTTAAAAAAAAAAACTATAAAAATGACAAAAATCTTACTCTTAGTTAGTAATAATAATAACTTTTGCGCAAACCAATCAAAATACGCTTTTTGTGATTTTTTTTACCAAACATATGTAGCAGAAAACAAATTGGCCTAAAATGTTAAAAAAATTAGATTTTTACATTTTTTTGGGGAGGAATTTCATATAAAAAAATTTGAAAAATATTGTTGTTTTTGCAAAATTGTCGCTCTTTTTTTGTTTATAGTGCATGATCAAAAAATCGCACAGGTGATCAAATACCACAAAAAGAAAGCTCTGTTTGTGGGGAAAAAAAGGACGTCAATTTCATTAGAGTACAGCGTCGCATAACTGCGCAATTGTCCGTTAAATTCACGCAGTGCCGAATCGCAAAATAGGCCCTGGTCAGGAAGGGGTTAAATCTTCCGGGGCTTAAGTGGTTAATGAACGCGAGCTTGTCCACATTGGCTCTGCACAGGCGGCTGCGCTTGTCTGTGATAACGCCCCCAGCCATGCTAATACACATTCAGATAATACACTGGCTGCAGGGCAGGCCAGCCCCTCCAAGGCGTAAAGGGCAAGCTCAGGCCATGTGCCCAATTTGGAGACCCAGAACTTGAAGGGAGCAGACCCGTCATTCAGTACGTCTAGGCGTGTGCACACAACTGCTCCACCATGTTAGTGCTGGGTGGTGATGTTGCTGGTGGAGCTCCTGTTGCAAGGAGAGGACGTGGTTGATCTGTACCAGCTACACGCACAAGTGAAACACCATTCTCAGCTGCGAGTAGGCGACAGAACCTTAGAGGCAGTATTTGGCAGGGCCTAATGCGCCTCTACAAATGTTGAGGCCAGAACAAGTACAGGCGATAGTAGATTGGGTTGCTGACAGTGCCTCCAGTTCCTTCACATTGTCTCCCACCCAATTTTCTGCTGAAAGGTCAGAGTTGGCACCTGCAGCCAATGTCCATCAATCTTTCACCTCACCCCCTTGCAAATCAGCCAAGCAGTCTGAGCCCCAAGTCATGCAGCAGTCTCTTCTTCTTTTTGATGACTCTGTTAGCATGGTTTCCCAGGGCCAACCACCTAGCCCTGCCCCAGAAGTGGAAGAGATTGAGTGCACTGATGCCCAACCACTTACGTCTCAAGATGAGTACATGGGAGGACCATCGCAGCACGTCTCAGATAATGATGAAACACAGGTGCCAACTGCTGAGGAATTCCGAATAGTGGAGACCGACAAGGGCTGCAGGGGTGAAGACTGCGTGGAAGATGATGTGGAGGACGATGAGGTCCTGGACCCCACATGGAATGAACGTCGTGCAGGTGACCTGAGTAGTTTGAAGGAAGAGGCGGGGGTCGCATAGAGTCACCAGCACAGCAGAAGAGGGAGCAGGGTGCAAAAGCGGAGCGGACGTGCCCTAGACACTACGCCTGATACTGCCCAATGCAGAAAGGGACCAAGCACACCAAAGCCAGCTCACATGAGTTCCCTAGCGTGGCAGTTTTTCAGACAATGTGCTGATGACAGGACACGCTGTGCAATCAGAGCCTGAAGTGAGGCATAAACCTTCTCAACCTGAGCACAACCTGCATGACCAGGCATCTAAGTGCAAACCACGAGCTGCAGTGGAGTAGACACCTCAAAAACCAAGAAAGGTCTCTGGCTCCTCCTGCTTCCTCTTCTGCTGCAGTCTTGGCCTCTTCATTAGTGATGATCGAACTTTTCAAAAGTTCGGTTCGGCCAGAACATCCGAACTTCCCGAAAGTTCGGCCCGGATTTCAGAACCCCATTGAAATCAATGGGACCCGAACTTTGGTAATCAAAAAACACCATTTTTAAGCCCTAAAACCCAATAAATGCCCCTAAAAAGTGCCTAGGGTTCTGTGTCATGTCCCAGGGACTATTAATCACACAAAAAAGTTCTTACAAATTGTCATTTTTGATAGAGAGTAAATTATTGAAAAAAAAAAAAAATAATAAAATTAAAAAAAAAAAAAATGTCTTTTGATTTAGTGTCTGGGGGGGTCTAAAAAGTGTAC
This sequence comes from Pelophylax lessonae, assembly GCF_965119305.1. Lineage (NCBI taxonomy): Eukaryota > Metazoa > Chordata > Amphibia > Anura > Ranidae > Pelophylax > Pelophylax lessonae. The sequence goes on from NC_138768.1 coordinate 120,664,926, forward strand.
CTGTGAAGTTTCAGATCTGTAGCATGTCCAGAACCAGAAAAAAAAAAGATTGTTTGTATTAGGTCACTTATAGAACAGGGATATGGCTCCACTATTTTCACACCTTGCCGGTTTTGTAGCAAGCGTTTTTTTGGGCATTTTTTGGGGGACTTTGGAGGCAGGCAAAACATCTGAACTTCTGTGTAGCGGTATATATACATACACCCATGTCTGTATATATACACATACACATATATAGGTGTGAAAATAGCAGAACACTATGCTTGCGCTAATGAAATAATGAACACCAATAGGTCTCCGCTCCTATCACACCTATATATGTGTATGTGTATTTATACATATAAGTGTGTGTGTGTGTATATATACCCCTATAGAGAAGTTCAGATGTTTTGCCTGCCTCCAAAGACCCCAAAAAATGCCCAAAAAAAACCCCTGCAATAACACACCTGGGCGTTTTTTTTGGCGCAGGCGTTTTTTTGGGCATTTTTTATGGTGTCTTTGGAGGCAGGCAAAACATCTGAACTTCTCTATAGGGGTATATATATATATATATATATATATATATATATATATATACACACACACACTTATATGTATATATACACATACACATATATAGGTGTGATAGGAGCGGAGACTTATTGGTGTTAATTATTTCATTAACGCAAGTATAGTGTTCTGCTCCTTTCACAACTATATATGTGTATGTGTATATATACATATAAGTGTGTGTGTATATATACTCCTATAGAGAAGTTCAGACACCACTAAAAAATGCCCAAAAAAACGCCTGCGCCAAAAACAGGACAGGGCCGCAATCAACTTTTTTTGCCCCTAAATGTTTTTTTTATTGCAAGGCGCAAAATACAACAGTATGCAATGGGTGTATCTCACTGTAACATATGAGGACAGGGCCGCAATCAACTTTTTTTGCCCCTAAATATTTTTTTTATTGCAAGGCACAATACAACAGTATGCAATGGGTGTATCTCACTGTAACATACGCGGACAGGGCCACAATCAACTTTTTTTGTCCCCTAAATATTTTTTTTTATTGCAAGGCACAATACAACAGTATGCAATGGGTGTATCTCACTCTAACATATGAGGACAGGGCTGCAATAAACTCTTTTGTCCCCTAAATAGTTTTTTTATTGCAAGGCGCAATACAACAGTATGCAATGGGTATATCTCACTGTAACATACACGGACAGGGCCGCAATCAACTTTTTTTGTCCCCTAAATGTTTTTTTTAATTGCAAGGCGCAATACAACAGTATGCAATGGGTGTATCTCACTGTAACATATGAGGACAGGGCCTCAATCAACTTTTTTTGCCTCTAAATGTTTTTTTTTATTGCAAGGCGCAATACAACAGTATGCAATGGGTGTATCTCACTGTAACATACGCGGACAGGGCCGCAATAAACTTTTTTTGTACCTAAATGTCTTTTTTTATTGCAAGGCGCAATACAACAGTATGCAATGGGTGTATCTCACTGTAACATATGCGGACAGGGCCACAATCAACTTTTTTTGCCCCTAAATGTTTTTTTCTATTGCAAGGCGCAATACAACAGTATGCAATGGGTGTATCGCACTGTAATGTATGAATGAAAAACTGAAAAATAATTGTCCCCTTAATTGGTGCTTGTTGAATAGCAGATTTGAAAAGTGTCTGTCTAAACGCTGTAAATCACAGTAAAATATGAAGGAAAAAAGTTTTTTTCTTATTAAAATGCAGATTAAGCAGACACATATGCACTGAGGTTGCATGAAATGTGCAGCTCCGCACGCCTAACAGGTTGGATACTGTTGTTCTATTCCGCTATTGAATAAAAAAAACCCCCATTTGAATGAAAAACTGAAAAATATTTTTTTTACTCTAAATACTGTAAAATAATTATTTTCCCCTCACATTGGTGCTTTTTGAAGAGCAGGTTAGAAAAGCAATGTCTGTCTGACATACAGTGTTTAAAGTTAAATATGAAGGAAAAAATGTTTTTTCTTTTTTAAATGCAGATTAAGCACACACATATGCACTGAGCTTGCATGAAATGTGCAGCACTGCACGCCTAACAGGTTGGATACTGTTGTTCTATTCCGCTATTGAATAATAAAAAAAAAAAACATTTGAATGAAAAACTGAAAAATTATTTTTTTACCCTAAATACTGTAAAATAATTATTTTCCCCTCACATTGGTGCTTTTTGAAGTGCAGGTTAGAAAAGCAATGTCTGTCTGACATACAGTCTTTAAAGTTAAATATGAAGGAAAAAATGTTTTTTCTTTCTTAACCACTTTACCGCTGAGTACCGTAGTACTACTGCGGCAAAGTGGCTCTTGTAGGTCTGACGACGTAGACCTACGTCGCCAGACTCCTCCCTTGTAGGCGGCGCTCCCGCTGTTTTCATTCACAGCGGGAGTCGGGCCAGGGGAGGAGCGGCGGCGATCGCCGCTGCTCTGCCCCGATCGTCGGGGAATCCAGTGTGGAGATCCGCCCGCCTGTGTAAACAGAGCAGGCGGATCTCCTAAGTGACAGGGAGTCACAGATCGGAGTGTTCAGCATAGCTGGACATCCGATCTGTCCCTGACTCACTCAGTCACCTCCCCCCCCACACGTTAGTAAGCACCAGGCATACATTAACCCCTCCCTCTCCAATAAAATTAACCCCTTCCCTGCCAGTGTAATTTTTACAGTAACAGTGCATATTTATAGCACTGATTACTGCAGTAATGTCACTGGTACCCCCAAAAGTGTCCAAAATGTCAGTCAAGGGTCCGATCTGTCTGCCGCAATGTCGCAGTCCCGCAAAAAAAATCGCAGATCGCCGCCATTACTCGTTAAAAAAAAAAACACCAAAAATGACATAAATCTTTCCCTTAGATAGTAAACGCAATAACTTTTGCGCAAACCAATCAAAATACGCTTATTGCGATTTTTTTTACCAAACATGGGTAGCAGAAAACAAATTGTCCAAAAATTTTAAAAAAAATTGGTTTTTACATCTTTTTTGGGGGGAATTTCATATAAAAAAATGTTAAAAATATTGTTATTTTTTCAAAATAAACGCTCTTTTTTTGTTTATAGCGCAAAAAGTAAAAATCGCACAGGTGATCAAACACCACTAAAAGAAAGCTCTGTTTGTGGGAAAAAAAGGACGTAAATTTCGTTTGGATACGGTGTCGCATGACCGCGCAATTGTCAGTTAAAGTTGCACAGCGCCGAATCGCAAAAAGTGGCCCAGACGTAAGACAGCAAAATGCTCTAGTGGTAAAGTGGTTAAATACAGATTAAGCACACACATATGCACTGAGGTTGCATGAAATGTGCAGCACCGCATGCCTAACAGACTGATAACATGTTTTGTTTCTCCTTTCTCCTCCTTCCTTGGCTCAGGTCAGGGCATAAAGATCGTTCACTGCACCCCCACACAATACAATCAAGGTAGATCGCTGTCTGATTAAAGCAGATTTGTCCTATCCTATGCTTTCCCTACAAGCAATCTCTCCAGCCTGGCCCTACAGTAAACTCCTATCTCTCCCACCAGGCAAAAACATTGTGCACTGCACCCCACACAATCAAATCAATGTAGATCGCTGTATGATAAAGTAGATTGTTCCTCCTATGCTTTCCCTACAAGCAATCTCTCCAGCCTCACCCTACAGTAAACTCCTATCTCTCCCTCAGCAGCAGTCAGGAACCTCTCCCTACAGTAGTTATAGCAGAGTGGCGCGCGGCGCTGTGTGACTCCAGCTTATATAGAGTCTGGGTCACATGCTGCACTGGCCTATCACAGCCATGCCATTACTAGACGTGGCTGTGATGGCTTCTAGGGCACACTAGTTAAACGCTTGCTGATTGGCTGCCTTGCACCTGTTGAAAGCGCACCATTAAAACCGCGCCAAAACATCAAATAACTTTACCGAACAATGGACAGTACCCAAACATACAGTGAAATGTCCGGGTTCGGGTCCGGGTACCGAATACCCAAAAGTCCGGTACGAACACGAACAATACAGTCCGGGTATCGCTCAACCCTATTAGTAACACATCACAGAATGTACCCTTGTGGCTAACAGAGGCCAGAGTCAAGAAAAGACTAGATAAGCTTAACACCCGAGAATCCTCAAAGAACTCAGTAGAAGTCAGGTTATAGCTAAACCATTGTTCCTAAAGTGGACAGCCTACTGACAGGAATTGTACCAGCTGATTGGAAAAAAGTCAATGTGGTACCAATCTTCAAAAAAGGGCAGAGACATATTTCTGGAAAATACAGGCCAGTTACCCTAACATCAATAGTAGGTAAACTATTGGAGGGGATGATAAGGGACTATATCCAAGAATTTGCTGACGAAAAGAGTATCATTAGTAGAAATCAGCATGGGTTTTTGAAGGGTCATTCCTGCCAGACCAGTATGTTAACATTCTACGAGGAAGTGAGCTGCCATCTACACTGAAAAAAAATATACACAACACTTTTGTTTTTGCCCCCATTTTTAATGAGCTGAACTCAAAGATCTAAGACTATTTCTATGTACACAAAAGACCTATTTCTCTCAAATATTGTTCACAAATCTGTTTAAATCTGTGTTATTGAGCACTTTTCCTTTGCCGAGATAATCCATCCACCTCACAGGTGTGGCATATCAAGATGCTGATTAGACAGCATGAATATTGCACAGGTGTGCCTTAGGCTGGCCACAATAAAAGTCCACTCTAAAATGTGCAGTTTTATCACACAGCACAATGCCACAGATGTTGCAGGTTTTGAGGGAGCGTGCAATTGGCATACTGACTGCAGGAATATCTACCAGAGCTGTTGCCCATGAATTGAATGTTCATTTCTCTACTATAAGCCGCCTTCAAAGGCGTTTCAGAGAATTTGGCAGTACATCCAACCGGCCTCACAACCACAGAACACGTGTAACCACACCAGCCCAGGACCTCCTCATCCAGCATCTTCACCTACAAGATTGTCTGAGACCAGCCACCCAGACAGCTGCTGCAACAATTGGTTTGCATAACCAAAGACTTTCTGCACAAACTGTCAGAAACCGTCTCATGGAAGCTCATCTGCATGCTCGTCCTCATCAGGGTCTCGACCTGACTGCAGTTCGTCATTGTAACCGACTTGAGTGGGCAAATGCTCACATTCTATGGTGTCTGGCACTTTGAAGAGGTGTCCTCTTCATGGATGAATCCCAGTTTTCTTAGATCTTTGAGTTCAGCTCATGAAAAATGGAGGCAAAGACAAGTGTTGCGTTTATAATTGTCTGATAAACTGATGTCAACTTCTCCAAATCCCTTTATTCAGTCATCAGTTGCCTGACAGCATACAGAGCAATAACACTCCTATGTTTAGTGGCATATGTTGCTGTAATATAATCTGTCTATCCCAGGGAGAATAAATGTGATCGGGTACAATATATTTTGTTTGGTTTGAGTAGATATATACAGTGCTCAGCATGAATGAGTACTTCCCTTTTGAAAAGTAAGATTTTAATCAATATATCAATGAACACAAAAAACTTTTCCAAAATGTTGCCAAAATTGAGTTTCATAGAACATTTGTTTAGCTCATTACATGAAAGTAAGGTTAATATTATAACTTTGATTACAAAATCTTTAGTTTTACTCAAATGAGTTATCTAGTATTTTGTATGACCTCCATGATTTGTAAAGACAGCACCAAGTTTTCTAGCCATGGAATGAATAAGTTGGCGATCTATTGCAACATCTATCTTTTTCCATTCTTCAAGAATGACCTCTTTTAGTGCCTTGATGCTGGATGGAGTGATGCTCAACTTGTCGCTTCAGAATTCCCCATAGTTGTTCGATTGGGTTCAGATCAGGAGACATAATTGGCCACTGAATCATTTTTACCCTGTTTGTTTTCAGAAATGCAACAGTGGCCTTAGATATGTGTTATGGATCATTGTCATGTTGGAAAAGTGCACGACGACCAAGGGGGCAGAGTGATGGTAGCATCAATAAATATCAGCATCAATAAAGAGTAGTACATCTGTGAATTCATGGTACCATCTGTATAATGCTCTGTTTGGGGTGTCTGGATTCCAATGAAGTACAACTAAATCCTAAAATACAGGTTGGAGTTGTTTACAATAGGGATAAAAATACATTACAGTTATAAATAAGGAGAGGGGAAAAGGGAATGAGGTAATAGGGAAAGGGGGTAGTCACTACCTTAGACCTAGCCTTACCTTACCTAGTCTTACACACACATACACCCATTTTCTCTAAATCTCTCAGGCCAGGGTCTTTTTTATCCATCCCATGTGGGCCAGGTATGAAATGGCAGTTGAATAGCCTCAGGAGTCTTACTGGTCAGATGATAACGACCTTGTGCATTCTTCTAGCCCTAACAACTGCAGGCTGGCTGTGAAGGCTGTCATTTTCCTCACATCAAAGTCCTTTCAAAGCCATATTGCCCAAGCCATATTGTCCCCATGTCCCATCTGCATTAATATCAATTTTTTTCCAATATTACACTATTAATGAAATGCAGCTCCCCAACATGAGCAGCACTGATGCAGTCCCACAGAAGGACACTGCCACCACTATTCTTCACTGTAGGCACCAAGCATTTTTCTTTAAAAAACCTCACAGTGTCACGGGAAACAATCACCCCACTTTGGCTTTCTACTTCTTTAGCTAACAGCAGTGAACTTGCATGGCGATATTCTTCAAACCTTCTCATCAGAAGACGCTCCTTTGGAGTTTTAACTTCGGCAGACGGTCTGGACGTCTCTGTGAGATGGTTGCAGTTCCATCTTTTGTTAAATTTTGGAACAATTTTGCTACAGTATTCTGACTGATAAGTAAAGCTTTGTTGATCGTCTTGTAGTCTTCACCTTTCTTGTTCAAAGAAATTATTTTCTTTCTAAGGCCTTGTGACATTTTTCTTGCATATGGTGCCATTGCTGACACCATGAAATGGGAGGGGTTTTCTTTGTTAAGTAATGCCCTTTTATAATCATCTGTCTGCTGGACACCTGTTAAATTATTAATTAGACTCACCTGTAGTTGATTTCTTGTTAATTATGATTTTGTTGCCTAAAATTTAGCTTTGCTCCTAAGACTTTCATTGGGGTGTATTAATTTTTGCAACATAGTCTTGAATTAATTTGTCAGGAAAAATACTTTTTGTGTGTACAAATTAACAAATCTTGGTTACAATTAATGGCCCGCATTGCAGGAGTATTTTGTAGTATAGTGCCTCATAGAAAATGTTAATTCTGAAGGGAAAGTAAAGGTTTTCTGACAAATCTGTTAGTGTGTACTCATTTATGATGAGCACTGTATATATATAAAGATATAGTTGGATCTGTATCTTAGAATCTTAAGTTTTGTAGAACTACAGTACTGTGTAAAAAATTTTAGGCAGGTGTAAGAGAAATGCTGTAAAAGTAAGAGCGCTTTTAAAAATTCACTACTCAAAAAAATTAAAGGAGCACTTTTTAATCAGAGTATGGCATCAAGTCAATTAAACTCCTGGGATATTGATCTGGTCAGTTGCATAGCAGAGGGGTTGTTATACAGTTTCAGTTGGTTTAATGAAATAAACAACAGGTGCCCTAGATGGGCAATCTCCAAAAAAGGAATAGCCTCACATTTTTTTCCCTACCCATCTTTTCTGACTGTTTTTGACTAGTTTTGCATTTGGCTAGGGTCAGTGTCACTACTGGTAGCCTGAGATAATACCTGGACCCTATAGAGGTTGCACAGGCAGTCCAACTCCTCCAGGATGGCAGATCAATACCTGCCATTGCCAGAAGGTTTTCTGTGTCTCCCAGCACAATCTCTCAAGAGCATGGAGGAGATTCCAGGAGATAGGCAGTTACTCTAGGAGAGCTGGACAGGGCTGTAGAAGGTCCTTAACCCATCAGCAGAACCGGTATTGGCTCCTTTTTGCAAGGAGAAACAGAATGAGCAATGCCAGAGCCCTACAAATTGACCTCCAGCAGGCCACTGGTGTGAATGTCCCTGATTAAAAAATCAGAAACAAACTTCATGAGGGTGGCCTGAGGACCCAACGTCCTCTAGTGGATGCTGTGCTCACTGCCTGGCTCCGTGGAGCTCGATTGGCATTTGCCATTGAACACCAGAATTGGCAGGTCCACCACTGGCATTGTGTGCTTTTCACAGATGAGAGCAGGTTTACCCTGAGCACATGTGACAGACGTGAATGGGTCTGGAGAAGCAATGGATAATGTTATGCTGCTTGTAATATCGTTCAGCATGACCGGTTTGGTAGAAGGTCACTGATGATCTGGGGAGGCATATCCATGGAGGGACCTCTACAGGCTAGACAATGGCAACCTGACTGCCATTAGGTATTGGGATGAAATCCTTGGACCCATTGTTAAACCCTACTCTGGTGCAGTGGGTCCTGGTTTCTCCTGGTGCACGGCAATGCCTGGCCTCTTGTGGCGAGAGTAGTCCACCAGTTCCTGGAACTAAATCCAATAGAACACCTCTGGGACATTATGTTTTGGTCCATCTGACGCCATCAGGTTGCACCTCATTCTGTTCAGGAGCTCAGTGATGCCCTGGTCCAGATCTGTGAGAAAATACCCCAGGACACCATTTGTCAGCTCATTAGGAGCATGCCCCGATCAGTGTTGGGGGTAACTAGTTACAAAGTAACTGATTACAGTAACTACATTATTTTTTTGGTAACTAAGTAAAGTAACTAGTTACAATACTAATATTGGTAACTACACTACTTTACTAGGCTATAGGAAGTAACTACACTACTTTACTAGGCTATAGGAACGCGCTTTCCTGCGTTTACCCAAGCCGTGTGATACAATCGTTATTTCGAAGAATAGAGAGGGATGAAGTTTATGACTTTTTGTTGCACTTTATGTTTTATTCTGTTTTTTCAGGTTTTGTTCTCATGTTTCCCAAAGCCTGTGTTTATACAATAAACTCTATGCAGAAAGAGTGTCATGTATCTTCTTCTACACGGTCAATTAAGAAAGAGGAAAGTAAAGTAATAAGTAGTGAAGTTACTTTTCAAATGCAGTAACTAGTAAAGTAATCTCATTACAATTTACAGAAGTAACTAGTTACATTTTTTGAGTAACTACCCCAACACTGGCCCCGATGTTGTAAGGCATGCATACAAGCACATGGGAGCCATACCATCTACTGAGCACCATTTTGAGTTGCTGCATGAAATTTCAGCAAAATGGACTAGCCTGCTGCAAAATTTTTTCACTTTGATTTTCGGGGTGTCTTTGAATTCAGCCTTCTGTAGGGTGATCATTTTCATTTCCATCAAATGATGTGGCATCCTTTCGATGCTAACATATTACCTAGTCCGTATCAGTATAAATATCCTGCATGATTTTTTTCCCTATTGAGATGTGATGTGTTTTCAAAGTGTTTCTTTAAAGGATAAGTCCACCCTAAAACTAGAATACCTGCATCTATAGATCTCCACAATCTAACACTAACCTATCTAGCCCTGTAAAGAAGAAATTACTAAATACATCCCTTTTTTAAAGCCAGTCCAACGGCTGTGAAATGAATGGGAAGTGACGTCACCCATAGACTTACTATGGGGCTTCCATTGTCAACTGTGTCCTCTACACCCCCCTCCACAGCGAAGCCGCAGCTGACAGCTCAGTGTGGGATTAGGTTGGATCGGCTTCAAAAAAGGTAAGTATACTGATTTCTTCTTTACAGGGCTAGATAGATTAATGATAGATTGTGGAGATTTATAAATGAAGGGATTTTAGTGTTAGAGTGAACTTATGCTTTATTTTTTTTTTGAGCAGTGTATACATTTAAATTGTTTATTTTTTTTAGTTTACAAAAAGCAAAGTGAGTGAAGAGAAGAACATTTTATTCAAACCAGCATCAATTCTTACACCTGCACACTCTGTACACCTGCACAAAGTCAGGAAATTTGTAGAATTAAAGTCAGATGTTCAGTATGAATAATCAATTATACAAAGCAGGTGCTAATGATCATCAATTTCATATGTAGGTTGACAGAAACAAAAACAGCTGTGTAGTTGGCTTGAAACTGAATGAGGAACAGCCAAACTCTGCTACTGTATAAGACAATTTCATGTCACAGGTCATACACCATGGCAAGACAATGAGACACGAGGTAGGTATACTGCATCAGTAAGGTCTCTCCCAGGCAAGGATTTCAAAGCAGGCTGGGGTTTCAAGGAGTGCTGCTCAAGCACTTCTTTTGAAGAAGCACAAAGAAACGGGCAATGATGAGGACCATAGATGCAGTGTCCGCCAAAGGAATTTTAATGCAGCAGATAAAAGACACATGAGGGTTGCTTTACTAAAGGCAAATAGACTGTGCACTTTGCAAAGAGCACTTCACTCTGCAAGAGCAGTTGCCCCAGAGCTTAGTAAATGAGCCAAAGTTCTGCTGACTTCCATCATCCAATCATGTGCAAGCAAAAATACAGTCTTGTATATTTTCCTTGCACGTGATTGGGTACTTTTTGCAAAGTGATGCTTTACCTCATTTACTAAGCTCTGGAACAACTGCATTTTGCACAGGGCACAGTCGATTTGCCTTTAGTAAATCAACCCCATCATGTTTACTTCCCTTCAACATCGGAATATGTCCAGCAGTGCCATCAGCACAGAACTGGCGGAAACCAGTGGGACCTAGGTACATCCATCTACTGTCCGGAGAGATTTGGCCAGAAGTGGTCTTCATGGAATAATTGAAGACAAAAAGCCTTACCTCTGATGTGCAAACAAGGCTAAAGGACTCAGCTATGCACAAAAACAAAGGAACTGGGGTGCAGACAAATGGCAGCAGATGCTCTGGACTGATGAGTCAAAAAATTCAATATTTGGCTGCAGCATAAGACATTTTGTTTGCCAAAGATCTGAGGAGCGGTACAATAATGAGTGTAGCAGGCAGCACTGAAGCATTGTGAAAGTTTAATGGAAGTTTGGAGCTGCATTTCTGCAAATGGAGTTGGAGATTTGGTCAGGATCAATGGTGTACTCAATGCTGACAAATACAGGCAGATACTTATTCATCATTTCATACCATCAGAGAGGCATATGACTGGCCCCAAATTTATTCTGCAGCAGGACAATGACCCCAAACATACAGCCAATGTCATTAAGAACTATCTACTGCAAAAAAAAAAGAGCAAAGAGTCCTGGAAGTGATGGTTTGGCTCCCACAGAGCCTTGATTCCAAAATCATCGAGTCAATCTGGGATTACATGAAGGGACAGGAGGATTTGAAGAAGCCTACATCCATAGAAGGACTGTGGCTAGTTCTTCAAGATGTTTGAAACAGCCTACCCACCGAGTTCCTTCAAAAACTGTGTGCAAAGTGTACCTAGAGGAATTGATGCTGTTTTAAAGGCAAATGGTGGTCACCAGTGGCAGCTGGTGCTCAGTATTTTGGGGAGCGGCAAACAAACCTGGCCTCCTCATTCTCACTATGAAACCCCCCCACAACGGGCTTAGAAGGCAGCGATCAGTGGCCTTACTTCAGGAGGCCAATCACAACGTTGTGATGGATCCGGGGTAGGGCTCCTGGAATCTTACAGAGGCTGTTGCTGCCCCTCCACCTGCTGCTCCTCGCTCCAGCTTGCCGAGGAAAGACTCGGGACTGTTGCTTCTCCTCCCGACCAAACAGGCACTGCTTCACCTCTCGGTCGAACAGGAAGTGGGTCCTGAGACCCGCTTGGCCAGGAGTCCTAAAACTCTCTGGCCAATCGGGTCTCAGGACCCGCTTTATGATTGGCCGGGAGGAGAAGCAGGAACACATTAGGGAATATTAATTTGCTAATGTCACACAACTGGGTGGTCTTAGGATGCAGTGCTCTGGGCCCCGAGCCCACCCTTTTCTCAAGGCAATTAGAGCCTTAGGCTCTAATCACGTGCTTAAAAAAAAAACATTGAAATCTAATTTTGGATTTCTCTTCTGTTCATTTACTTTCCATTTTGTTAATTGATAAAACATTAAATATTAACACTTCTATATTTGAAAGCATTTTTCATTTACAGGATTTTAACACCTGCCTAAAATGTATTGCATATTAGTGTATATTCCATACCAGGTATGACAGCTTGAATGCGAGACATAAGGTGACAATGTAATGCAACACACGTGTGAATCTCAAAAATGTCAGGATGCTGGTGGTGAATCAGTGACATTGAGTATATAAGTCACTCCCTTCCCTGGCCACCATTATCTTTACCATTAAGCCTATTACAGTGAAATGCGTCAGGGGTGGGGGTTCTGGGCAGGGATAATCTAAATGCTGTTATTCAGCTGGTAGTTTAAAAAAGGTGTTTGGAAAAGTTGACATTTGTGTGTGGCTTACATTTTTTACATACCTTTGGATCGTGGAGGTGGAGTGGGGCTGTGTGTTTTGGGTTATTGCAGTTGCTATGTTGCTGGTTGTGTTTTCAAACAAGGCAGTTATACATACATTACCAAATCATATAGGAGCCACAAACCTTTTTGAAGGTGATCGTAGGAGCTGCAGTTCATTTCTGAACTCTTAATCAAAATCAGCAACATTTTGCATTAAAAATAGAGCCAAGTCAATAATGATATCTATATATTATATCAAATTATTGTTTTTTTCCATTTGTGTTACCAAAAAGATCACAATGATTTGGTGAACTTGTCCCTGAAAATCGTATACCACTGTGTGAATGACCAATTATCCCCTACAATTTACACTGTAGTCTTGTATTATTTTGTGCTAACTATAGCTTGCAGCTATATCAAGTAACCTTGAAATGGCTTGTTTCTCTACTGTAAACAGAGTAAAATGACTGACTGGAAGGATTATAGCGGGATAGTTTGTTCAGTACTGACAACATTGCAGAATCATTTAGCTTTAGGTGCAAGATATAACATTTTGCTTTGATAAAATAAGACAAACAAGAAACTTATGGGAAACCATTTAGTAGTTATTTTCATTGTACCAAAAGCAGCTGAGTATTATATTTTAAAAATATATATATATTTTTTTACTTTATTTTTGCAGCAGCTTTTTTTTTTTTTTTTAATAAAAACCACTTAGCGCAATCAGGTAACACTATGCTATTTTGCTTGTATACCTTTTGTTTTTCTTTTCCTAAGTCTTCAGGCACAGCATCCCCACTCTCTTCACCTCCGGGCTGGGTGGTCCTCAATGATGCAGTGATAGGTACTGTAAGGGATTAGCTCGGTGGTAGGCGTGGATGAGTGACCCCTTTGGGGGTGCGTTTTCACAGAGAAATAGCCCAAAAGTGCTTGCAAACAACAGGTTTATGGTTTATTCTTCCAATTTCTGTACACAAGTGCATGCAGCAAAACAACAAAATAAAATAAAACACAAAATAAATCCTTGCCTCTGTGGGCGGCTACCTTCTCACGCTGGAACCTACCTAAGAAGTCTTCCCAACCTACTGTTGGAGCAAACTTTCTTATCCTACAGCGGATACTCAACAGTCCATGTTTTATCTATAACAGGTCCCTTTACTCTTCAGACTCTTCACATTGAACACAGTTCATTTAACAGATCCCTTTACTCTTCACACTCTTCACATGGAACATGTCCCTTTGTTTTCTTTCCACGTAGCAAAACAGTCCATGTCCTCACCTTTGAGACGTCTTCACACTTGGTTACCCTCCTTAGCTTCACATCGCTTTAGGGGGTCTTCTCCCATGCTCACCAGCTTGTCGGGAGGCACACATCCGACTGTCCCCCTCTCCCAGCCCACACGGCGACAGGCGGCAGCAGTCCTTCTCCCATGCCCACACGGCGTCGGGAGGTACATGTATGTCTGTCCTCCTCTCCCAGCCCACACGGCGACAGGAGGCAGCAATCAATAGATTTTCTCTGGACAAATTATAGAGGCCTTGATCTCCTCATTCTGAACAGCTGAATGGTTTTCAACTTCCTGCTGGCTCTTTTTGCAGCCAACACCCTATAGTATCAGTGAACTTTTCAAAGCAGGTGGGAATGTGTCTCCTCTCAGTGACTACATTCCCAGATTTACCTGACTTCCTGTCACATACCCCCCCCCTCTTGTTTCAACCCTAGGGTTGGGACACATATTTCCAGGCACGCATGTGTCAGGCACTGCTGACTCACTGATAAGCCTCCTATTATCCTCAAGCTTCCGGATGAAACTGTTTCTGTCATCTTCACTGACAGATTTCTCATAAATGCCACACAGTTTGTCTCTCATCTCATATACACATTCTTCAACTGCATTTTTGGCATAATTTTGCTCCTTCTCGTTTCTGTCATCTTCATTGACAGCTTTCTCATAAATGTCAGACAGCTTGTCCCTCATAACCGTCTGTCCAATCCACCATGGAGGACCGTGATCCATAGGCAACTCAATTGGGCTAGTCTTAATGTCTTCAACATTCTTAAGACGCCTCTCTCTGCAATCCATAAATGTTTTCCACAAAACTTTGAGAACCTTTGCTTCACTAAGCTTTGTTCCAAGTAGGGACTCTTGACATCCCTCTGTGACTTGAGTTGCCTCTCCATACAGCTGTACACAATCATTGACTTTTTGTTGTAAAAGGGAATGATCTTCCTTCTTGAGCTTTGCTTGCTCTAAGATGCTGTGCAGAGGATTTTCCAATTGAGACAACAGGCTGTCACACATTTCTTCAAAGTGACCCCTGTTCCTTTTCCCAGAGATATCAATATCATTCACCAAACATTTCATATTCATAGGCAGATCTGAAGCATTTGCACTCATCAACTTCTTAAACTTTTCGCCCTCCTGAGCGAGTCGCAGTAAAGGCCTACTATTTGATTTGATATTCAGTTTATATTTCTTGCCAAACTCTTCACAGAAGTAGCCAACCAGAACATCATCAACTTTCCTTCCACCAACATAGGGGTTAAAGGCAACAACACAGTTGAACCCAGCGATCTGGGTGGTATCCATTATAGACCTCCTCTCTGCATCAGTGAAGAAGCATGGAACTGCAACACATTCTTTTACAGGTTTCTTCAATGCACTTTCTGCTGAACTATTTGACCGCTCAAGGTCACCTAGTTCTTTTTCTCTATCTGAATTCCACATGGAATGCATCTCAAGATCACGATCAAACTTCTGCCACCCGTCTTTCACCAGTTCCATTTTGGAAACACTCCCTGAAAGGCACTTATTTATTTGCTTCACGTTTTCACCAACAGCCTTAGTTTTCTCCACTAGGTTTTCAGCCTGAACTGAGAAATCACCACATTTCTTACTCAGCTCCTTTGTTTGCTGAAGTTCTAATGATACATTTTCCAATGCTTGAAGTTTTTGAAGGAACGGTTTATTCCAAAGGGGTGATTCAAGCCACATGTCATCACATTTCTGAGGCTCACTCAGGACAGACCCCAAAACACTGATCCTTTTAAAAACTGCATCAGGCACACTATCCCCTCTTTGGGACAGATCCTCTGTTGCCTGGAATTCCTCTTCCAGTTCCTGCAACGGAATCTTCATCTCTTCTACTTGCTGTTCTAAGACTCGCTTAGACTTTTCTAGCTCCTGAACGCTTTTCACAACATCATCCTTGGAGCGGACCAAATCTTCCATTTCTGTACACAGCTGTTGGTTAACTCTTTCTAGTTCAACTTTACACTCTAGAGCTTCCTCCAAGGAGCGAGCCAAGAACAGGGCTTTGCTCTCGTTATCACGCGCTTCCGCTTCTGCGCGGTCGCGTTCTTCTGCATATTTTGCAGACACAGTCTTCTCTTCACCAAGCATCTGATCAAACTTCTTTTTCACATCTTCAACACACTGTAATGAACCAACGCTTTCTTCCATGCGTTTTTTCATATCCGCTATCTGAGCTTGCAATGTTGCGACTTGCTCTGATAGGTTTTTCTTTGCTACCTCCTCCTCTTTTAATTGTTCCAGGAAGTCATTTTTCTCATCTTCCATTTGTTTGAGCTTTGTGCTAAAACTCAGCCTTTGACACCTCTCTTCCTGTAAGAGTTCCTGCGTGTCTTGCAGCTGCGATTCCAAGATAGAAAAATCTTCCGCAAGTTCTCTAGATTTGCTGTCTGCTTGAGAAAGCTGATTTGTAACATTGTCCAACTCAACCTGCAGTCGGTTTGCCTTCTCTGACAGCTTGGCACACACTCGGTCACCTTCTGCCACCTTGACTTGCGATTCCAGAAGCTGTGCCTCTACTTTTTCCCTTTTATGTTCACAATCTCCTTTTCCCTGCATAAGAGCCTTCACCTCATTGGCTAGCATCTGGGAATAAGAATGTAATTCTGCCACACAGGCTTCTTTCTCCTTTAACTGCTGCTGGACACGTTGGGCTTCCCCTTTCCAACTTTCACAGTCCGCACGCCATTCATCTACCACATTGCTCAAAGTAGTGAGCTCATACACAGTACTCAGTAATTTAGCCTCTCTTTCACTTTTCTCTTTGTCGCTGAGAGACAATGTCGCTTTCAGAGCAACATTCTGTTCCTGCGACTCCTGCAGGTCTATTTTTGTAGCTCCCAAAGACTGAAGACTTTTTTCCAGCTGATTACGCAACTCCAACATATCAGCCATACTTTGCTTCTGCAAAGTCTGAATTTCACTTTTCTTTTCCATGAGGATGGTATCTTTCTCCATTATAGTCTCTCTGCGTTTTTGCAACTCGACCAAAAGAAGAGCAGTGGATTCTTCCCACTGTAACACATGAGACTTGAGTAGTTCATTCGTTTCCTGCAAGTTTCTATGCTCCATTTTAAGCAATTCCAAGGCTTGTTCCTTTTCTTCCATTTTCCGTTGCAAGGCATCCAACTCAGCCCTGCACACATACTCTGTTTCCTCCAAACCGATGGCCTCCATTGGCTGCTGGCGTCTCTGTTTCCAGCCTGCCATGCTCTCTTGATGAGCCTTTTGTTGAGCTGCAAAGCTCCGCTGAAAATCCGCATTTGCCTGCTGTTGAGCTGCATTTGCCTGCTGTTGAGCTGTATTTGATATAATCAGTTGTTTCAACATCTCCTCCATTTTGAGCTTACTTTTCATCTGAGCACACTGCGTCTCCATAGCAGTTTCATCAGTGTTGCTAGGGACAACAACCTTCCTCTTTAGTAGACTCTCTTTAGGCATGGATGGGGCTGGTTCAGACGGTAACATCCCCTCCATCCATAGAATCCGGTCTCTCATTTCATCTATCTTTGCATTCTTCAGGCGTTTTGAACGCCCCATCTTCAATAACTCCACAAACAAATTTTTCACAGTCCAGCAAAAAATTTTCAGACCACTGTCTCTTTAACACATGTAGTTTTTCTCTCTCTTGCAAGATCTCTTTTCCTGCACACACAGTTTGTGCAGTCACTTGCACCAGACACAACAAAGTTCATCAAATAATTTTGAGACCGCTGTCTCTTTAAAACACCCTTTTTTTCTCTGTCAGGATCTTCTCTCCTGCACACATAGATTGTGCAATCTCATGCAATCTCATGCACCAGATAAAGTTCATCAAACATTTGCACTTCCTTGCAGGGATCTCTGCTTATGCCCACTGCATACCTCCACCATATGTAAGGGATTAGCTCGGTGGTAGGCGTGGATGAGTGACCCCTTTGGGGGTGCGTTTTCACAGAGAAATAGCCCAAAAGTGCTTGCAAACAACAGGTTTATGGTTTATTCTTCCAATTTCTGTACACAAGTGCATGCAGCAAAACAACAAAATAAAATAAAACACAAAATAAATCCTTGCCTCTGTGGGCGGCTACCTTCTCACGCTGGAACCTACCTAAGAAGTCTACCCAACCTACTGTTGGAGCAAACTTTCTTATCCTACAGCGGATACTCAACAGTCCATGTTTTATCTATAACAGGTCCCTTTACTCTTCAGACTCTTCACATTGAACACAGTTCATTTAACAGATCCCTTTACTCTTCACACTCTTCACATGGAACATGTCCCTTTGTTTTCTTTCCACGTAGCAAAACAGTCCATGTCCTCACCTTTGAGACGTCTTCACACTTGGTTACCCTCCTTAGCTTCACATCGCTTTAGGGGGTCTTCTCCCATGCTCACCAGCTTGTCGGGAGGCACACATCCGACTGTCCCCCTCTCCCAGCCCACACGGCGACAGGCGGCAGCAGTCCTTCTCCCATGCCCACACGGCGTCGGGAGGTACATGTATGTCTGTCCTCCTCTCCCAGCCCACACGGCGACAGGAGGCAGCAATCAATAGATTTTCTCTGGACAAATTATAGAGGCCTTGATCTCCTCATTCTGAACAGCTGAATGGTTTTCAACTTCCTGCTGGCTCTTTTTGCAGCCAACACCCTATAGTATCAGTGAACTTTTCAAAGCAGGTGGGAATGTGTCTCCTCTCAGTGACTACATTCCCAGATTTACCTGACTTCCTGTCACAGTACTTATGTGATGATGTTGGGCTCTAGGGTCCTTTCGCATAAGCTTTCCAATCAGGTCTGTCGTTCAGTTTTTCAGGCAGATTTGATCGGTAGCTCCATGTGGGCCAGATCAGAGGTAGCCTAAAGTAAACTGACAAATTTACATACGACCACCCATAGAGCCATCACAGGTCTGCTCTGTCTGCTATGTAATTGCAGACACAAACCGAACAGCAGTTAAGATTACAAATTGTTATTATTGGCAATATTAATTTGTTGCATTGTCTTTCTGTGCCAAAATGTTATTTTCTATATTTACCATACATTTATAAATGCCCCATTTTTTTAGCATTACTGTCAGCCTGATGCTATCACTGGTATTGCAATTTTAGAGTATACTTGGAAAAATAATATTGTTCTGCTTCCAGCAGGATATTTATTAGGTTATTTTGCCTGCAATATCAGATTTGACCACAAGATAGAGCCAGTGATAAATTTGCTGTTTCTGCAGAAACTAGAAACTGTTCACCTTTACCAAAATTTCTCAATTTTTCAGTCTGGGAAGAGAGACAGGTGCATCCTGGGAGCTCAGACTCCATCTTAGAGACTGAAAGAAGGACCCAGCTATCACAGCACATGTTGGATTAAAACTTGCATCCCATAAATGCAGCGTCACTGGTGAGAATTCTTTATCGCTATCTACAGTCTAGCTTATTCATTGTATTTCTGCATACTTCATATACTGAATATATGTATCTGCATTTGTTTTTTCTCAAAAGTTTTACTCCACGCTGTTTCTTAATAAAGCTTTAAAATGACACTCAGAATGGGAAGATTTAGCTACATGTCGAGCTACACACAGGGAAATGTGTAGCGGGGACAGAATAATTATATTTAGAGGTAAGTAAGAAGTTTGGAGTTAGAATTAGGAATGAGATTTAATGGTTAGTTTTAGATTTGAGGTTAGTTGTTAGCGGCTGGGCCCTTGATTCAAAATTTAGAGTTTATTTCGAGATTAAGCCCTGGTTCACACTGAAGGTGACTTTGAAAATGACCTACTTCCCTATCAGTTGCAACTTGTCTCACATCAGTGCAAATTCATGCACAGATGTCTTAGAAGTCACACCTCAAATCCCAAAAAATAGTGCAAGAACCTTTTTTTCAAATAGGTGCGCCATCGTAAAGTCGGAGTCGCACTGATTTGAACGGTTCCATTGCAGACAATAGGGGTGTGCCTTGTCTTGCGATTTGGAACTGTCCAATTGCGTGACAAGTTGCACCGGTGTGATTTTGGGCTAAAGTGTATTTCCGCTTATGCAGCCAAATTGGGATACTACCGACTTTAAATTTGTTACATGTCCCCATTGTAAAAAAAAAAACAATTGCAGCTTATCTTTTTTATTTACTCTTTTCTGCAACCACAGCATGGAAAAATTTTCATCAGTCTCAAACTAGATTTAAACACTGTCTGTCCTAACAAAGAGTTAACCATTTTGAGGCTGGTCTCCCACATTGTATGTCATGGAGAACTGGATTTAACCAGCCCCCTGCCTTTCTACCGGGAGAGATCACAGTGATCACAGTGATTCTTGCAGTCAGCCATGACACCTTCTTACAAGAGACAACAAAAAGGTAGGAAATAGTTTTTTAACCACTTCCATACAGAGCAGTTCCTGTATGGAAGTTCCCTTCCTGCCCAGACCAATTTTCAGCTTTCAGCACTCTCACACTTTGAATGATAATTATTCAGTCATACAACGCTGTACCCAATCAAATTTTTTATCATTTTTTTTAGAGCTTTCTTTTGGTAGTATTTAATCACCACTGGGTTTTTTATTTTTTGCGATATAATGGTTTCTATTATAACATTTTGTAAATAAGTCATTTTTTTCATAAATTTGGGCCAAAATTTATACTTCTACATATCTTTGGTAAAAATAACCCAAATTAGTGGTTATTATTTAGTCAGTGTGAAAGTTATAGAGTCTACAAGCTATGGTGCCAATCATTGAAAATTGATCACACCTCATGTACTGACGGCCTATCTCATTTCTTGAGGTCCTGAAATGTCAGGACAGTACAAATACCCCCCAAATGACCCCTTTTTGGAAAGTAGACATTCCATGGTATTTAGTAAGAGGCATGGTGAGTTTTGTAAAGTTGTAATTTTTCCCACAATTCTTGGGAAAATGAAGAAATAATTTTTTTTTTACACAAAATTGTCATAATAACAAGTTATTTCGCACACACAGTATATGCATACTTGCAATTACACCCCAAAATACATTCTGCTACTCCTCCTGAGTATGGCAATACCACATGTGTGAGACTTTTAAACAGCCTGGCCACATACAGAGGCCCAACATTCAAGGAGCACCATCAGGTGTTCTAGGAGCATAAATTACACATATAATTTCCTAACGACCTATCACAATTTGAAGGCCCTGGAGCACCAGGACAACGGAATTACCCACAAAATGACCCCATTTTGGAAAGCAAACACCCCAATGTATTTTCTATGAGGCATAATGAGTCTTTTGAACATGTCATTTTTTTCCACAAGTTTTTGGAAAATGTGGAAAGAAAATGAAAACGCATTTGTCAATTTATAGGTTATTTCTAACACATAGCATGTACATAGAAAAAGACACCCCAAAATACATTCTGCTACTCCTTCTGAGTATGGCGATACCACATATGTAGGACTTTGTCACAGCATAGCCACATACAGAGGCCCAACATGCAAGGAGTACCGTCAGGTGTTCTAGGAGCATAAATTACACATATAATTTCATTACAACCAATCACACTTTTGAAGGCCCTGGAACACCAGGACAATGGAAACCCCCACAAAATGACCCCATTTTGGGAAGCAAACACCCCAACACATAATCTAGGAGGCATGGGCTGCAGATAGGTACTCAGGTACTCTGATGGGCTGCGGACAGGTACTCAGGTACACTGAGTGGCTTCAGAAAGGTACTCGGGTACTCT
This sequence comes from Pelophylax lessonae, assembly GCF_965119305.1. NCBI lineage: Eukaryota > Metazoa > Chordata > Amphibia > Anura > Ranidae > Pelophylax > Pelophylax lessonae. Next base: position 120,686,287 of record NC_138768.1, read on the forward strand.
GATGAGCTTCAGAGAGGTACTTGGGTTTTCTGATGGGCTAGAGACAGGTACTCGGGTAATCTTTTGGGGTGCAGATAGGTACTCGGGCACTCTGGGCTGGAGACAGGTACTCTGATGACAGGTACTCGTTACTCCAATGGCAGGTACTCGGGTACTCTGATGACAGGTACTCGGTACTCCGATGACAGGTACTCAACGTACCCAAGTACCTGTCATCAGAGTACCCGAGTACCTGTCATTGGAGTACCCGAGTACCTGTCACCAGCCCATCAGAGTACCCGAGTACCTGTCACCAGCCCATCAGAGTACCTGGATACCTGTCACCAGAGTACCCAAATACCTGTCACCAGCCCATCAGAGTACCCGAGTACCTGTCATCAGAGTACCTGATGGGCTGGTGACAGGTACTCGGGTACTCTGATGACAGGTGCTCGGGTACTCCAATGACAGGTACTCGGGTACTCCAATGACAGGTACTCAGGTACTCCGATGACATGTACTCAAAGTACCTGAGTAGCTGTCATCAGAGTACTCGAGTACCTGTCATCAGAGTACCCGAGTACCTGTCATCAGAGTACCCAAGTACCTGTCATCAGAGTACCCAAATACCTGTCACCAGCCCATCAGAGTACCCGAGTACCTGTCACCAGCCCATCAGAGTACCTGAGTACCTATCATCAGAGTACCTGATGGGCTGGTGACAGGTACTCGGGTACTCCGATGACAGGTACTCAAAGTACCTGAGTACCTGTCATCAGAGTACCCGAGTACCTGGCATCAGAGTACCAGAGTACCCAAGTACCTGTCATCAGAGTACCCAAGTACCTGTCATCAGAGTACCCGAATACCGGTCACCAGCCCATCAGAGTACCCGAGTATCTGTCACCAGCCCATCAGAGTACCTGAGTACCTGTCATCAGAGTACCTGATGGGCTGGTGACAGGTACTAGGGTACTCGGATGGGCTGGTGACAGGTACTTTGATGGAATAGTGACAGGTCCTCTTTATTGGGTGGGGCAATCAGTGTGTTCTGGGGTGCACTATGATCGGTAACTAGCTGTTACCGCAATCTCCTCCTCACACAGGATCAGTGTGTGAGGAGGAGAACACGGTAACAGCTAGTTACTGTGTTCTCTGTTGACATTCTGTTACCGGCTGTGATTGACAGCCGGTCACTTGGTAAAAAGCCGATTTCATTGGCTCTTTACCTAGATCGGGGATGGGCTCTGTCTGAGGGTTGAGCCTCGTCCCCGATCGCCACGCTGTGATAGGAAATTTTCTGTTTTCCTGACAGACTCCATGGCTGCCTACGTATGGGAAATAACTAGCCATACATACACATCTGATAATGTCAATTAATGACGAAAGTGGGAGTGTGTTAGGTGGGACCTGGCGCTTGATGACACGAAGTACTCCACCAGCTGTGGCCATCTTGAATTTGTCTGTTTGGGTTGCTGTGTTTTTTCAGACTTGTTGTAAATACAATACAATAAATATCTGTGTTTTTTAATAAAACATTCTTTACTATGGGAGTATTCTTTTCTGCATACCTTCTGGTGAGCTTCATGTGGATGAGGGGTTGCGAGTCAAGTTCTGTGAAGGGTATTCTAAATTGCTTCACCAGATGTCCAGGGCTAACCAGTGGATTTCCTTTGGATATTTACTTATGTGGCCACTTTATAATCTGAAGGCCCAATTCATCTGGTAAGGAGGCCCGCTGTGAACATGGTGGTGTTGTGTGCCTCTCCTTTGCACAGAAGCTGGTGTGGGATCTTCAATCTGATCTTTCCATCCTGCATTATATTGACATTTTTGAAATATGAAATTTTTTGCATCATTTTAGGGTTATTGTTTATATATGTATAGCGTTGCATATCTAACCTTTATAAGGATAGATCTAGACCTGGCTGGAGAAAGATCTTCCTAAATTCCAGGGTCCCTGCATGACCTATGAGCAGCAGCATGTGAATTCCACAAACCTGGCCAATATTCTTCAGTAGACTTTATTTGTGCTCACTCTTCTTGCACTCATAAGAATGGAGATGATGCCAGAGGTGCAGCCATAGGCCTCCACCTCTCCCTCTGAAAAAAACAGACCATCAGGTGCAGCCATGCCGGGCAAGGATGCAGAACTGCCACTTATGACAGAAAATCAGGCCTGAGGGAAAGGAGCACCGGATCCCGATAGCTGAGATGTATCACAAAGGGGAACCATGTCTTGTTCGGCCAATATAGTGCTACCGCCAATACCTTGACGTCTTCTGAACTGAGTCTTCGTAGAAACCTATATATGACTGGGACTGGAGGAAAGGCATACGCTCTGCATAATAAAGTACCCACCTGAAAAAAATGCTGCTCGCCCCAAAATATATATAACAAAAACAAAAAGTACTCCCAAGGGCTTTCAGGCAGCAGAAGAAATCAAACTAATAGAAGAATGTATATGTAGAAGAAAATTGTTTAATATTAATACAAAAAGATAATCATTAACAAATTCTACCTAACTGAGTTGAAACAAGAGCTCTGGTATACACAACCTCAAACAAAAAGGTGTTCTTTTTTTACTGGCAGAAAACAACTTTGTACATAGATTACTGCCCAGAAAGAACCCTAACACGTTTCAATTACAATAATGCAAATCTTCCTCAGGGGGGATGTGGACGTCTAGATTGTAAAACACATCGAATTATAGCATTTGCATAAGACAAGCCTGTACAACATATTATATCGCAACATTATTTGTATAGCTCTATGGCATCATACCTTTAATGGAGAGGTTTTCAAGAAATCCAGAGTGAACTTTAAAAAACACACAAGCACAGCTGTTTCCAGATAGTCATCTGACTAGAATACGCAAAGGAGCCCACTACTGCCTGCAAGAAATCACACCTGCAGGGCAATGGGAGTATGAAGGGCAGCTGCATATCTATAATAGATAAAATTTGTTTACCATCCCATATTTCATGTATTGCAAGCAATGTGTGTCTGTGCAATCTGTATTTACCTAATCTGGGAATCTCTCCAATAAATTGCAAAGGGATTTATTATGGTGTGTGTGAAACTGATATCATACTGAACATATACTGAAAAACATGCTTTCAAGGCCGTCGAAAATCAAGAGTGTTGGCTGACTATTTATAATTCCACTATATCAACGGCAATCTATAAAAATTACCTTAACTATGTGGTGGGTTGGTCCCAGGTTCAAAATATTTTGTAGCTGTAACTTTCCCATGTAGCGAATTAATGTACTCATCTCAATATAAATAATCAAAAAACCTTTTGTGGGGAGAATCAGTGTATCCCTCCAAGGACAGTATGAACTGCACAAGAACAAAAAGACACTCAAATAAATAACAAATAGGAGCCCAGTCAAAAGAGACAAAGGTCCATAGGTTGTTAATATAATGTCCATCAATTGATACTTACAAGGTCTATCAGTTATCTTGCAGCAAGTTTGTTCATTCAGAGTGGTGTGGTGTGTTAACACCAGACTGCTACAATGAGGATTGGAAAGGTATATATATGTTTCTAATTAGGGTATAATCTTCAAAATATGTGAGTATGTGTGGATGGTTTACATTGTGGATGATTCCCTGCCTGATTGCAATAATGCAGAGCATCTGATGGCAGCTAACATGTGATCTCCCTGGCATGCAGGGAGAGCGTCCCGTCATAGCCACCGACTCCATGGCAATGTGTTGAACGCCATGACATCTTGCTCAGGCACCCTGCCCCCCACATCTGGAGGCGTGCGCATGTGCATCAGCCAGGGACATCTGGAGCCGGCCACAGGATGCCGCTGATGCAGCAAGATATCCTCTGGTGGCCTCTGAGGGATATTGCAGGAGTAATAGTGACCCAAGTCCCCTCCCATGTCTCCACTGCGTCAGGAGGGAACCCCATATGCATCCCCATCAATCGGGAACAGACCGAAAAGGCCCTGCCGTGTGGAAAAAACAATAATAGTAATGTTTTACAAATAAATACATATGGCAATACTTTTATTTACTATATAGTTGAGCCAAAATATCATAAAGTGGATTTCCATACATTTATAAAGATGTCTAGCATTGTATTATATGAGCCCTGACAAAATGCATCCTAAGAAACGAATAAAGGTTTATTACAACCATTAATTGTAAATACAACATATGGGCAGCAAATGTCCTTCTAAAGGTCCAATAAATTTACAAAAAATGCAAACAATACAAATGATACAAGTACGAAAGGACACTATGAGACAGAAAGAACAAGAATTCAAATGTAGGTTGTTTTGCCAGAAGAGAACCCTTTGAGAAATGGACAAAAGGGGATAAAATCATTAAGTTCAGGGGAAATTGTGGCCTGCACCCGAAAGATCCACCTTTGCTCCAACTGAAGTAAAGCTTTGTTCCAATTACCTCCCCTGACAGGCACATGTATACGATCCGATGCTATAAATACCACCCTTGGAACTTTATAATTGTGTAATTTAACCACGTGTCTACCTATGGGGAGGTAAAGATTGCCTTTCTGTGTACTATACATATATTTTTGAATGTGTCGCCAAAATTCTTGCTTAGTTTTGCCTACATAGAATGAACTGCATTCAGAGTGTAGCAAGTATACAATTCCTTTTGTTTGACAATTAACAAAATGCTTAGGTATGAATTTTTCTCCATTGGGTAAGGTAAATATCTTTTTTCTATTCATCAAGGGACAGTATGAGCAATGACCACATGGAAAGGTGCCTTTTACCGTACAGAGTTTACGCATAGATTCATCCTTGTATTCACTTTGAACTAGTTTGTCCCTTAGTGAGCTAGCTCTCCTAACTGTAACTGAAGGGGTGGGTGTGTAAAATGTTTTACAATGGGATCATCCGTAAGTATCGGGCAATATTTGTTTAGAATATTTTTGATTTGTATGTGCTGGTAAAAAGTAGCATAAAATCACCCTACTGGGTTCTTTATCTCCCTTGGGTTTAAGGCTATGTTTTTTAAACAGGAGGTCAGATCATGACTTGTGATATGCCTTGTTTTAGGCTTTGCAGAGGCATGTTTTACTGTATCCTCTATCGAGGCATTATAGCTGTATTTTCCTAGCCTTCTCTTGAAAGAGGTAATCGCTTGAACAGTTTCTTCTTAATCTCAGGTATTGACTGTAAGGTATCAAGTTTTTACAGTGTAACCTGCCGTTTTCTTCCAAAACAAAGTACTGACCAATTGGCCATGTTCGCTCCTCTGGGTTGATACATTCAGAAAGGTGACGTACTTGGGATCATACGTACGTCATGGCAAATTTGAGGTTAAATCTGTTGCTATTTATCCCATCCAAAAATTCCAAAAGGGTTTCTTTAGGCTCCTCCCAAATCAGAAACACGTCACTGATATATCTATCCTATGTGGAGATGTGCCAGGAATATCTGGGGAAACTGTCATCAGTGAGGAGCAACTGTTTCCACTCCCCCAGGTACAAATTGGCGTAGGATAGGGCACAACATGTCCCCACCACTGCACCCTGTACCTGGTAGTAGTTGGATCCATTGAATACAAATAAATTGTTGTGTAAAATAAACTCCAAACCCCCTAACACATAATCGTTAAAGGCCCATTCCTGAATGGGTCTTTGGGAGAGTGCTCTTCACACAGCTGCTAGCCCTGTGGGTAGGGGATAAAGCTTCCACATCAATAGTGACTAGATAAGAATCTTCAGATATAGTAAGCTCATTTATAATTTGTAAAAAATGAATGAATCATAAGCTCTGTGACACTGGCCCCTCGTGTAGTATTTCTTGAGTTTGTAGTTGCAGGGGGAGGCAAACAGGTCAACTTCCGGATTGACCTCCAGGGACAAGATTCACCTTAACACTTCCGCATGGAGAGACCATACGTTTATGTCCAGTTGGACGCTGGAGAGAAAATCTGCCTGGATATTCTGGACTCCAGGAACATAGACTGCTAAGATATCGGCCAGGGTCTTCTGAGTTCATGTCATGATTTGCTCCACTTCCCCGAATAGGGAAAGATTCTGCGTCCCCCCTTGTCTCTTTATGTAGTAGACCGCTGTGGTGTTGTCTAACCTCAAGAGTACAGATTCTCCCTTAATCAGATGGAAGAAGGCTTTGAGGGCGCAGAAGGATGCCCGCAGATCCAGAATGTTTGACACCAGATTGCGAGGGTGGAAAACCCATCTGCCCTGGGCAATCTCTAACCGACAGTGAGCCCCCTAACCTTTATTGCTGGCATCTGTCGTGATTGTGACCCAGGAAACAGGAGTGATGGAATGGCACCTGAGCAGGTTTTCCTGTTGCAGACACCAAAAGACACTTTCTCTCTTGACCAAGGTTATGTAAATGAGCTGGTCAATTTTGTCCAGGTCTCACTGTTGGAGATACTCCTTCTGAAAGGGACTCATCCTCCAAAGGGCCCATTTGACCACAGGGGCCATAGATACCATAGTACCTATGATTTTGAGGCACTGAGAAGCTTTCAGGTGTGACGAGGACAGGGCCAGGCGTACTCTGTCCTGAACTACCAGGATCTTCCCCAGAGGCAAGAAAATAGTGTCCTTGACTGTATCAAACTGGGCCCCTAGGTATCCCAGGCACTGCGGGGGCTGTAGTTGACTCTTTTCAAGATTTAGCGACCAGCCAAACTCGAGAAGTATAGAAATGACTTGGGCTCATTGCTCCAGCAACTGCTTTCTTACTTGTGACAACAGAAGAAGATCGCAGAGATAATGATGCAGGCATATGTCTCTTGTTCTGATCAAGGCTACCACTGCCAATAAAACTTTAGAGAACACCCGAGGGGATGTTAAGAGCCTGAAAGAGAGGCAAGTGAACTGAAGATGTTCCCGCCCGACTGCAAACGAAGGTATTTTGCGATGGGCAAGTGGGAAGTAGTCATCTTTTAAGTCTATGGAGGCTAGCCAGTCGCCCGGCTGAACTGCTTGCTGGATTGTAGACAGTCTCCATTTTGAACCTCTCCTTTTTAATGAACTTGCTTAAATGTGTAAGGTCTATGAGCCATTTTTTTGTTAAATCTAGGAAGAGGGGCTAATGCATTCCTTGAAATTCTTCCCCTTCTGGATCTGGCACTGGCACAGCAGCCCCCTGTGACATCAGTAATCTTACGTAGGACAAGAGCACTTGCTTTTTCTCCTCTGAGTGAGGCAGTAGGTACAAACCTGAGATGAGGGGAAATCACAAAGGACCATGCGTGTCCCTGGAAAACCATTTTGACCGTCCAAAAATCTGAGATTGAGGCCGCCTAGACATGACGAAAGTGGAGCAGCCATGCCCCCACCTGGCACACCTAGACAGGCACAATCTCAAAAGGACTTAGTGGTGTCACACCCACCCAGGGCCGAATTCTTGGACTTTTGCAGGGATGTCTGGCCTCTTCTCTGGTTCCTCCTAAAGTCCTGACCAGGTCTGTAGAAGCGTGCATTTCTCGTACGTACAGCACTCTTGCCTTCTTGACTGAGGTCTCTTCTGACCTAGCAGATGCCTGTCCTGAGGTAAAAACTTTGATTTACCGCCCATGGCCCGGACTATGGCGCTTTCCTGTTTGTTGCTGAATAGTGAAGATCTCTCAAAGGGAATCCTACACCAGGCCTGCTTGAAAATGGGATCCGTTAGCCAGGGACGCAGCCACAATGCCCACTTAGCTGTTAAGGATGAGATAGAACACTGACGGCCAGCTTCAGCTCTTGCACCGCTGAACTTCTGGCCACCTCTTCTGAGACACTTTTGAGCACTGCATCAACATTTCAGTCCAAACCTCCATCGCCTTGGACATGCTACAAGGGCCAAAGCAGGTTTGCATGCCATTCCTGACATCACATAAATCCTCTTGGGATCTAGATCAATTCTTCTCTCAAGACCATCCTTAAAGGATGTGTCCTCTATGGAAAGAGTGACATGTTTTGCCAATCTCATCAAGGTCACATCGACTAGAGAGGCAACCTCCATGTGCTTCACATCCTTATCCTTATAGGGATAAAGCTTCACCAACTTGCTTGAAAGAGAGGATTTTCTCTCCACTTTGCTCCATTCATCCAGAATATTATCCCTTAGCTCTGCAACGAGTGGGAAGTTTCAGGCGCTTGACGAACTTTCTTTGTTTTAATGGGGATACCACCAGTTCCTCCCATTTTAGAGCCTCTTTGATTGCTTTGATTAGGGGTGAGACTAGGGCAAAATCGAAGCCCCCAAAGATTTCATCTCCGTCTGCCTCACTGTCTGAGGTTTTCATGGATGCATAACTTGGCTGGGTAGATCCAACTCGTCCTGCGTATCCCCAAAGTGAGAGCACACCTGTCTGGCTCTGTGTGTGACTAGTACCCCACTCTTTCAGGGACTGTTGCACCACACGTCTTACTAGAGACTCCATCTGCTGGTTGCCAGTCTCTCTCTCTCTCTCCAACCACCCAGGCATAATATGGCTCACATAGAAACTTGCCCTCTGGAACATGGGTCCCGCATCCCCAGCAGGCCCCTTCCATGGCTAAAATGGCGGTGGGTGCAGTGCCTGGAGTAGGAATCAGAGATTCTCCCATAGTTTTGGGTCCTAAGCAGAGAACCATGGTGTCTGGACCTAGGCAAGGAATCTCGATACTGCGGCCTTGCAAGGTCTCTGACTTTGCGTGCCGTGTCCAGGCAATCTGACCTGGAAGGGCTTAATGAATCAAGACAGACAAAGGAAGAAAAAAAATCATGTGAACTTGGCTTATAGAATTTTTTAGCAGTGCTAGGGGTAATCAGGGGCACATACCAGTTGTGTAAGGGCTGACCACAAGGAGGGGGTGAAGTGTCCTTAGTGAAGGGAGCACTGCACAGTCCCACATAGACATCCAGCGAGATAAGTGCACAAATAGGATCCACAGCCACTCCTCCCCCCACCCTTTCCCCTTAGGAGCAAGGATTACCTGGAGGGAGAGACACAGAGCCTGGGGAAGCTGCCGCAAAGTGACCACAGGGGTTCCCAAAGTCAGAGGGGCTAACAGCTCTTTTAAATCCCCCACCTTGATGACGCCACCACCGCACCTGCACGCCAAACAGCCATCAGTGGGCGCCTGTGCAGCCGCTGGTCAACCGTTCCATTGGGCATGTGCGAAACCAAGCCTTGAAATAGCCTGCGGCCTCGTGCATGCGCAGGAGTACCCATGGCTGTCGGACCGGAAGTGGCCTGGGATGCAGATGTGTTCCAGACCTTATAAGAGGCTGCATACTAGTCCCAGGGATAGGAAAATGAGAAAAACAAATAAACACAGAGTACTGCCATGGAGTCGGGAAACACCCGATGATGGGCACAATGGCACTTCCTCAGACCATGCTTGCAGATGATTATGATTATAGCGTTAATTGGGCATACACAGGCTGCCTGCCGCAGACCGGGCCGTATAGCCAAGAAAACGCCACTCACCTGCCTGTGGCTGGGCCCTGGCACCGCTTCTTCATGCCCTCGTCCACCCTGCTTATAACTGGGGCTTACTGGACTCAACTGGGATGTCAATCCTATTGCCACACCTGGGGCTTCACCAGACATCAGTATTTCGGCCGCTGACAAGTAAGATCATCTGTGCTCACACACAGTGTCCAAAGAGGAGGACTAAAAGGGAATGCTGCCTCTGGCCATGAGCAAAAAGTTATGGGAGTAGGGTCCTATAGGATTGGAGAGGAGGTGAGGTAAGCCCATATGTAGGCTGCCATGGTGTCTGTCAGGAAAGTGGAGTTTTAGTTTTTGGGGTTGGTTAGTATTTAATAATAAACTTACCTAGTATTAAGTTACGGTTGAGATACGTGTGTTGCTATTTCACTACTACAGTTTTTTGGTGTTTTATTTTAAATTTTTCCATACAATAAACGAAGTATAACAACACTTGTAACAAAAATATACTTATACTCTAAGCCAAACGGTATCCTCTGCATAGAATGGCTGCTGCTGGCGAAAAGGGTGGGGGGTGGATAGAGGGAAAGGGGGGGGACATGCCTCAGTGGTTCCCGAGGCTGGAAGGTGAACATGAGATCGGGGGTGGTGACTTGGGCGAGACTCCGAAGTTGAACCTTTAATGCGCCATAGTGGGGTCAGTCTGGGGGAAAGTATAGGTGATATAGCTGTCCCATTTCTCGGAGAACGATTCCCTTGAAGAGGGGGCTGAAAAGTCCGTATTGGTGTTGTCTATGGTGAGAAGTGTGGAGAGCTCTGATCTAACCCGAGTGAGAGAAGGGGTAGATGTGGAAATCCAGTTGCTTAGTATAGTCCTCCTGGCGATTAGTAGGCAAGAAAGGATCCACATTCGGGGTGGCTTCGTAGGTGTGCTAGACCATTTTTGGAGGCGTTTGTCCCAATAGCCGAACAAGAGTAACATAGTGTCCTTGGGTAAGCTGAACTTGGTCACGTCCTTTATGAATGAAAGGATATGGTCCCAGAAGTTGTTTATACCGGGGCAGGACCAAAACTTGTGGTGTAGTGAGGGCCTTTCTGCCGCACATAGAGGGCACTTGTGAGCGTCCGGAATATTTTTGTCCGATAGAAAAGGTATGTGCGCCCGGTGGAAGATCTTTAGTTGGGTCTCTTTCCATATTGAGTTAGGAGTTAGAGCAAGGGTAGTTTTGAGGCCTTCGTTCATATTGGGCAGTGTGTCATCGCCTGGGAAGTCCTTAAGCCAGTTGGAGGCAGTGGAGGTGGACAATGCCGGCGGGCATAGTTTTAAGAGGGGCTTGTAGATCGAGGAAATAGTGAAGGCGTCAGCATCCAGCAGAGAGTCAATTAAGGATATTTTAAAGCGGGTCTCTGGCTTCCCAGTCGTTGAGGAGAGATAGTGGATACATTGTGTCCAGTAGAAAATGTCCTTGTCCTGAACCCCGAATTTGTCCTTAATGATACGGAAGGGGAGGGGAGTACCTGAGCTGGTGTCGCATAGTTGTCCAAAGGTCAACAAACCCATCTCCTCCCATTGGTGGAACACGGATTGGGTCAAGCCTGGAGTAAAGGTAGGATTACCCCGTATCGGAAGGAATCTAGAAAAGTGTATTGGCAGTTTCAAGAGTTTGCGTACCTCCCTCCATGCTATAGCAGTGTCCCTCAGGAGTAGGTTTTGACGTAGTTCCGGGCAAAGTGTCACCCATTTAGTATGCAAGAGGGCAGTTAGGGAGAGTGGACTGGCCATCTGAGACTCAAGCTCATAGTTAGAATAGTGTGAGGTCTGAGATACCCAGTCCAAAGCCGCCCTGAGCAAACAAGACAGGTTATACATTCTCAGATTAGGCAGGTTGATACCCGCGTCGCTTCTGGAGAGTTGCAATTTTTTATACGAAATTATTGGTCTCTTTCCCCGCCACAGAAATCGGGAGAAGGCTTTCTGCAGGGTTTGCGCATCTTTATGTCTGATTAATAGGGGAAGAGTTTGTAGGAGATAGAGGAGGCGGGCAAAGCTGACCATCTTTATGAGGTGGCATCTCCCCAAAAGCGACAGCGGCAGTTCCATCCAATTGTCCAGTTCCTTCATTATTTTGGAGAATAGGGGAGGGTAATTCAGTGTGTAAATTGATGCCGGGGTGCGCCCTATCTTAATACCTAAATAGGTAATGTGTTTGGATGCAATCATAAACGGGGATTCCCTTTCCCATGGACGGGGGGGGACCTGTTCCCAATGGGAGTATTTCGCTTTTAGAATAATTGATCTTGAGACCCGAGCACTGTTTAAATCTGTCGAATGCGGAGACTATCACAGGGACATCGGCCGAGGGGTTTGAGGTAAATAGTAAAACATCGTCCGCGAAAAGTGAAAGGCGCAGCTCCTGGGAGCCTATTCGTATGCCATGAAGAGGGGCTTTAGTCAATAGATAACAGGAGAGGGGTTCGAGATCGAGATTGAACTACAGCGGCGATAGGGGGCAGCCTTGTCTGGTGCCTTTGTATAATCTAAAATCGTCCGTGAGGGCTCCCCCTACACACAATCTGGCTGAAGGTGTGAGATACATCGAGGTAATAAGGTTGACGAAGGGTCCACTGAAGCCCATGCTGTCCAAGACACGACTCAGCCACTGGAAGTTGACGTTGTCAAATGCCTTTTCGGCGTCAAGAGTTACAATAGCCATGTCTCGGTCCGGATGTACCCGAGCTTGGTCTAGAGCAACCAGGACCTTCCTTATGTTAACCGTAGCCGAGCGACCCTTGGTGAACCCTGATTGCACAGGATGTATCAGATGGGGCATAATGTTGGCTAGACGGGAGGCAACAATTTTCGAAAGGATCTTGACATCGAGGTTTAACAGAGATATGGGCCGGTATGATCCCGGCTCCAGTGGATCTTTCCCTTTCTTTGAGAGAAGCTTGATGATGGCTTGGTTACCCGTCTGAAGATAGGGTCCGCCGTTCCAAATAGAAGAGTATACATCCACTAGAGTCGAAACCACACTGGGAGAGGCTGTCTTATAGAATTCCCCGGAAAGACCATCTGGGCCCGGTGACTTATTGGCTGCAAGATGTTTTATCGTCGACGCAATCTCGTCCGCCGTGATCGGAGCATTCAGTGAATCTAAATGTTCTTTGGATATTTTGGGGATTTCAGTCCCAGATAGGAAAAAGTCAGCCACGGAGCTGTCCATGTCCTCGGGGGCGTATAGCGAGGCGTAGAAATCACGCATGATACACCGCTCCCGATTTGTTCCGTAACAAGCCAATGTGTGTGGTGGACATCGGGCCCTTGCACAACCTGGCTAGCAGTTTCCCGGCCTTGTTACCGAAGCGGTGCAATGTCGCCGCGAGGTGCGCTTTGTGGATCGATTCTACCCTGTCAGCCCAAGTGTCAAAGTCGTGCTTAGCCTCAAGCCATGCAGTGCGCGCCGTGGGGGTATTGGCCTGTATCAACGCCCGCTGAGCAGCCGTCAACCTTTCACTGGCCGTTTTTTATCCCCTATTTGTGTGCCGCTTAAAAGCCGCCGCATAAGAAATGATACGGCCTCTCAGAAAGGCCTTCCCCGCCTCCCAAAAGAGGAGAGGGGAGCTGCTGTGTTGCTTATTCGTCGCCGAGTATCCTTCCCACTCACGATGTAGGTACGAGGTAAAATCTGAGTTATTTTTAAGGTAGGAAGGGAATCTCCAGATTAGAGGGGTTGGGGGGGATTCGGCTAGTGTTAGGGATACTGAAACTGGGGAGTGATCTGAGATCGCTATGTCATGTATGGTGGCGTCGCGCAGGAGGGGGAGGAGGGAGTCAGTACCAAACAGGTAGTCAATTCTAGTAAACAGTTTATGGGGGTGGGAGTAGAAGGAGTATTCCCGATCCGTGGGGTGCGAGTGACGCCAAACATCAGTCAGGGAGAGTGACTCTATTACCGACGCCAGTGGAGTGGGGTCAGCTCGCAGGGTGTCGTGCGGTCCCTGCCGGGGTGAGGATTTGTCCAGAGCAGGGTCCATTACCGCGTTAAAGTCTCCGCCCGCAATACAGGGGACATCGGGAAGGGAGAGAAGCCGAGCCGCAATTGCGGTGTGGAAAGAGCGGTCCAGGACATTTGGGGCGTATATGTTGGAAATGACTAGCTCAGTGTTACAGAGCCGTATATGTGCGGATACATATCGCCCCTCGCTATCCGCTTCCGTGGAAAGGATTTCAACCGGGAGGCGTTTGTGGAACAAGATCAGCACTCCGGCTTTGCGGCCGGAGGAGGGAGACCCTACGACCTTGCCCACCCAGAGTTTCTCCATGCGTTTCATATCTTCCTCAGGCAGATGCGATTCCTGGATAAGAGCCATGTCTGCCCTAAGCCGTTTGAGGTGGCGCAAGACTTTCATCCTCTTAACCGGGGATCGGAGGCCCTTAACGTTCCAAGTCACTATAGGCATGGGACGGGAAAAAGGGGATTTATACTAGAGGCATTCAGATTCGGCCTAGCCCTACCCTGGGGCAGCGTGGCGGGGAAGACCAGGATGGTATGGCTGACCCGTGGCAGCTCTCGTAACCGTGAGCTCGCAGACTGAGGATAAAAGTACACCTTCATAGGGGAAAGGGTTGAGGAAGGGATGGGTGGGAAGATGGGATGGAACCATGGATAAACACACAATGTAATACAGCAGATCAACAGAACAAACAGTAAGAACCTCTCTTTTTTCCGCATGTGTACAACACGGAGCCCAGCCCACCAAGCGTGCCCCCTGAGTCGAGCAAGGGTGTTGAGACCCACTGAGCGGCCCGAGCGGTCACTATAGCCCGGGTTCCCAGCCAATCTTGGCATGCCGGGCAGCCGAGGTGTACAGAGCAAAAATAGAGCGTGAGCACATAGTGTTAAAATAAATGGTGCATTGAACTATATACCTAGGCAATGATACAAACAAAAGTGATATGTCAATGAAAACAAAACAGCATAAAGAGCAAACCTGAGAGAATGGCGGGGGGTGCCCCGAGTCCTCTAGGCCCACAGCCTAGTGGGAACAGTCCCAGGCGTTGACCTAGTAGTGCAAATCATAGACAGCCGTGAGGGGTCAAGTCAGCGAGGGACATTCGGGCGACCAGAGCTGACCACGTCGGCATATCTTTGCCGTTTGGGAGATTCCTTTCTGGGGCTCCTTTGATCCAACGGTCTGGAAAAGGGAAGGGCTTTAGCAGATGAGGATGAAGATGGGCCCTGATCCCCCAGGCGGAGTGAGCGAACAAAAGCTTCTGCTTCCTCTGGATCCTGAAACGCCATTTGGTCGCCGTTAGGTGCACGAAGGCGCAAAGTCACCGGATAGGCCAAGGTGAATTTCAGGTGTTCCTGATGCAGTTTCGAAACATACGGTCTGAAAGGCTTTGCGTCTTTTTGCGACATCAACAGAGTAGTCCGCAAATATCTGAATTTTTATGCCTTCAATTTGGAAATTAGAAGTTTGCCAAAACTTTTGTAAGATAGCAGACTTGTCCGCATAATTCAAATATTTTGCGATTATCGGGCGCAGGGTTTTACGGCCTTCGGAGTACAGCCCCATCCTGTGGGCCCGTTCGACCACACATGTGCCATGTAGCCCCAAAGCGGCGGGGATTTTTTTTGCGCAAAGTTCAGGTATAGCAGAGGGGGCAACGTTCTCTGGAATCCCAATAAATCGCAGATTACTCCGACGCGATCTGTTTTCCAGATCCTCCAGCTTATCCATAATGATGCGATTAAGCTTGTCCTGGGTCTGTTCAGATCCCTGCATCTGATATAGCTCACCCTCAACATTAGATAGGCGGGATTCAGCCTCATTGAGCCTCTTAGAGTGTGACTCCAGCTCCTTCTTTATGCTGGCCATGCCAGCAGCCACCGCTTTCTCCACTGAGGCCGCAATGGTGGGGTTTAGCAGAGCAGCAACAGCTTGAGCGATTTGCTCGGTGGAGGTACCTTGCAATGCAGGGGAGAGAGCCAGTGTAGGGGGCTGCTGGGTTGTGCCCGGCTGCTGCTGAGAAGTGTCCATGGCCGTGAGCTCCGCGGCCGCGCCGGAGCAGGCCGAGACCGGGGCCTTGATTTGTGGTGGGGCCGGCGGAGGTCGGGACGCGGCCTTCTCGAGGAACCGCTCCATCTGGCCGGGTTTGAGGCACTACCGTCGGGTCCCTGGGTATCGATGGACCTCCGGTGGGGGGTAAGAGCTGATCCTGGGCTGTGGGCAGGTCTTTTAAGCTGATTTCTGGGGACACGCCGCGGGAGCTGGAGAGCGCTCACCTACTCCATGCGGCGCCGGAACCGGAAGTTCGTTTTTTGGTGTTAAAACTCGTATGAAATATGATTTTTTTACCAAAAAGCTAACAATGGCAGGAGGAGGTGGGAGGAAGAAAGGCCATATGTGTGTCTGGATTATGAGTCCCCTCCACATTCTATATGCTACTTGAGCCTAATCATCTTACGTAGGATGCACAATTTAACACTGGTTAGGTCTGGAAGTCCGAGACATAAATCTAGCCTAGGCTGTAATACCCGGACTTTCTGAAATTTATGAAAACCTATTATACAATATGCCTGTCATCTCATTAACTGAATGGGTTAAAACGAATAATTAAAAACAGAAAGATAATATGCAACTCAAGCATGAAAGGATTTAAATGTTTGGAATTAACTAAAGCACTTTAGGGAAAGTAATTTTATGGATTTCACTTTTATGTAACAAATGTAAATTTTACTCCAATCCATGGCAAATCCAATAATTATTATTTTTTCTCTGTCTTCTGCAGTGTTTTTTTTCTTCATTTAGAATAGAACTCTTAAGTAAATCATCACTGAATAAAGTGCAATAATGAGTTGTTGAGACAATTGTGCAGAGCTTTTTCATTTGCTGAATTGTTCGTTTTACAATTCTTTAGAAATTATCATAAAAAAGTGAATAAGATACATTAAATGTATTAAAGTGTACTGGTCATCCATACATAGTGGAGGCAGCCAGCGGAGTAGCAACAGGGAGTGCACAAGGTTGTAACTGCCACTAGATCAATGGGCACAGAGGGCACAGTTTTTACCAGAGACTAATTAAAGTATATTTATTGCCAGACCTTTTTTTTTAAATTTGGATAGAGTAGGGAAAATCCCTGTTGGATTACTTCTTTTTGCTTTTTTGTGCCATTGGGGACATTTCATTTTTCTTCCTGTCAAAGATACAAAACAGGAAGTTAGATAAAACCTCCTAAAGTAAGGGCAATTCCCCTCTGGGACTGGTTTTGCAAGAACAAGTGTCCCCATCAAAAGATTTCCCCATACGTTCAGGGGACAGTTCTAAAAATGTGGATTTCTACTTACTTTCTTTCACAGTGGCAATGTTCACCAGTACAATTAGAGAGGTGAATCTATGCAAGGGTTGGGGAGCACAGACAGCAAAAAAAACTTGCAAAAGGGTCTAACTAAACTTTTCTCAACTAGGGTTCCGTGAAAACCTAGGATTCCTCCTAATGGTGCTAGGGATTTATAGAGAAGAAAGTAGTGGTGAAATGATCTCCCACCTATTGTGACCACCATTGCAAGAGGGCATTTTTTTATGACCACTAATGTTTGGGGACACCACCGTTTTCACTGTCTGTACTTCTTTTCTTTTATTATTTATCTTATTTAAGATTTTAACTGATAATATAAAAAATGATCTGTCCTGGGTGCGAAAACTCTACGTATGCTTGTCATATTCTTTATTCTTTTATTTAAACCGTTTTAAGATTAATTGTTCATAAGTGTAGAATGTTATCCTTTTTTAGTAGGGGTTTACTAAAATCTGAACATTATTTCAAGGGTCCATCTGGGTTAAAAACATTGAGAAAGACTGGTCTAACTCTTCCCACTTTATCAAAAAACTAAAAAAAAAAAAAGATTTGTGTAGGCATACACTTTAAGACAGAAAGGTGCTCTAGACAAGGTAGAAACTTTGCCCACCCTAATACTTCAATTAACAATGATAAGGATTACAATAGACAGAGGGAAGCCTAGTTATTTGCATTGTCTATACTGGCATTACCCACCACAGCAGACACAGTATGCTTACAAGTAAAGTGAAAGTCAGGTGTACAGCTTTAAGTTTGTCCCCCAGACACCCACTGTGCCCTAGGCTCCTGTGTAGATTGCCTTAAGGATAACCCTGCTTTTATGTATAATCCTCTGTCAAAAGCGTTTGCCTTTTTCCCTCTCATTACACACATGGAATCATCATCATAAGACAGTTAGCTATGGCAATGCTTTCGTATTTCCCATGAGGAGATATTATGACTCTGGCTTATAGTTTATATTACGAGCTACTGTTTAGAGCAGTCTTTCTCAACTATTTTACCTTAGACGAACCCTTGAACACCTTTTCAGGTTTCAAGGAACCTCCACTAAGACCAATCATTAGTGATCAGTGGAGGAGAATGCCCCCTTACCATGGTTGTAAGAATGCCACCCTTACAAATACACTATATTCCCAAAAGTATTGGGATGCCTGCCTTTACATGCACATGAACTTTAATGGCATCCCAGTCTTAGTCCGTAGGGTTCAGTATTGAGTTGGCCTACCCTTTGCAGCTACAACAGCTTAAACTCTTCTGGGAAGGCTGTCCACAAGGTTTAGGAGTGTGTCTATGAGAAGGTTTGACCATTCTTCTAGAAACGTATTTGTGAGGTCAGGCACTGATGTGGACAAGAAAGCCTGGCTCGTATTCTCCGCTCTAATTCATCCCAAAGGTGTTCTATCGGGTTGAGGCCAGGACTCTATGCAGGTCAGTCAAGTTCCTCCACCCCAAACTTGCTCATCCATGTCTTAATATACCTTAATGTACCTTGCTTTGTGCCTCAGAGATGGGAACTTTCTCCCTCAGAAGGTATAAGGGTTGGTTGGATGCCTGGTGTGATCAGATTGTGCTAGAGAGCACACCCACAACTTATAAGGAAGGAAAAGAGGGAATGTCCCAGCAGGACTGAAAAAGAGATGTCACAACAGCTCCTATTCCTGTCTGATGACTGACTAAACCAGTGCACGTGTCTGGAGGCCCAACTTTGCCGGCCAAAGTTTTTTTTGCATCAGATACTGGCCATTGTGACAAAAAATAAACTGTTATAGCAAGTTAGGACTATCTTTATGTTGCTAGGTAAATACAGTTCAGTTCTGATAATTACTGTTATTCAGAATACTGCAGG
Source organism: Pelophylax lessonae (assembly GCF_965119305.1). Classification (NCBI taxonomy): domain Eukaryota; kingdom Metazoa; phylum Chordata; class Amphibia; order Anura; family Ranidae; genus Pelophylax; species Pelophylax lessonae. The sequence goes on from NC_138768.1 coordinate 120,704,876, forward strand.
TGTTTAACCATATCTCTCAGAGTAATATTATTGTCTTATTGGTTGTTTATATGAGTACAGTTGCTAATCATGTCTGCTTTTAGGCTATGCTTGGCCTAATAAATTCTTTGAAATACCTCATGTCAGTAAGTTCTGTGTGAGTAAGCTGTGTCATGTTCAGGTGTGCAGAGAAACCATTAAACAACTCAATGGCTTCTCTGGGGGTAGCGCTACACAAACTTGACAGGGGATTTAACAATTCCCTACACTATCCAAAAGTAAAAATAAGAAAGTTTTGACTTTATATATGATTTCATTTATATTTTGTTTTATCAGTAAAACAGACTACAGAGGTTTGGTCCACATCTTTGATTTAAAAATGGGTTTTGATCAGTTCCTAGATCTCCTGTGGTGTTATTAATGAATATTCTTGAAAAACTTACATACCTGAAGGAAAGTAATTTATTATAACAAGTATCTTACTGCCCTTGTCTTACTTATTTCTTTAGAAGGTGGAAAAGTCTGATCAGAAATGCATCATCTGTCGAACACTGCATGTAGCTATGCAGTAACTAAGTGGTATCAAAATAGAATAGCTTTCTATGGTTTTCACACTTCATGGTTGCAAGGGCTATGGAAAATGTTAGGTTTAGGAAACATTACAGAAACAATATCAAGCTATGCTGTCGTCAGGGAGGAATGTGCTGTGTGCACTTTCTAATAATGATATTTTTATGAAAAGTACTACAGTCGAACATCAAATCATCGGCTGTCCTTAATATGCTGACTGGAGACCCTTTCCATACTTTAATATTGAAGCGGTTATTGAACTGGAATTCGGGTGCTGCGCAAAGGCTATATGAGTGGTCTGTGTAAATGTCACTGAGAATTTTTCTGTAGAAATTATTACAATTTTGAAATATGTTCTTTTTTTAGCTCAGCGAATTAAATAATATTTCACCTTGCATTTCCTAATGAAATGAACAGTAACGTAATATCTTAAACTGCTGTTCTTCTCTATAGTCCACGTGAATGTTAAAGCATCTTAAAGCAGCTGGATGTTTTTTACTGGCAGTTTGAAGCCACAACTTGTGCAGCTGAAAGATCAACTCAAAGGTAAAGCCTTGTACACACGTACCGATCGTCGGCCGAACGATCGGCCGTCTTTTGTCCAGGGCTGTTGTGTCTGTTAAAAACTGCAAAAGACTGCACACGAATTTTGTCGGCCAACAACAGCCGACTGCAGAAGTGATGTCATGTGATGGTTAACTTAACTTGTCTTTTTTCTTTTCTGAGCATGCCCAGTCTTGCAAATCTGCTGTCTGTCGGCCGAAATCTGTACTGACTGACGAACAATCGGCCGTTCTGGTGTTGGCCAACAAAAATTTTAATGCTTGCACGACAGATTCTGTTCGGCCGAAAATGCGCTGTCGGCTGTCGGAAGCATCATACTAACAAGCCAACAATCAGCCGATCGGTCGTCGGCCGAATATTTACGGCCGACAATCGGTACGTGTGTACGGGGCTTAAGTCAACACAATTCAAAAGTAATTGAAAGCATTTGATTTTTATCCGAGTATTGTACACCTTTATATTGGATTTTAAAGCAGGGGTTCTTAACCTTTTTACGATCACAGACCCCCAATGGAATGCCCAATATGTTTCCATACCCACTTTGCCAGACTGTCTATATGATCATTGTTCCTTACAAATCCCTACTAGTTACCAGTATGACTTCAAAATATATCAATAATTTGTTTTTGTCTTTACAAATAGTTAGCTAGAAAAACAACAACTAACCCCCCGGTTCACATTAGTGCGATCAAAGAGATCGCATGTAATTCGGAGCGCACTGCTCCTAAATTACATGTGATCTCATGTGCGGTGCAAATTTCAGCCATACAGTTTGTATGGCTGAATTCACACTGCATCCGCACTAAACACGCACATGACCCTTTTTTTTTATCCGCAGCAGAATCGGATCGCATAGTGGTTCACACTAGTGCGATCTGATTCTGTGCGAACTTGCAGATCGCACTGCGATATGCGATCGCAACTGGGGGTGTCATTAACTTTTAATTGACACCCCCTGCGTATGGCATATGGCAGTGTGAACTGCCAGGGGTGCGGATGCGATGCGGGATCACGCTGCATATTCGCAGCGTTCCCGCATCGCACAAATGTGAACCGGGACTCAAAGAAAATAATAGGTATCTTATATTTATTATTATAGGAATGACAAATGCATGAGCCAGCTACACCTAGTGGGTTTTGTTTGCTGTTGTTTTTGTGTAATCAAAAGTGGAATGGAGGTAAAGTTATTAGAATTTCATTTGCATGTCATCTGACACATCGGGCTTGATCTACTAAATGCAAATAAGCTGCTCAATTCACAAGGGTAGTTACTCTTTGCAAGAGAATTTGCCCCAGAGCTTAGTGAAAGAGGTGAAACTCTGCTAACTTCCCCGTCCAATCATCTGCAAGCAAAAATGTGTTTTTCTTTTTCTTCCCCTTAAACTGTTAATAAACCCAGGACCCTGCATTTACTATATCTGATCTGCAGAACATGCAATTATTTTAGTAAATACAGTATAAACTGCTAAACACCTCTTCTAATCAGCAGTAAATAACAGTCTTATGACTTCTATCAGTGTCTAGTTAAAGCTTGTAGGAGGAGTTTTAATTCTCCTCTGACTGTCTTTTGAGACTGCAGGAGCCCAGTTCATTCAGGACTCGAGTCCTGGGGGAACGCATGAGAACTGTGTTCCTGTACTATTTCTACAGCAGGAACGCCGTTCCCGTTAGCAGCTATCCCCCCCCCCCCCCAACACGATTCCAGCGCCTATCGCCATCTCCTGCTCTGGAATGGTGGGTTGGCAAGCCCAGATTGCGGGTTCCCCACCCGCCATCCCCGAGCACAGTGTGAGGAAAGGAGCCACACTAGAGGAAGCAGAGCCGATGCACTCCGCCTGTGACAAGAGCAGAACAGGAAGCATCGGCTCTGCAGATGAGAGAGGGAGGCAGAGAGAGAGGAGGGAAGGAGAGGTAGAGGAAGAGGAAGAGTGAGAGAGAGATGAGGGAAGGAGAGGTAGAAAGAGAGAGAGGTAGAAGGAGAGACATGAGAAAGAGAGAGAGAGGTAGGAAGAGAGAAAGAGAGATGAGAAATATATATATATATATATATATATATAGAGAGAGAGAGAGAGAGAGAGAGAGAAAGAAAGACGGAAATAGAGCAAAATAAAGAGACAGATGGAAAGAGAGAGAGAGGGATGAGGGAGTAAAGAACAAGTGAGAGAGAGAGAAGAAAGAAAGAATAGAGAGGGGTGAGAGATAGAGGAGAAATAGAGAGGGAAATTTGCAACTCAAAGTATACATAACCCACTATGGTACCCACCAGCAGTACCAGCCAGCAGTACTCACTAGCAGTACCCGCCAGCATTACTTGCCAGCATTACTCGCCAGCAGAATCAGCCTGCAGTACCCGCCAGCAGTATCAGCCTGCAGTACCCACCAGCAGTATCAGCCAGAAGTAGCCACCACCAGTACCCACCAGCAGTACCAGTCAGCAGTAGCCACCACCAGTACCCACCAGCAGTACCAGCCAGCTGTAGCCACCCAGCAGTGCCCATCAGCAGTACCAGCCAGCAGTAGCCACCACCAGTACCCACCAGTAGTACCAGCCAGCAGTAGCCACCACCAGTACCCACCAGTAGTACCAGCCAGCAGTGCCAGCCAGCAGTAGCCACCAGCAGTACCCGCCAGCAGTACCAGCCAGCAGTACCCACTAGCAGTACAAGCCGGCAGTACCCAGCCAGAAGTACCAGCCAGCAGTACTCCCCAGCAGTACCAGCCCTGGAGGACAGCCAGTAGCAGCCACCAGCTATACCCACCTGGGGGACAGCAGCAGCCAGTGATACCTGCAGGAATCCAATTCAATCCACTTAAAAAAACAGAAGGGGATCCATCCCCTTCTGTCTGGGAAGATCAGATTAGAGGGCCTCATAGAGTAGAGCGGGCTGTGTCCGTGTCTGCCCGCTCCGCTCATTGTGGACCACGACCGGTTACCAAGCCGCTAAAGTGGCCCTCAGGCCTCAAAAGGTATATATATATATATATATATATATACACACAAACACACACTTTTTTTAATTTTTGAGGTGGGGGTGGTAATCTTGGGTGAGTTCCCACACTTTCCCCCCAGGACTTGACCCCTGAGACCACCTGTCTGGACAGTGCTGATTGGCCCTGTGCTGATCACATGCATCCTCTCAAGAAAAAGAGAAAACTCTCAAACTGAGCATGTGCAGAATGACTCCCAAGGCTCTGTACTATAAGGAGATTAATTGGGGACAGTGGAAGAAGGGGAGGATCAGAGAAGTCAGGATCAAACAGCCTTTTTACACAATGCTGAGGATAAACCCTTAGGTTCCACAGTGAGTATAAAAAGCATGCTTTACTGTATATTCAGACTGATTTTAATGTTGTAGGTTTAGTAAACTTTACCACATCCACTAAGCTCTGCGGCAAATTCCCGTTGCAAATTGAATTGCCTATTTGTCTTTAGCAAATCAACTTAATAAAATCAATATCTCCATTTTGATTTTAAGTCAAGTAATATAGTCCCATACTTCCATAATTAGGTTCCCATACCCCCATGGGTAACCCCCAATTAAAAACCTGCTAATAGGCAGGCATTGCACTAAAATCTAAGATTCACTTACTAGATCAAGGCTCCCCCATACATCTCAAATTGTCATATGCTAGCGGTAAAAACACACGTGGGGAATACAAGTTAGTATACAAACTTACCTTGCAGTCAGCTTCTGCTTTCAGGGCCTATACAAGGAATATGCCACACTACTTCTTGTGAAATTCTAGTGTAGCACCCTTCTAGCATAGGTTGCTATTCAAATTTAGCTTTGGCTCATTCTGCAACCAAGGGAGTGGCAATTGTTTGTTCTGGCCTATTCAGGGTCTCACAGGTTGGGAGTTTGATTACTTCCCCCTGACTCTGGGAGAAGCTTCCAGAGTTTAAGGCAGGAGATTTAAATCAACCAGTCTGTATCGGGCTTCATCCTATCCCTGGAGGGGAAGGGTCCATTAGAGGGCTGAAGTGTGGATAAATAGTCTGAGACACTAGAAAGCAGAGTTCCTTCTCCCCAGGAGGGTTCAAGAAGTGCAGGGGCTGCTGCTGTCAGGCAGCCAATGGACTGAATAGCTGCTCTAGGAGACCTAGGAAGGGCCAGGAATAAAGCTTAAATGGACTTTGTTTAGAACTTACTGCAGAATCATACCACAATGGATCTGGTCTTGGATCTAGTTTGGGTCTGAATGAAGCTGTCCTGGGGACGTGTGAGTAGTGACCTTAAATTGATCCCTGAGACTGTGTGCTGGATGCTATACTGGGTAGCCATAGTTGTGCACTGGCGCAGGGTAACCAGAGGTCCAAAGACTTGCCCTATGATTTTCAGCTGTAGGGCCTTGGACTGTTAACTATTACCTATTACTACTGCTAGAAAGACTGTCCTCTGTTAACCAACCATTGTGGAGCATGTTGGAGTATCCAATGCTTAAAACCCCATCTGTTCTCAAGTTTACCAGCAATAAACCACAAAAAGACAACCCTAGACCTAGAAGTGAATGATCTTATGCTTGGGCGGTAGGTAGCCTCTGTGTAATTGGGGGGGGGGGGGGGGGGACCTGTAAAAATCAGCAGCCCCTGTGGGGGTATCGCTACACTAGGAATGCTGAGGATTTGTATTCTATTGAGAAGATACTCCAGCACAGTGCAGGAGCATCTTCTTATAAAATGTGGGATTTTCTGCATTTCCAAGGATCATGAGATCTCTCGCTCTCTTAAGATAAGTATATTGTCTAACTCTTTTCTAACAGATGTGCTGTTTTAATACTATTGTGTAGTGATTCAGGTGTGTGTGGGTGTGTGTGTGTGTGGGGGGGGCGTTATGTAATAGGTTCACCTTGTAATATAGTGGGGAAGATCAACATTTAGGAGGTAAATCAACCCATATTTTGCATAAAATAACATACATATACACACTGTAATAGCAAAGAGTATATGAAGACCTAGAGTGGGAAACGTATTGGTACAGTAGCCTACATGACAGTAGGGACATAGGGCCAGATAGGGCTTGCTTGGGTTTCCTGCTGGCTCTTGAACTTCACTTGACCATTTTCATTGATTATTCCTAATACTTACAGATGTAAATGCCCTTAACCAGTTGATGTAAGATTATTTGATAATTGTAGGAGAAGACTTCCATTGCAGACCATCAAGGAGTACATGAGTAGTCATATACAGTAGTTAAATAGTTAATTTGGTTGAAAAAGTCCACTTAGTTCAACCGACAGAAAAAAAAAAACACATAAATCGAAAACCTCCATATACACTAGCCTATACCCACAGTTGAACCAAAGGCAAAAAACCCCAAATAAAGCATGATCCAATTTGCTCCAGCAGGTAGAAAACAATCCTTCCTAAACCCCCCAAAAGCAATTTGATAATCCCTGAAACTTTACCTATAAATATTTTTATTCAGTTATAATACGTGCGTTAAGGAAAGAATCCAGGCCTTTTTTTATAACAATCTACTGAGCTGGCCAGAACCAGCTCTTGAGGGAAGAAGCCTTTCCGTATTTGGAGATTAAACCTCTTTTCCTCCAGACATAAAGAGTGCCCCCTTGTCCTCTGTGATGACCCTAAAGTGAACAACTCACCACCAAGTTCACTATATGGACTACTATTGTATTTATACATGTTGATCATATTCCCCCTAAACTCCTCTCCTCAAGAGAAAATAAATTCAGTTCCTCTAATCTTTTCTCATAGCTGAGCTCCTCCATGCCTCTTATCAGTTTGGTTGCCCTTCTCTGCACTTTCCTAAGTTCCCCGATATTCTTTTTGTGAACTGGTGCCCAAAACTGAACTGCATATTCCAGATGAGGTCTTAATAATGCATAACTTTACATTTATCCACATTAAACCTCATCTGTCACATACTTGTCCAATGAAACAGTGCATTGAGGTCAGCTTGTAAGTTGGAGATATCCTGTAAGGATGTTATTCCACTGCATAGCTTGGTGTCATCTGCAAAGCCTGAATGGTACTTTTAATCCCATACCCTATATAATTTATAAATTAATTAAAAAGTAAGGGTCCCAATACTGAACCTTGGGGGCTCTCTGAATTCAATCTTTTAGCCAGTTTTCTATCTATTTACAAACTGATATTTCCAAGCCTGTAGGCGTTTACCTTACACATTAGCTGTGTGCGGGGGAACTGTGTCAAATGCTTCAGCAAAATCCAAGTATACCATGTCCACACCCCAAGGTTTTACTTACCACCTCATAAAAAGAAATCTATATGTTGGAACCCAATGTCATGAATCCATGCTATCTGTTGCTTAAAATATTTTTTTCCAGCAAGAACTCTTCTATGTGGTCTTTTATTAAACTTTCTAGTATCTTCCCAACTCTAGAAGTAAACTAACAGGTCTATAGTTTCTTGGTAAAGGTTTTGATCCCTTTTTAAATATAGGCACCACATTGGCCTTACGCCAATCCAGTGGTACTATTACAGTTGTTAAAGAGTCCTTAAAAATTAGAAACAATGGCTTTGAAATGACAGAGCTCAATTATTTTAGGATCTGCGGATGTATGCCATCTGGTCCAGGTGCCTTATCCACCTTTATGCTGTCTTAATATTCTTATATATCTAGAAAGGGTGGCAGGGGACAAAGTGATGGCATTTTCCTTCTCTTTGTCCCCAGTCACCCACTCTAGGTTATTTTGTAAAAGGCCTACATATTCAGACCTACTATTAATATACTTGAAGAATTTTTG
>NC_138768.1:120717717-120817717 GCF_965119305.1 Pelophylax lessonae
GACTTGTGACCAGGTTTAGCGCTTGCCACCGTTCCTTTTATCCTTAGGATACCCGCCAGCCCCTTCCAATAAAGATTTAAACCCCTGATCCCCCCCTGATCACATCCCGTTAACCCCTACACCCTCTGTCACATTAGCACTAATACACACATAATATACTGTTTTTACTGTATTTTGTATTGGTGTCATTGTGACTTGAGGTTGTGCTAGCTAGCTAGTTTCTTTCCCAAAGGAGGTTTAGGGTCCCCGCCACCCCCCCCAGATCCCCAGCGCATAGTTTAGAAGTAACCCCTTGATTGCCACACACGCACGCACGCACACACGCACGCACCTACACTTCCATTTCTAGTATAGTGTTTGAACAGATCAATATCTGATCTGATCAGAGCTATACTAGCGCCCCCATAGTTTAGGGTTCCCAAAACGCAGTGTTTGCACGATCAGCACTGATTCCTGCCAGCACCTGCGTTTAACCCTTTCACCCAGGTAAGTGTAGTAATCAACAGATTACTGTCACTTACAAAAAAACACAAGACACAAAACCGCTGTGTTAGCAGAGTCAGGCCTGATCCCTGCTAGCATTAGCAGTTTTTTTGGTAGCGCTTGAAATAGTCTTCGACAACCAGGTGCTTTTATTACCTGTGAGTCGCATCACTGTACGGGTAAATTTAGTTACCAAAATGTCTAAACGTTCGTACAGTGATGAAGCTATTTACAGTATGATGACCATGTCAGGTGAGAGCGATGGGGAAGCCTCACCGGCAGAATCAGGGTCAGTATACGAACCAAATGACAGCAGCGGCTCCCTGACAGATAGCTCCGACGACAGATGGGTCCCTGTTAGACCCAGGCGTACCCGACCCCATTCTGGTGTTGTTGAGATGCAGGAATCGCAGGGTGCTCGTATGGAGCAGAGTGTGGGTACTAGTGCCGCTCATCCTTCTGGCGACCTGGCAAGCGCCAGCGGCCTAGTACACCCTGGACCTAGTACAACCAGCACTGCAGTAAGACCTGGTGACGTGGCGAGTCCCCTAAGTGCAGTTGAAGCTGGTGCGGTGGCTAGCACAAGTAGTGGCCCGCAGCCACCGCGTATTCGAAGACAGGCCCGTAGAGCCCATAGTTCCCTCCCTGATGCGCTGGCATTTCCTAATTGGCAACCCACTGATACTACAGCGCCAGTACTTCCCCCATTCACCGCCCAACCTGGAATCCACGTGGAGACAGCTGGTTTTACGCCCCTGAACTTTTATGAGCTGTTCTTCACGGAAGATCTTTTCAGATCTATTGTGGATCAATCAAATTTATATGCTCAACAATTTATCGCCGCCAACCCAAATTCGCCCCTTGCCAGACAATTCGGCTGGAAACCTTTAACGGTTTCCGAATTTAAGATCTTTCTGGGCCTTTCCCTCCACATGGGCATAACTAAACAGAGTGAATTGCGGCTATATTGGTCCACTAGCCCACTTCACCATATGCGCATGTACTCTGCCTCCATGTCCAGGGCGAGATATGAGCAAATTCTGCGATTTATGCATTTCAGCGACAATGAAATCTGTCGTCCTCGGGGAGACCCTGCATACGATCGGCTCCACAAAATTCGGCCCCTCATAGACCACTTCAATCAGCGGTTTGCAGCCTTGTTTACCCCCGAACAAGTTGTCTGCGTTGACGAGTCCCTGATTAAATTTACTGGCCGCCTTGCTATGAAACAGTACCTCCCCAGCAAGCGTGCCAGATACGGGGTCAAACTGTATAAATTGTGTGACAGGGCCACAGGCTATACAGTTAGTTTCCGGGTCTATGAGGGAAAAGATAGCTGTGTGGAGCCCCCCAACTGCCCAGACTACATAGGGAGCAGCGGTAAGATCGTTTGGGACTTGGTGTCACCCTTATCCGGAAAGGGGTACCATTTGTACGTGGACAACTTTTATACAAGCGTGCCACTATTTAGTCACCTGCTCGAATTACAAATTGGCGCATGTGGCACCGTGCGACATAATCGCCGGGGCTTCCCCCAACGGCTTGTAGATTCCCGTCTTAGTCGGGGGGCGAGAGCCTGCTTGAAAACGGACAAATTGCTTGCGGTGAAGTGGAAGGATACACGGGATGTTTATGTTCTGTCCTCCCTTCACGCAGACACGACAATCCAAATCACTACGGCAACTGGCGTTGTGGAGAAACCCCTCTGTGTCCACGAATATAACCTTAACATGGGAGGGGTGGACCTTAACGACCAGATTTTGGCGCCGTATTTAGTTGCCCGTAAAGCCAGACGCTGGTACAAAAAAGTGTCTGTTTATTTATTCCAATTGGCGATGCTGAACGCCTTTGTCCTATACAAGGCGTCAGGACGAACTGGATCTTTCCGGGAATTCCAGGAAGAGATCATCCTTGCCTACCTGTACCCAGGAGGCATGCCTGCCCAACTTCCCCTTCCAGATGCAGTGAGCCGGCTGCATGAGAGGCATTTTCCTTATGCCCTCCCGAGTACCCCTACCCAAAGATGGCCCCAAAGAAGATGTCGTGTCTGTAGCAGGCGCGGATTTAGGCGTGACACCCGTTATTATTGTCCCAAATGTCCTGACCAACCTGGTCTCTGCATCGGGGAATGTTTTGAGCGCTACCATACACTAGTGGAGTTTTAGTGTAGGGTACAGCACGACACAGTGTAGGGCACACAAACACAGGGTCTCGAAGGATGTTGGATGTCCATCGACATTTTGAGAGACCCAAGCTGGAAGAGAAGATCGCAGAAGATCGCAGTCCCTCCCAAATCAAGACATGAAGAAACAGTTAGAAAGAAAAATAAATGGATCCAAAAACAGTTGTTGTGTCAGTCAATTTATATGTCCTTCTACTCTTCTTACTGTACATTTAAATGTCCTTTGTTTGTTTTTTCATTCTTTTGTGACCTGTTTCTCCTGCAGGTACTCGTCGGCTACCACGCATTGATTTTATATATTCTGACACAAACAGTGTTTGCGCTCAGCATATATGGATACCTTTGCTGATAGCAGCTGTGGTGATTTTCTGATTTCAGCACTGCAGTTAAAATCCTATTTTGGTATACGTGGATAGCGCCGTGTATACCCATCATTAAATTCAGTGGGTGGCTGTTTGGGCGGTTAATGATGAGAATCCAAAAACTTTTGTTGTTGTCAGTCATTTTATATGTCCTACTCTTCCTAATGTACTTTTTTTTAATGTACTTTGTTTTTTCATTCTTTTGTGACCTGTTTCTCTTGCAGGTACTTGTCGGCTACCACGCATTGATTTTATATATTCTGACACAAACAGTGTTTGCGCTCAGCATATATGGATACCTTTGCTGATAGCAGCTGTGGTGATTTTCTGATTTCAGCACTGCAGTTAAAATCCTATTTTGGTATACGTGGATAGCGCCGTGTATACCCATCATTAAATTCAGTGGGTGGTTGTTTGGGCGGTTAATGATGAGAATCCAAAAACTTTTGTTGTTGTCAGTCATTTTATATGTCCTACTCTTCCTAATGTACTTTTTTTAATGTACTTTGTTTTTTCATTCTTTTGTGACCTGTTTCTCTTGCAGGTCCCTCGTCGGCTACCACGCATTGATTTTATATATTCTGACACAAACAGCGTTTGCGCTCAGCATATATGGATACCTTTGCTGATAGCAGCTGTGGTGATTTTCTGATTTCAGCACTGCAGTTAAAATCCTATTTTGGTATACGTGGATAGTGCCGTGTATACCCATCATTAAATTCAGTGGGTGGTTGTTTGGGCGGTTAATGATGAGTAATACTACGCATTATTCTTGTGCTGATTTCTGATAGGTTCTCTTTTTTTCCGTTCAGCCCACAGGCTGCATGAAAAAAAAAAAAACCTATATGCCAAACAAGGACTAGCAATGTACTGGTACGTTGCTGGACTTTGAGTGGTTATACCAGGATGATGCCTGCAGATTTAGGCATCATCTTGGTATCGTTTTTTACAGCCAGCGGTCGGCTTACATGTAAAAGCAATCCTAGCAGGTAATTGGCCGCTAGACTGCTTTTACATGCAGTGGGAGGGGCCTCCCCCCCCCCACCGCCGCCTTCCGCAGCCTTCCGTGGTTTTTCTCGGGCTCTCCTGTCCCACCGGTTAACCCGAGAGTGCAGCCGGTGGTTCAGTTATCTAACCATAGAGCTAATTGAAGATTAGAATGGCTCCAATCATCTCTATGGCCTAAGATGCCGGAGGCTACGAGCATTTCATGACTTCTTTTTCGCCAGAAATAAACAGGGCCATTGGGAAATTGGGAAAGTATTTTATCACACCAATTTTGGCGTGGTCAGAAGCATTAAGGTCAGAGGAGAGATCTAGAGTATAAAAGACCCCAATTTTTAAAAAAAAGAGTACCTGTCACTACCGATTGCTATCATAGGGGATATCTAAATTCACTGTGATAGCAATAAAAATGATTTAAAAAAAAAAAAAATTAAAGGAAAGGTGTCAAAATAACATAAAAGAGCAAAAAAAAAAAAAAAAAAAAAAAAATCGAGCTCCGCCCCCTTTCCCCCGTGCTTGCGCGCAATGGCACACGCACGCGTTGGTCTAGTGTCATATGTAAACCGCAATTTCAGCATGCATGTGAGGTATCGCCGCGATCGCCAGATCGAGTGCAGTAATTCTTGCAGTAGACCTCCTCTGTAAGTCTAAAGTGGTAACCTGTAGAGACTTTTAAAGGTTTTTAAAAATGTACGTACGTTTTTGCCGCTGCGCAGGTGTGCGCAATTTTTAAAGCATGTCATGTCAGGTGTCTATGAACTCGGCATAAGATCATCTTTTAAATTTTACCAAACAAATTGGAATTATATAGTGTATTTGTGCAATAAATTTAAAAAAAATGTATTTTTTTCGCAAAAATTGCGTTTGGAAAATCTGTGCGCAAATACCGTGTGACAAAAAAAATTGCAACATCCACCATTTTATTCTATAGGGCCTCTGCTTTAAAGAAATATATAATGTTTGGGGGTTCAAAGTAATTTTCTAGTAAAAAAAAAATATTTTTTCATGTAAACAAAAAGGCACAGAAAAGGCTTGGTTTTCAAGTGGTTAGAAGAGTGGGTGATGTGTGGCTAAGATTGAGCGTAAAATGCCGGGACTGTTCAAACACCCCCCAAATGACCCCTTTTTGAAAAGTAGACACCCAAAGCTATTTGCTGAGAGGCATGGTGAGTCCATGGAATATTTTATATTTTGCTACAAGTGTCGGGAAAATTATTATTTCTTTTTTTTTTGTTGTTTTTTTACAGAAAGTTGTCACTAAATGATATATTGCTCACACATGCCATGTGTATATGTGAAATGACACCCCAAAATACATTCTGCTGCTTATCCTGAGTACAGGGATACCCCATGTGTGAAACTTTTTTGCAGTCTAGCCGAGTACAGGTCCCCGAAAACCAGTCCCCACTTTCAGGCTTTCCAAAGGCGTAAATTGTTGATTTCACTCCTGACTACCTATCACAGTTTCGGAGGCCCTAAAATTCTAAGATAGCACAAAACCCCCCCAAATGACCCCATTTTGGAAAGTAGACACCCCAAGCTGTTTGCTGAGAGGCATGGTGAGTCCATGGAATATTTTATATTTTACCACAAGTTCCGGGAAATATATATATATATATATATTTTTTTTTTTTTTACACAAAGCTGTCAGTAAATGATATATTGCTCACACATGCCATGGGTATATGTGAAATGACACCCCAATATACATTCTGCTGCTTCTCCTGAGTACAGGGATACCCCATGTGTGAGACTTTTTTGCAGTCTAGCCGAGTACAGGACCCCGAAATCCAACCTCCACTTTCAGGCTTTCCAAGGGCGTAAATTGTTGATTTCACTCCTGACTACCTATCACAGTTTCGGAGGCCCTAAAATTCTAAGATAGCACAAAACCCCCCCAAATGACCCCATTTTGGAAAGTAGACACCCCAAGCTGTTTGCTGAGAGGCATGGTGAGTCCATGGAATATTTTATATTTTACCACAAGTTCCGGGAAATATATATATATATATATATTTTTTTTTTTTTTACACAAAGCTGTCAGTAAATGATATATTGCTCACACATGCCACGGGTATATGTGAAATGACACCCCAAAATACATTCTGCTGCTTCTCCTGAGTACAGGGATACCCCATGTGTGAGACTTTTTTGCAGTCTAGCCGAGTACAGGACCCCGAAATCCAACCTCCACTTTCAGGCTTTCCAAGGGCGTAAATTGTTGATTTCACTCCTGACTACCTATCACAGTTTCGGAGGCCCTAAAATTCTAAGATAGCACAAAACCCCCCCAAATGACCCCATTTTGGAAAGTAGACACCCCAAGCTGTTTGCTGAGAGGCATGGTGAGTCCATGGAATATTTTATATTTTACCACAAGTTCCGGGAAATATATATATATATATATTTTTTTTTTTTTTTTACACAAAGCTGTCAGTAAATGATATATTGCTCACACATGCCACGGGTATATGTGAAATGACACCCCAATATACATTCTGCTGCTTCTCCTGAGTACAGGGATACCCCATGTGTGAGACTTTTTTGCAGTCTAGCCGAGTACAGGACCCCGAAAACCAACCTCCACTTTCAGGCTTTCCAAGGGCGTAAATTGTTGATTTCACTCCTGACTACCTATCACAGTTTCGGAGGCCCTAAAATTCCAAGATAGCACAAAACCCCCCCAAATGACCCCATTTTGGAAAGTAGACACCCTGAGCTATTTGCAGAGAGGCATGTTGAGTGTTTTGCAGATCTCACTTTTTGTCACAAAGTTTTGGAAATTGAAAAAAGAGGAAAAAAAATGCATTTTCCTGTTTTTTCTTCATTTTCCAAAAAAAATGAGAGCTGCAAAATACTCACCATGCCTCTCAGCAAATAGATTGGAGTGTCTACTTTGCAAAATGGGGTCATTTGGGGGGGTTTTGTGCCATCTTGGCCTTTTATGGACTTCAAAAGTGTGATAGGTAGTAAGGAGTGAGATCAACAATTTACGCCCTTAGAAAGCCAGAAGGTGCAGATTGGTTTTCCGGGTCCTGTACGCGGCTAGACTGCAAAAAAGTCTTACACATGGGGTATCCTTGTACTCAGGAGAAGCAGCAGAATGTATTTTGGGGTGTCATTTCACATATACCCATGGCATGTGTGAGCAATATATCATTTACTGACAACTTTGTGTAAAAAAAAAAAAAATATATATATATATATATATTTCCCGGAACTTGTGGCAAAATATAAAATATTCCATGGACTCACCATGCCTCTCAGCAAATAGCTTGGGGTGTCTACTTTGCAAAATGGGGTCATTTGGGGGGGTTTTGTGCTATTTTGGAATTTTAGGGCCTCCGAAACTGCGACAGGTAGTGCAGAGGTGACATGAACAATTTACGCCATTAGAAAACCTGAGAGTGTTGATTGGTTTTCGCGGTCCTGTACACAGCTAGGCTCCCAAAAAGTCTCACACATGGGGCATCCCCATACTCAGGAGAAGTGGCAGAATGTATTTTGGGGTGTCATTCCACATATACCCATGGCATGTGTGAGAAATTTATCTTTTAGTGACAACGTTGTGTAAAAAAAAAAAATTAAAAAAAAAAATTGTAATTTTCCCGAAACTTGTGGCAAAATATAAAATATTCCATGGACTCACCATGCCTCTCAGCAAACAGCTTGGGGTGTCTACTTTCCAAAATGGGGTCATTTGGGGGGGTTTTGTGGTATCTTGACATTTCAGGGCCTCCAAAACCGTTATAGGTAGTGAGAAAATGCAATGAAAAATGTACGCCCTTTGAAATTCTGATGGTGGTGATTTGTTTTCCGGCTCCCGTACACAGCTACGCTCCCAAAAAGTCTCACATATGTGGTATCCCTGTACTCAGGAGAAGCAGCAGAATATATTTTGGGGTGTAATTACACATATACCCATGGCATGTGTGAGCAATATATCATTTCAATGACAACTTTGTGTAAAAAAAAAAAAAAAAATTATTTTTGTCATTTTTCAAACACCTGTGACAAAAAAATAAAATATTCAATGAG
The DNA here is from genome assembly GCF_965119305.1 of Pelophylax lessonae. NCBI lineage: Eukaryota > Metazoa > Chordata > Amphibia > Anura > Ranidae > Pelophylax > Pelophylax lessonae. The sequence goes on from NC_138768.1 coordinate 120,725,788, forward strand.
CTCAACATGCCCCTCAGAACATTCCTTAGGATGTCTACTTTCCAAAAAGTGGTAGTTTGGGGGGGTTTTGTACTGCCCCGCCATTTTAGCACTTCATGAAATGAGATAGGCAGTCAGAAATTAAAGCTTCGTAAATTTCAGTATTTACACCATAGTTTGTAGACGCTATAACTTTTGCGCAAACCAATAAAAATACGCTCATTGATTTTTTTTTTGTCAAAGACATGTAGCTAAATATATTTTGGCCAAAAAAAATGACATAAATTGAGTATATTGGATATTTTTTAAAAGACAAAGTTGAAAATGTCATTTTTTTGCAAAATTTTCGCTCTTTTTTTATTAATATCGCAAAAAATAAAAAGCGCAGAGGTGATCAAATACCACCAAAAGAAAGCTCTGTTTGTGGGAAAAAAAGGACGTAAATTTCGTTTAGGTACTGCATTGCATGACCGCGCAATTATCAGTTAAAGTCACGAAGTGCCAAGTTGAAAAAAGGGGTCTGGACCTTTAGCAGCCAAATCCTCCGGGGCTTAAGTGGTTAAATAAGGAAAAAACGAAAAAATGAAATTGAAAGAAAGCCAACATAAGAGGAGAAGGGAATCTACAATGGCTGCTCCATCCACATTGGATGAAGAAAATGAAGACATGGGCCCTGATGCTGTGACACATTCCCAAAAAGGTAATTGTTTCCTATGCTGAGTCAATCATTAATGTCCCTACTTTTTAGGAGGTAACCATGTACATGTCAGAATATTTTATGTGAAAATAGCTGTCAAGCAGTGCCCCATGTCATAGCAAATTTCCCTCCTGTGAATTTTCTGACATGCAACATTTTTATTATGTAGAAAATTAACCAAGAAAACACACTGTGACCACTAGGGAGGAAATGGCAAGTAGTCCAGAGTGCAGCATGGTGGAGTCAAGTGTGCAGCAAATCAGCATACCACCACAGCAACATCAAGGTTGGTAGGCGCATAATGTTTATAAATGGTAGATGAAAAATAGGTGATTTTGGGATGAATGTTTAACCTTCTATTGTTGTATTTCAGACAAAATGGACATTCCAGATGTCCCCGAGGTTCCCTCATTTGAGCCATGGGATCTGTCACCTCCAGTCGGATCAGATGTGGAAATCTTTGCTCCAAGATCCCCTGCCATCATTCGGAGAGAGTCTCCAAAAAATCAGCAAACAGAAACAAGTGTTGGGGAGCTGGTTTTGTGCCCAAGTAAGTATTATTCTAATGTTGTTTTTAATGTTTTTTTCTAGTGTATTTCTAGTTTGGTGTATTTGATGTAATGCTTCAAAGGAACTATCTGTTTGCTACATTAGCAAGGTGTGAAACCATACAGCGTACATAGTATAAAATGCAATACCATGGGGCAGGAAGAGGTGTAGTGAGCTGTTTGTGTCAACAGGTGGAATCGTTTATGAGCCACAGACACCAATGTAAAGAGAACATAATCTTTGCACTGTGTACTTTCATAGTAGTATAGTTGTCATAAGGGCAAGGGTAGGTACTAACTATTAATTTGTTTATGATGAACTTGACCCCAAATGTTTATATATTATGACCTCATCTAGTTGCTTGGCATGTACTTAATATATATTATTTTTTATTAACAGGTCATGTTATTCCTAGTTGTACAATTGTCAGGATGACAGTTGAGGCTTTGCAGTGTTGCTCTGAACTAGAAAAAATTAAGGAGGCTGCTACAGCATTACAAAGCAAAATGCGCGACTTTGTAGACCTGCAAGCAAAATTTTAAGATTATTTATTTTTATTTGTTTTTGGTTTTAATTGGGATATTTTTTGCTTTCCCGATGTTATTAAAAAAATTGATGGCCTATTTTTTGGCCAATACCTGATCATCTGCAAAAGGTGTCCCAAAGTTTTTCAAAATGTTATACTGTTTTATACAGGGCTCCTATGCATATGAAGCACTTTACAACACCCTAACCCTAACCCTATGAATGTGTTTTATTAAAAAATGTTTACACTCAACAATGTGTGTTAGAATATTTCTTTGGCTTGCTGTGGGGGGGGGGGGGGGGGCAGGTCTAAAGCTGTGTAAGGTGGCACAAAATGTATGATGGCTGTCCTGTTCACATAGTTGAATGTTAATTAAAGCATTTTAGTTTGTGTGTATAATTATCAGCCTGCCCGAATGATTGTTCCTTCTGGACCAGTGGCCATCTAACAAGTGATATTCACTAGTACACTGAGTGCACAATGATATCTGTCGACTGAGTGGGAATCAGTCTACACATATACAGGTTCTATTTAAAGGACTAGCATTCCTAGGATTCTATATGGCATTGAGATAGGTACTAGCACTCAGTGTACGGAGATCAGTGGAATATATAGTGTATCGCAGCTTCGTTTGTCCATTTCACTTTACATTACCTATATATAATACTTATATCTCTACATTGAGCAAGTTTCACATAACACTGACATCTCCGTACATTGGTGGGCAGTAAGAAGGATGTTATAAATTAACACAACATAACAGGTGGAGGTAAGTTGTTATTACACTAATGTATTAATAAAAATAAATAGTATGGGGACCTTCTGGCCAATGACCACCAATGTAAGGTGACATTGGGTGGACCTTGGGTGTGACCTACTTTACAATGTGAGAGGGCTTTTAGAAATTAACTGGGGTGCTGAAGACCCTGGTATTTTGGCCACTGGTAAACCAAACACACATGGCCAAAATCACATTTGAACAGCTGGGGAGAGACAACAGTAGATAAACACACTGATGAATGTATTAACCCTTCAAAAGTCACACATATAGAACACATGATGAACAAAAAAAATGTTGATTTTGATATGTACCCAAAATATTAAAATACACACTCCTGAATAAATGCAAGAGTTTTTAATTGCACAAATAAGATTATATTTGTCAGGGCTCCAGTGGTAGAAGAGGGTCTCTAGGACCCAGCATCAGTCAGGACACCAATGGCAGGAGAAGGGCTCTAGGACCCAGTATCTCAGGCAGCACATCACATGGGCCTTTATAAGGAAGTATGCCAGTGATTGAAGTTGTTGATTGATCTTCAGCTTGTACCGTGTTCCTTGTTCCTGAAAGTTCTCTGTTACCAACCTGGCTTGTCCTTACTATTCTGCTTCTCCTGACCCAAACTTGGCTTGTCTTTGGTTATTCTCTCCTGTTACCTGTGTCTGATCTCGGCTTCCCTATCTGACCTTGCCTGCTCTGGTATTCTCCCGGCTCTGAACTCTGGCTTGAACTGACTTCCCATTGCCTTAGTGCAAACACAGACCTGCCACCTCTCACAGGCGCCACCTGGCTGCAGCCACTATTTCGCACATCAGAAACCTTTCTGAGTTCTTCTGCAATCAACATCACAGGTGACCTGTGCTACTTTGAGCCTGACTCCTCCTGTTCTCACTTTCAGGGGAGTCTGGAACTTAGCCACAAGGGAAGCCCTCTCTCCATTGGCCTCCACACCAGGTACTTGATAGTATCAATCAGCCATATGTCTGAGGCCAAGAGAGATGCTGTGGCTGTGGCGATGGAAGCTCTCTGTCAGCAGATGATCACACTTACACAAGCCATCAAGGATTTGCAAGGAGGATACTTCCAGCTTGAAGAACGCATGTGCGCTCTTACTACTACAGCAACTTCCACAGAACCTAACCCGGCTATGAGCCCCAACCCTTTAGCGGCTACTTCCAGTCCTCCAGCCACTGCTCCAGCTGCCATTTTGCTTCCTCCCCCAGAACCCAGAGTTCCCACACCTGAACGCTTTTCAGGGATAGACAAAAGTTCAGGGCCTTCAGAAACGCATGTGAACTTTATTTTGCTCTGCAACCAAGGACTTTCGCACTTGAGACTGTCAGAGTAGGGATCATTATTTCTCTATTGTCTGACGAACCACAATCCTGGGCTCATAACCTATTGGAGCAAAAGAATACAGCACTGAACTCTGTTTCCACATTTTTGAGGCCATGGCTGTCCTTTACGATGACCCACAGAGAACTGCCACCGCTGAGTATGCCCTTCATACCCTTGTACAGGGCCAGCGACCTGTGGAAGACTACATTGTGGAGTTCCGTAAGTGGTCAGCTGATACCGGATGGAATGCCGCTGCTTTAAAGTACCAGTTCCATTTAGGCTTAGCTGAGACCCTTAAGGATGAATTGGCCCGGATCGAGGCTCCTACCTCCCTTGAGAATCTCATTCAAGTCTCCATCCAGTTGGACAGACGGCTACGGGAGCGACGCTCCGAACATACCCAGAGCTTCCGGCCCACTTGGGTGCTACCAAGGGTCCCAGCTTCTATCATTCCTGCCCCGGTTCCTAAACCTTCTAGTTCATCTGATGCTGAACCCATGCAGATTGGTCTACTCCGACCCGCTCTGACTCCTGAAGAAAAGGAGCACAGACGACAGAACAATCTCTGTCTGTATTGCGGATCCACCGGCCATTTCCTGCACAATTGTCCCATCCGACCAAGTAAGCCCCGTGAACCATCCCCTTCTTATCTCCAGTTGTCCGGGACTCAATCCTTGCACATCATTCTTCCCATTTCATTGCAGGTGGCTGGAAAGGGAATCAACCTGCGAGCAATCATTGACTCTGGGGCCTGCAGCTGCTTCATAGACATTAATCTTGCCAAAGACTTGCATATCCCTCTCAAACCTAAAAGGCAAAGACGTCATATACACCTAGCAGATGGCACTACTCCCAGCTCAGGACCTGTTACCCAAGAGACCCTTCCTATCTCAGCAACCACAGATACAGGTCATCAAGAACTCCTCCGGTTCGATGTCATCAGGTCTCCCATATTCCCAGTCATCCTAGGAATACCCTGGTTACAGGCAGAGCCGGATTAAGAGCATCATGGGCATGGTGCTGAGGATTTTGAAGGGCCTTAAGGGCCGTGCCTTGGCATGCACCCAGAGGAGGAAGGGTGCAGCCATGCATGCCTAATTCAACATGGGATGCTGTCTCTGAAGCCCATAAACACATCCATGCATCGGCAACTGTCCCTCCTTGCCTTCGTGCTGTGTGGGGAGGTTCTGAGGGAGCTGCCTGGGGAAGCGAGCATAGAAGCCAGACTTCTGTGTTTACAAGTGACAGAAAAGCGGTAACAGTGAATATGGCCAACCCGGGGCCTATATAAAAGTAGGGGCCTGGAGCTGCAGCTCCAATAGCCCCTACGTTAATCTGGCCCTGGTTACAGGCCCATAATCCACAAATTGACTGGTCCAAGGGAGAAATTACCTTCTCATCTAGTTACTGTCAACAACACTGTGGCATCTCCATGCATGCCGCTCCTCCTGCATGTTTGTCCATCCAGCCCTCAACTGATACCAGTCTTGCCGTCCCACCAGTTTATCACAACTTCCTTGATGTTTTCGACAAAAGAAAAGCCGATACTCTTCCCCCACACCAATGCTATGAATGATTGTCCAATCAAATTACTTCCTGGAGCAGAGATACCCTTTGGACGCATTTTTCCACTGTCTGAAACTGAGCTGGAAGTCCTCCGACATTGTACATTGATGAAAACTTAGCCAAGGGATTCATCCGTCCATCTTCCTTGCCGGCCGGAGCAGGTATCTTCTTTGTCGAGAAAAAGGATCACACCCTCAGACCATGCGTTGACTACAGGGAGCTTAACAAGATCACTATCAAGAATAGGTACCCACTTCCTCTTGTTCCAGAATTATTTCAGAGGTTCCAAGCAGCGCGGGTGTTCACGAAGTTGGACTTGAGAGGGGCCTACAACTTAGTTCGTATAAGGGAAGGGGACGAATGGAAGACCGCCTTCCGAACGATATTCGGTCATTTTGAATATCTTGTGATGCCCTTCGGGCTTTGTAATGCTCCTGCAACGTTCCAGCACTTTCTGAACAACATATTCAGAGAGTAAAAAAATGAAAGTGCGCTGATTAGGTATTGAGAAGCTGCCACCTTAGAGCTTAATAGTGAACTTGATAGGGATGGGTGTATCAGGTGCGCTAATCAATAAAGTGATGATTGAAATAAATCTTTTGCAAGGTGCAAACAAGGGAAGGATTTTAAACAAACCAACCGTGTACTGAAAACATCAAAAATAAAGGTGTACAACAAAATGTGCTAATGACATTAGAAGGGTTGCATAAAACACAAACATTAAACCACAGCAATCACAGTGAAAACATCAATGTGTGTCTCAGGTGTGCATGGTGATGTATAAAGTCCCAAGTGATATATAAATATAGTCCAGTTAAATTTGTTGTGATGAAGCCTTAAATAGAGATGTATAGAACTGTTCGCCGGCGAACAGTTCCCGGCGAACTTAGCATGTTCGCGTTCGCCGCTGCCGGCGAACATATGCGATGTTCGGTCCGCCCCCCATAAGACATCATTGAGGCAAACTTTGACCCTGAACTTTACAGTCAGCAGACACATTTCCAGCCAATCAGCGTACCTCCCTCCCACACCCTCCCACCTCCTATAAATAAGCAAGGGCAGCATCCATCTTAGATCATTCTGAAGCAGTGTGTGTAGTGAGAATAGGGAGAGAGCTGCTGCTGCTGCTGCTGCTGTTAAGCTAGGGACAGTTAGTCAGTGTTCCTGGTCTTGCAGTGTTCTTGGTCCACTACTGCTGTAATATCAGCACCCCAAAAAGCCCTTCTAAGGGCTGGTATTTGTGTTTTTTTTTTTTTTAATATATATATATATATATATACCTAGCGTCCCCAAAAGCCCTTTTAAGGGCTGGTAATTGAGTTGTTTCTTCATATATATATATATCTATATCTATCTAGTGTCCCCAAAAGCCCTTTTAAGGGCTGGTAATTGAGGATTTTTTTATTTATATATATATACATATATATATATATATAGTGTCCCCAAAAGCCCTTTCAAGGGCTGGTAAGGTAATAGATTTTTTTCTTTATATATATATATATATATATATCTATTGTACACTGCAGTTGCCTGCCCGCTGTGTGTGAGAGGCCACAGACCTACCACAGACTGTACTGTGTGCACACCACACTCATTTCGGGTGGCACAGGCACAGTACCTGGCATTTTAAAAAATATTTTTTTTTTCTCTGTCATAATTGCAGTGAGTGCTGTGTCAGGTCCACAGAGTGCACTGTACCCACTGCAGTGCACTGCCCACCACTGATATATATACGTTGGCACAGCATCTTGTTGCAATAAATTGAAAAAAAAAATATTTTTTATTATTGCAGTTGCCTGGGCTGCCAGTGACTGTCAGGTCCACAGAGTGTACTGTGCCCACTGCAGTGCCACTGTGTGCCCACCCACCACTGATATATAAGGTGGCACAGCAGCTTGCAAAGTAAAAAAAAAATATATATTTTTTTAAATTGCAGTTGCCTGGGTGCCAGTGACTGCTGTCAGGTCCACAGAGAGTGTACTGTGCCACTGCCCACCCACCACTGATATATAAGGTGGCACAGCAGCTTGCAAAGTAAAAAAAATATATATATTTTTTTAAATTGCAGTTGCCTGGGTGCCAGTGACTGCTGTCAGGTCCACAGAGAGTGTACTGTGCCACTGCCCACCCACCCACCACTGATATATAAGGTGGCACAGCAGCTTGCAAAGTAAAAAATATATATATATTTTTTTAAATTGCAGTTGCCTGGGTGCCAGTGACTGCTGTCAGGTCCACAGAGAGTGTACTGTGCCACTGCCCACCCACCACTGATATATAAGGTGGCACAGCAGCTTGCAAAGTAAAAAAATATATATATATTTTTTAAATTGCAGTTGTCTGGGTGCCAGTGACTGCTGTCAGGTCCACAGAGAGTGTACTGTGCCACTGCCCACCCACCACTGATATATAAGGTGGCACAGCAGCTTGCAAAGTAAAAAAAAATATATATATTTTTTAAATTGCAGTTGCCTGGGTGCCAGTGACTGCTGTCAGGTCCACAGAGAGTGTACTGTGCCACTGCCCACCCACCACTGATATATAAGGTGGCACAGCAGCTTGCACTCATAGTACAACAGTAACAACACATTAAAAAAAAAATGACAGGCAGAGGCAGGCCACCCCGCAAGGGCCGTCGTGGTCATGGTGCTGTGATTTCCTTAGGCCCTAGAATAATGCCCAGTGTTCAGAGGCCACCACAGACCCTGAACTCAAAAAATTCTGAGGCCATAGTTGACTGGCTTACACAGGACACCCAATCGTCTACAGCTTCCGCTCGGAACCCTAATGCACCATCCTCCTCCAGCTCAGCTTCGGGCACCTCTCAATTTACCACTCGCCAGCCCGCCGGCACCACCACCAACACTAGCACCACAGCCGCTTCACTTGATCCGTCAGAGGAGTTATTTTCACATCAGTTTGAAGAAATAAGTGATGCGCAACTATTAGTGCCAGAGGATGTAGATAACGGGGATATGTCTCAGTCAGGCAGCATTATACACATGGACGTACATTGTGATGATGATGATGTTGTACCTGCTGCTGCTGCCTTTGCTGAGTTGTCAAGTGAAGCGGCTGATGATGACGATGTGTCTGTGGATGTCACCTGGGTGCCTGCTCGAAGAGCAGAAGAAGAGGGGGAAAGTTCAGATGGGGAGACAGAGAGGAGGAGGAGACGAGTTGGAAGCAGGGGGAGGAGGTCATCGCAAGGAGCTAGTGGCGCAGTCAGACAGCATGTAGATTCGGCACCCGGGGTCAGCCAGACAGCACGCCAATCAACGCAAGCTGTTGCCACCACCAGAATGCCGTCCTTGCAAAGCTCAGCAGTGTGGCATTTTTTTTGTGTGTCTGCCTCTGATATCAGCGATGCCATTTGTAACCTGTGCCAAAAGAAACTGAGTCGTGGGAAGTCCAACACCCACCTAGGTACAACTGCTTTGCGAAGGCACATGATCTCACATCACAAACGCCTATGGGATCAACACATGAGTAAAAGCAGCACACAAACTGAAAGCCACCATCCTCCTCCTGGTCCAGCATCTTCAGCCACGTCAACCACTGCTGTCCTCCATGCCCCCTATCAACAACCCGCCCCTCCGCCTCTCACCTTCAGCAGTTCCTGCTCGTCACCTGCCCACAGTCAGGTGTCTGTGAAGGAAATGTTTGAGCGCAAAAAGCCAATCTCGCAGAGTCACCCCCTTGCCCGGCGTCTGACAGCTGGCTTGTCGGAACTCTTAGCCCGCCAGCTTTTACCATACAAGCTGGTGGAGTCTGAGGCCTTCAAAAAATTTGTCGCTATTGGGACACCGCAGTGGAAGGTACCCGGCCGAAATAATTTTTCACAAAAGGCAATCCCCAACCTGTACTCTATTGTGGAAAAAGAAATCATGTCACGTCTGGCACACAGTGTTGGGGCAAGGGTCCATCTGACCACTGATAGCTGGTCTGCAAAGCACGGTCAGGGCAGGTATATAACGTACACTGCGCATTGGGTAAACCTGCTGGCGGCTGCCAAGCATGGAATGCGTGGCTCTGCTGCAGAGGAGTTGGTGACACCGCCACGACTTGCAGGCAGGCCTGCTGCCACCTCCTCTACTCCTCCTACTCCATCCTCTTTGCTAACCTCCTCGGCTGAGTCCTCTTCTGCTGTTGCGTCTTGCTCCACACCAACTGCACCCCCCCAGCTCCCCAGGGGCTATTCCACATGCCGGATACGACAGTGTCACGCTGTCTTGGGGTTGACTTGCCTGAAAGCAGAGAGTCACACCGGACCAGAACTACTGTCCGCCCTGAATGCACAGGTGGATCAGTGGCTGACCCCGCACCAACTGGAGATCGGCAAAGTGGTGTGTGACAACGGGAGCAATTTGTTGGCGGCATTGAATTTGGGCAAGTTGACACATGTGCCGTGCATGGCACATGTGTTGAATCTGATTGTGCAACGTTTTGTGCAGAAGTACCCAGGCTTACAGGACGTCCTCAAGCAGGCCAGGAAGGTGTGTGGCCATTTCAGGCGTTCCTACACGGCCATGGCGCACTTTGCAGATATTCAGCGGCGAAACAACATGCCAGTGAGGCGCTTGATTTGCGACAGCCCGACACGTTGGAATTCAACACTGCTAATGTTCGACCGCCTGCTCCAACAAGAAAAAGCGGTCAACGAGTATTTGTATGACCGGGGTGCTAGGACAGCCTCTGCGGAGCTGGGTATTTTTTTGCCACGCTACTGGACGCTCATGCGCAATGCCTGTAGGCTCATGCGTCCTTTTGAGGAGGTGACAAACCTAGTGAGTCGCACTGAAGGCACCATCAGCGACATCATCCCATATGTTTTTTTCCTGGAGCGTGCCCTGCGAAGAGTGCTGGATCAGGCCGTAGATGAGCGTGAAGAGGAAGAGGAAGAGTTGTGGTCACCATCACCACCACCAGAAACAGCCTTACCATCGATTGCTGGACCTGCGGCAACACTGGAAGAGGAGTGTGAGGAAGAGGAGTCAGAGGAGGAATGTGGCTTTGAGGAGGAGGAACACCAACCACAGCAGGCATCCCAGGGTGCTACCTATCTGGTACACGTGGTGTTGTACGTGGCTGGGGGGAAGAACACACCTTCAATGACATCAGTGAGGACGAGGAATTGGACATGAGTAGCTCGGCATCCAACCTTGTGCAAATGGGGTCTTTCATGCTGTCATGCCTGTTGAGAGACCCTCGTATAAAAAGGCTGAAGGAGAACGACCTGTACTGGGTGGCCACGCTACTAGACCCCCGGTATAAGCAGAAAGTCTGTGACATGTTACCCAATTACCGGCAGTCGCAAAGGATGCAGCAGCTACAAAATAAGTTAAAAACTATGCTCTACACAGCGTATAAGGGTGATGTCACAGCACAACGGGAATCCAACAGGGGAAGAGGTGAAAGTAATCCTCCTCCTACCACCACAACCACGCCGGCAAGGACAGGACGCTTTACAGACGTCTTGTTGATGGAGGACATGCGGAGCTTTTTTAGTCCTATGCATCGCCACAGCCCTTCGGGGTCCACCCTCAGAGAACGACTCGACCGACAGGTAGCAGACTACCTTGCCTTAACTGCAGATATCGACACTCTGAGGAGCGATGAACCCCTTGACTACTGGGTGTGCAGGCTTGACCTGTGGCCTGAGCTATCCCAGTTTGCCATTGAACTTCTGGCCTGCCCCGCTTCAAGTGTGCTGTCAGAAAGGACCTTCAGCGCAGCAGGAGGTATTGTCACTGAGAAGAGAAGTCGCCTAGGTCAAAAAAGTCTTGATTACCTCACGTTTATTAAGATGAATGAGGCATGGATCCCGAAGGGACTGACAGTGGGGGATGCATTTGACTAAAAAAGGCCTGGTGATGACTGAGATGCCTTGGCCTAAAAATGGTCCACACGCTGCTGTATATAATCATTCTTTGCATGCCGGATGACTTACGTGACGTCTCCGCCACCAACTACGGTTCAAGCAGCAATGTTTTAGTGCACTTTCTGCCTTAAAACCTCAATTTTTCAGGCCGCTGCTACAGCAGCGGCTGCAACAATACCTACTTTTTCATGCATGTGTACATGCCTAATTTTTCTGGCCTCTGGTGCTACACTGTGGCTGCAAAAAAACAAAAAACAAAAAAAAAGGCACATACATGTGTCAATTCCCCTTCGTGATCGTTACCTTGTCGTGGTGAAGGGGCTTGCGTATCACAATGAAGCGATCACCTCTAGGATTGTGTTGGCACACCCCAGATGATAAGGTCGTTGCTTCATTGTGTACAGACCAAAAGCGATCCGCAGGATAATTTTTCATAAAAAAAAACATTCATTTTCTTTCATTCTTTCTGCGGAGCTGGGTATTTTTTGGCCGCGTTACTGAATGCTCATGAACAATGGCTGTAGGCTCATGCGTCCTTTTGCGGAGATGACAACCCTGGTGGTCAGTCGAACCCAAGGCAACATCATCGACCTCATCCCATATGCATTTTTTCTGGAGCGTGCCCTGCGAAGAGTACTGGATCAGGCTGTAGATGAGCATGAAGAGGAAGAGTTGTGGTCCTCATCACCACCAGAAGCAGCCTTGTCGTTGTCAATTGCTGGACCTGTGGCAACGCAGAGAGAGGAGTCTGAAGAAGAGAAGTCAGAGGAGGAAGGTGGCTTTGAGGAGGTGGAATACCAGCCACAGCAGGCGTCCCAGGGGGCTTGTTCTCACCTTTCGGGGACCCTTGGTGTTGTATGTGGCTGGGTGGAGGAAGAGACCTTCAATGATGTCAGTGAGGACAAGGAACGGGACATGGCTAGCTTGGTATCCAACCTTGTGCAAATTGGGAGTTTGCGGTTGTGCAAATGGACTGACTGACTGTTAAACGGGGAGTTTGGTCTGTCAGAGTTTGGTCTGTCACTGTGAAGCGGGCAACGGGCGTAACCCTTACACTACTTGACCGATAAAACATCATACCTGATCGTATTCACACACTGGATGTTTTAGTGCTGGTTTACACTGCCGCTACCACTAAAGTAGCGTCGCTTCCAGTGCGACTTTGGCGCGACTTAGCGCGACTTTGGCGCGACCTCATCGCGAGGTGACTTTTTATTTGGCCAATCACAATATCATGTTTTGTTACCGTCACCTAATTTCCTTTTCCTGTTTTTTGTTTTACATATTTCCCCATGTGTGCAGTGTTGTCTGTGTCATAGCTCAACTGATAGGCATGTTTGCCTTGGCATATCATATTTCAGCTTGCCATAAAGAAAAAAAGACAGCTGGAAAGACACTGCATTAGTTTTCTACTAAAAATCATAAGAAAAATGCTGTTTTTTTTGGGTTGTGGACATACTACAGAGCTGAAACTTGACAGGTACACTTTTTAGACCCCCCAGACACTAAATACAAAAAATGACATGCCTGCCTAAAAAAATGCCCGATAAATGCCTGCAAGAGAAAAAGACAGCCGCAGAGAAGCCGTATTCCTGAAAATATAAGAAAAATGCTGTTTTTTAGGGGTTCTGGACATGCTACAGATCTGAAACTTGACAGGTACACTTTTGTGACCCCCCAGACACTAAATACAAAAAATGACATGCCTGCCTAAAAAAATGCCCGATAAATGCCTGCAAGAGAAAAAGACAGCCGCAGAGAAGCCGTATTCCTGAAAATATAAGAAAAATGCTGTTTTTTAGGGGTTCTGGACATGCTACAGAGCTGAAACTTGACAGGTACACTTTTGTGACCCCCCAGACACTAAATACAAAAAATGACATGCCTGCCTAAAAAAATGCCCGATAAATGCCTGCAAGAGAAAAAGACAGCCGCAGAGAAGCCGTATTCCTGAAAATATAAGAAAAATGCTGTTTTTTAGGGGTTCTGGACATGCTACAGAGCTGAAACTTGACAGGTACACTTTTGTGACCCCCCAGACACTAAGTACAAAAAATGACATGCCTGCCTAAAAAAATGCCCGATAAATGCCTGCAAGAGAAAAAGACAGCCGCAGAGAAGCCGTATTCCTGAAAATATAAGAAAAATGCTGTTTTTTAGGGGTTCTGGACATGCTACAGAGCTGAAACTTGACAGGTACACTTTTGTGACCCCCCAGACACTAAATACAAAAAATGACATGCCTGCCTAAAAAAATGCCCGATAAATGCCTGCAAGAGAAAAAGACAGCCGCAGAGAAGCCGTATTCCTGAAAATATAAGAAAAATGCTGTTTTTTAGGGGTTCTGGACATGCTACAGAGCTGAAACTTGACAGGTACACTTTTGTGACCCCCCAGACACTAAATACAAAAAATGACATGCCTGCCTAAAAAAATGCCCGATAAATGCCTGCAAGAGAAAAAGACAGCCGCAGAGAAGCCGTATTCCTGAAAATATAAGAAAAATGCTGTTTTTTAGGGGTTCTGGACATGCTACAGATCTGAAACTTGACAGGTACACTTTTGTGACCCCCCAGACACTAAATACAAAAAATGACATGCCTGCCTAAAAAAATGCCCGATAAATGCCTGCAAGAGAAAAAGACAGCCGCAGAGAAGCCGTATTCCTGAAAATATAAGAAAAATGCTGTTTTTTAGGGGTTCTGGACATGCTACAGAGCTGAAACTTGACAGGTACACTTTTGTGACCCCCCAGACACTAAATACAAAAAATGACATGCCTGCCTAAAAAAATGCCCGATAAATGCCTGCAAGAGAAAAAGACAGCCGCAGAGAAGCCGTATTCCTGAAAATATAAGAAAAATGCTGTTTTTTAGGGGTTCTGGACATGCTACAGAGCTGAAACTTGACAGGTACACTTTTGTGACCCCCCAGACACTAAATACAAAAAATGACATGCCTGCCTAAAAAAATGCCCGATAAATGCCTGCAAGAGAAAAAGCCAGCCGCAGAGAAGCCGTATTCCTGAAAATATAAGAAAAATGCTGTTTTTTAGGGGTTCTGGACATGCTACAGAGCTGAAACTTGACAGGTACACTTTTGTGACCCCCCAGACACTAAATACAAAAAATGACATGCCTGCCTAAAAAAATGCCCGATAAATGCCTGCAAGAGAAAAAGACAGCCGCAGAGAAGCCGTATTCCTGAAAATATAAGAAAAATGCTGTTTTTTAGGGGTTCTGGACATGCTACAGATCTGAAACTTGACAGGTACACTTTTGTGACCCCCCAGACACTAAATACAAAAAATGACATGCCTGCCTAAAAAAATGCCCGATAAATGCCTGCAAGAGAAAAAGACAGCCGCAGAGAAGCCGTATTCCTGAAAATATAAGAAAAATGCTGTTTTTTAGGGGTTCTGGACATGCTACAGAGCTGAAACTTGACAGGTACACTTTTGTGACCCCCCAGACACTAAATACAAAAAATGACATGCCTGCCTAAAAAAATGCCCGATAAATGCCTGCAAGAGAAAAAGACAGCCGCAGAGAAGCCGTATTCCTGAAAATATAAGAAAAATGCTGTTTTTTAGGGGTTCTGGACATGCTACAGAGCTGAAACTTGACAGGTACACTTTTGTGACCCCCCAGACACTAAATACAAAAAATGACATGCCTGCCTAAAAAAATGCCCGATAAATGCCTGCAAGAGAAAAAGCCAGCCGCAGAGAAGCCGTATTCCTGAAAATATAAGAAAAATGCTGTTTTTTAGGGGTTCTGGACATGCTACAGAGCTGAAACTTGACAGGTACACTTTTTAGACCCCCCAGACACTAAATACAAAAAATGACATGCCTGCCTAAAAAAATGCCCGATAAATGCCTGCAAGAGAAAAAGCCAGCCGCAGAGAAGCCGTATTCCTGAAAATATAAGAAAAATGCTGTTTTTTAGGGGTTCTGGACATGCTACAGAGCTGAAACTTGACAGGTACACTTTTTAGACCCCCCAGACACTAAATACAAAAAATGACATGCCTGCCTAAAAAAATGCCCGCTAAATGCCTGCAAGAGAAAAAGCCAGCCGCAGAGAAGCCATATTCCTGAAAATATAAGAAAAATGCTGTTTTTTAGGGGTTCTGGACATGCTACAGAGCTGAAACTTCACAGGTACACTTTTTAGACCCCCCAGATGCTAAATCCAAAGAAATTTTTTATTTTTATTTTTTTTTAATTTTTCCAATAATTGGCTCTCTATCAAAAAATTATAATTTTTAAGAACTTTTTTTTGCGTGATCCCTCTCCGGCATGCCACAGTCCAGGTGTTAGTCCCCTTGAAACAACTTTTCCATCACTATTGTGGCCAGAAAGAGTCCCTGTGTGTTTTAAAATTCGCCTGCCTATTGAAGTCTATGGCGGTTCGCCCGGTTCGCCGGTTCGCGAACATTTGCCGATGTTCGCGTTCGCCGTTCGCGAACCGCGAATTTTAGGTTCGCGACATCACTAGCCTTAAACAGAAGAGGTGAAGATCATGTGACTAAATTCAATGTCCCTCCACCAGCGTAGCTTCTTACCAAAAAGATGAGAATTTAGGGCATATATTTATAAGTGATTCCGCTCCAGAGATCAAACACCAAAAAGGTTGGGAAGATGTGACCCCTAACACCATCCAAGAGGAGTGGGGATGTTGAGCCTCTTACCAAATCAATGAATGGGTAGAGCTGTAAATCAACAGACACTTCTCCCTTCCAACACGGTAGGTGATGGGTCGGTCTCTGGTGGGTATTCGCTGTTCTTAACCTCAATATAAGTGGGGAAAGAAAGGAACTGCCAATGGTGCATTATCTTTTAACATTTTATTAAATGTAAAGAATCACGCTTACATTTAGATGAGAAAATGCTCGCATTGAAATCACCCTATGCGGAACACAGATGACGGCGGCTGCCTGCAGTGCAAACCGCCATGTGACGTTGTGTGTGATGACGCGGCGCCTCCTCTCTGATGCGTTTCCTCCCGATTGGGCATCAACTGAGATAGGAGGGGAGCCCGCGTCATCACTGCCGCCATTTTTATAGCCTGATGGGAAAGTGTTTCCGGTGTCTGCAAAGGAAGTACCTGTCATTTCTGGTCAATGTGCCAGCGCTCTCAAACCATTATAATGCCAGGTGATTCTTGCATATTATTAAAAGAAATGGAGCAATAAAGAAAAGTTTCTTATTAAAAGTTCCACGAACTTTATTTTGATTAAAACAAATTATGTACAGACCGGACCGAGTAAGTACTTCCGCCGGAAGTACTACCTCTGATCTGTTGTGTGTACTGGAGTAGGTGAACACTTCCGCCGGAAGCACCACCTCTGATTGGATGTGTGTCCCGGGTTAGGTGAACACTTCCGCCGGAAGTACTACCTCTGCTGTGATTGCTTTGTCTTTGGATACCGATTGGCTGGTTGCATTCCAACTCCGATTGGATGAGGGCAAGACACTTATGGAGACCTGAGTTCCGGTGTCTGCAAAGGAAGTCCATAGCCTTAAGTGTTAGAATATTGTCTTTCTTAGGCATTTATTGTGTGACTTATCCCCAATGGTGCGGTATTAAAATTTTTATATAAAATGAATTCTATTTTATTAAAAATTTAAAATTTAAAAACTAGGTGAAGTAAAATTGGGGAGTTTTAGGACCGGGACAAATGCAAATTTACCACCGGAAAATATTTCCGGGATTTAGAAGACTATAAAATATCTAAAGTCTTCAAATGGGAACTCAATCTGATCAAAGAAGCTCCATCTGATATGGACACTAATAGCCCCCCAGAAGTTGCGACAACTGAAGAGGGTGCCAGGCAAATAAGTTTCATTGAACCTAGCGGTTCCCCCCAATAGGAAAACGGAACCTTCAACCTCTAGTAAAACTAACACCGCCAAAAAGAAGTATAAACCTCTCAAAGAACAACAAACTAATCAGCAACCCAGAGGGAAACCTAGACATGAAGAAACAAGAAATAAAAACGATAATTGGGGTTATCAACCCCCCAGGGGAGATTATTATAGACGAGAATCCGAATATGAGAGGGACTACAGAAGATCCAGGTCCAGATCACATAGGAGGGGGCCTCGTGATTATTCAGGTTATTATTCTGAACCTTCTCATACACCGAGAAATTTCTACCCACCTGTTGAGAACAGATATGAACCTCTTTATTATGACGAGCAAGAAGATGAGGAAGAATGGGATACAAATTATATAGAACAACCACAAACACCCATTAGCTCCAAACCACGTGGTTTTTTAGGCCGGGGTCCAGCAAAAGGAAAAAGAAAAAAACAGCCAGGGGCTGCAGGGGAGGAAGTGCAAAGAAAAAAGAAAAAAATAGATAACCCAGGCATTTTTAACCTGAGTGGAGTGCCCTTGACTAACTCTGAGAAACAAACACTGAACAAAGGACTTAAATATTCCCCCCAAAAAAACACTAAATAAATTTGAGACATTAGGAAACTAAATATAAAAAGACATTTCTTGGATAAGGCTAATGAGAGAAACTATGTATCCTATAACCAATCAACCTGTATCCCCACAAACTTGAGGAATGCCTCTCTATTCAACCGGGAAAATCTAGCCACCATATAAAAGTGTTTAGAGACGTTGTTCTCAAAGAGCTAGAAGAAAAAGACATTTCCATTAAACCCCAAAGAGATCTCTGGAAAGGAACTAAATCCTTGTGTGATAAAAAGGATCTTATTATACGCCCAGCAGATAAGGGGGGTGGGTGGTACGGTAATACTGAAGAAAGATGATTACATGGAAGAAATGCAAAACCTTTTATCAGATAGGGAAACCTATGAGATTTTAAAGAAAGATCCCACATACTCATACAAGAAACAATTGGAGCGAATTGTCAAAAAAGGTTATGAAGATGGCATCCTCAATAAAAAGGAGAGAGAATTTTTGGTACCACTGGCCCCCAGAATACCAACAATATATTATTTACCTAAAGTACATAAGAGTCTAATTAAGCCACCTGGGAGGCCGATAGTGAGCGGCATAGACTCCGTCACCTCAAGAATAGGCAAGTATGTGGACCACTTCTTACAGCCACTAGTTCAAGAAACACCCGCCTATCTGAAAGACACTACCCAATGCATCAAAGAAATTACGGAACTAAAAGTCAGTGGAGATGTTTTATTAGTTACAGCGGACGTAACCTCGCTATATACAGTGATTCCCCATGAATTGGGATATGAAGCTGTGAGTACATATCTAGATCAAAATTATAACATTCCATACATACAGAAAAGATTCATCTTGGACCTATTGAAGATTGGAATGGAGCATAACTATTTTTATCATGATAAAGAATTTTATCTGCAGCGTACTGGTGTGGCTATGGGGGCCAAATTTGCCCCCAGCCTCGCCAACCTCTTCATGTCACTCTGGGAAGACAGGAACACTTTTGCTGAAAGAATTCAGGAATTGGTAATGTGGCGACGCTACATAGATGATGCCCTCATCATCTGGAAAGGAGAGGAAGAGACTCTGCACCAATTTATGCACAATCTTAATTGTAACAACTGGGGCATAAGATTCTCCTACCAGTGGAGTAAAACCTTTGTCAATTACCTTGATCTGGTGATTTGGAGAAAAGGACAAGGTTTCTCCACTAGTTCCTACCAAAAACCCACAGACAAAAATGGTTTCATATCCATTGATAGCTGTCACCATCCGATGTGGCTGAAATCTGTCCCTAAGGGACAGTTTAGAAGAGTGAGACGTAATTGCACTGATAATGGAGATTTTAAAACACAAGCTCACACTTTAAAACAGCGTTTCATAGAAAAAGGTTATGATCGGGAAACCTTGGAAAAAGAAATTCAAGAGGCTGAACTATTGAAACAAGAAGAGCTAATCCTTCAGAAAATTTAACCAAAAGTAGATAAAGGGAAATCCCTTTATCTACTTTTGGTTAAATTTTCTGAAGGATTAGCTCTTCTTGTTTCAATAGTTCAGCCTCTTGAATTTCTTTTTCCAAGGTTTCCCGATCATCTAAATTTGCCCCCAGCCTCGCCAACCTCTTCATGTCACTCTGGGAAGACAGGAACACTTTTGCTGAAAGAATTCAGGAATTGGTAATGTGGCGACGCTACATAGATGATGCCCTCATCATCTGGAAAGGAGAGGAAGAGACTCTGCACCAATTTATGCACAATCTTAATTGTAACAACTGGGGCATAAGATTCTCCTACCAGTGGAGTAAAACCTTTGTCAATTACCTTGATCTGGTGATTTGCAGAAAAGGACAAGGTTTCTCCACTAGTTCCTACCAAAAACCCACAGACAAAAATGGTTTTATATCCATTGATAGCTGTCACCATCTGATGTGGCTGAAATCTGTCCCTAAGGGACAGTTTAGAAGAGTGAGACGTAATTGCACTGATAATGGAGATTTTAAAACACAAGCTCACACTTTAAAACAGCGTTTCATAGAAAAAGGTTATGATCGGGAAACCTTGGAAAAAGAAATTCAAGAGGCTGAACTATTGAAACAAGAAGAGCTAATCCTTCAGAAAATTTAACCAAAAGTAGATAAAGGGAAATTTGAATTTGCCTTTACTATTCAATTTTCTAACCATTACAGATGGCTCAATTATATATTCCGTAAGCATTGGAGTATTCTGCAAAAAGACCAGCTACTAGGTCCATCTCTCCCCTCGAAGCCTTAGATTATATATCGCAAAGCCAAAAATTTAAAAGAAATCATAGCTCGCAACCCAGTGGAAAAACCCCCTACTTCCACCTTTTTTCCCAATTTGAAAGGTTTTTTTCCGTGTAGGAACTGCAATATCAGTAGTGGCGCCACCATGATTAAAACCAACAAATTCAAGTCAACCACCACAGGAAAAGAATACGCCATCAAGGATTTTATCACTTGCCACACGAAAGGCGTAGTCTATCTGGCCACTTGTAATTGTGGAAAACAATATGTCGGTAGGACGATCAGAACTGCCAACATTAGGGTAGGCGAACATCTGGCCAACATTAGGAAAGGATTTGTAGGCCATAGTCTATCTAAACATTTTGCCACACACCACCCAAAAAATCCAAAACATTTAGAAATAATTGCCATAGAAAAATATAATCCTCATTGGCGTGGAAGCAATTTGAAAAGGTCCATTTCCAGAAGGGAAACTTTCTGGATTTATGAACTGAAGAGTTTCCGACCGTCAGGACACAACATTGAATGGGATATAAACTCGTTTATTAATAACAGCTGATTTTCCCTTTCAATTTGTATATCCCCCATTTCCTTGAAGAAATATACCTTCCTCCTTGTCACCCCATCATTATGAAATTTCTCAACTTAATTCTTATCTATCCATTTTTATGATATTTTTAGTATATATTTACTGTTTTTAATGTTGTTTTATAAGATGAATTGTATTAATTTAATGTGATGTAAGAAAGTTTTTCCGGTGGTAAATTTGCATTTGTCCCGGTCCTAAAACTCCCCAATTTTACTTCACCTAGTTTTTAAATTTTTAATAAAATAGAATTCATTTTATATTAAAATTTTTAATACCGCACCATTGGGGATAAGTCAAACAATAAATGCCTAAGAAAGACAATATTCTAACACTTAAGGCTATGGACTTCCTTTGCAGACACCGGAACTGTCAGGTCTCCATAAGTGTCTTGCCCTCATCCAATCGGAGTTGGAATGCAACCAGCCAATCGGTGTCCAAAGACAAAGCAATCACAGCAGAGGTAGTACTTCCGGCAGAAGTGTTCACCTAACCCGGGACACACATCCAATCAGAGGTGGTGCTTCCGGCGGAAGTGTTCACCTACTCCAGTACACACAACAGATCAGAGGTAGTACTTCCGGCGGAAGTACTTACTCGGTCCGGTCTGTACATAATTTGTTTTAATCAAAATAAAGATCGTGGAACTTTTAATAAGAAACTTTTCTTTATTGCTCCATTTCTTTTAATAATATGCAAGAATCACCTGGCATTATAATGGTTTGAGAGCGCTGGCACATCGACCAGAAATGACAGGTACCTCCTTTGCAGACACCGGAAACACTTTCCCATCAGGCTATAAAAATGGCGGCAGTGATGATGCGGGCTCCCCTCCTATCTCAGTTGATGCCCAATCGGGAGGAAACACGTCAGCGAGGAGGCGCCGCGTCATCACACACAACGTCACACGGCGGTTTGCACTTCAGGCAGCCGCCGTCATCTGTGTTCCGCATAGGGTGATTTCAATGCGAGCATTTTCTCATCTAAATGTAAGTGTGATTCTTTACATTTAATAAAATGTTAAAAGATAATGCACCATTGGCGGTTCCTTTCTTTCCCCACTTATATTGAGGTTAAGAACAGCGAATACCCACCAGAGACCGACCCATCACCTACTGTGTTGGAAGGGAGAAGTGTCTGTTGATTTACAGCTCTACCCTTTCATTGATTTGGTAAGAGGCTCAACATCCCCACTCCTCTTGGATGGTGTTAGGGGTCACATCTTCCCAACCTTTTTGGTGTTTGATCTCTGGAGCGGAATCACTTATATATATGCCCTAAATTCTCATCTTTTTGGTAAGAAGCTACGCTGGTGGTGGGACATTGAATTTAGTCACGTGATCTTCACCGCTTCTGTTTAAGGCTTCATCACAACAAATTTAACTGGACTATTTTTATATATCACTTGGGACTTTATACATCACCATGCACACCTGAGACACACATTGATGTTTTCACTGTGATTGCTGTGGTTTAATGTTTGTGTTTTATGCAACCCTTCTAATGTCATTAGCACATTTTGTTGTACACCTTTATTTTTGATGTTTTCAGTACACGGTTGGTTTGTTTAAAATCCTTCCCTTGTTTGCACCTTGCAAAAGATTTATTTCAATCATCACCTTATTGATTAGCGCACCTGATACACCCATCCATATTCAGAAAGTACCTTGACCTTTTTCTCATTGTCTACCTGGATGACATACTAATCTTTTCTGCCTCACTCGAGCTCCATCGGGACCATGTCAAAAAGGTGTTAAATACCCTACTCATGTCTTATATGGCAAATCAGAAAAATGCGAGTTCGAGAGACAGTCTATTCAGTTCTTGGGACTCATAATCTCTACCGAGGGAATTTCCATGGATCCTCAGAAGGTCTCAGCAATTATGGAATGGCCTGCGCCCTCAGACAGGAAGGGAGTCCAAAGATTCATAGGATTCGCTAACTTCTATCGGAAATTTATCAAGGGTTTCTCAAATATCATTGCCCAGATTACTCAGCTTACTCGCTCACATACACGCTTTCTTTGGAATCAAGAATCCCAAGCAGCCTTTGAACAGTTGAAAGCCCTATTTACCTCTGCTCCTGTGCTACAACACCCAGACCCAGCACTTCCTTTTGTTCTAGAGGTAGATGCCTCCGAAGTAGCAACAGGAGCAGTGCTTTCTCAACGTCAAGGCCCAAAGACTTTGCTTCACCCGGTAGCTTTTTGTTCCAAGAGACTAAACCAAGCCGAAAGGAATTATGATGTGGGTGACAGGGAGCTCCTTGCAATTAAAGTAGCCTTTGAGGAGTGGAGGTACCTGCTGGAGGGGGCTAGTCACCCAATCATGATTTTTACTGATCACAAGAACTTGGAGTACCTGAGATCCGCTAAATGCTTAAGACCTCGTCAGGCTAGATTTGCCTTGTTTTTCTCCAGGTTTAATTTTCATTTGACATTGGGAATGTCCAAGAATGGGAAGGCAGATGCCCTGTCTCGGATGTTCCCTGAATCTTCTGAACCTGCTCCCCCCAGCACCATTCTTTCTGCCCAAAAGTTTTTGCTAATTCAGCCTAGTCTGGAATCCTCCATCAGGCAGGCTTCTGCATCATGTCCTGAATCCGAACAAGCTTCACTAAAAAAGAAGGATGGATTGCTGTGGCACCAAGATAAGGTCTTTATACCTCTGGAGGCAAGGCCTCAGGTTCTCAAGACATTTCATGACCACCAAATAGCCGGACACTTTGGGGCTTGTAAAACTTGCGAGCTCATCCAACGGGCCTTCTGGTGGCCTAACCTTAGCCGGGACTGTAGGGCCTATGTCAATTCCTGTACAGTGTGTCTACGCAGCAAGGGCATCAAAGCTAAAGCCTGGGGGTTATTAGGGCCCCTGCCCATTCCTAACTGTCACTGGGAGATGATCTCCATGGATTTTATTGTTGACCTACCTCCCTCTGAAGGGTTTACTACCATTTTGGTAGTGGTAGATCGGCTGTCCAAAATGGCTCATTTTCTGCCCATGGTTGGTACTCCTTCTGCTACAGAAACTGCCCACATCTTTATCAAGGAGATTATCAGACTCCACGGCTTACCCAGTAACATTGTTTTGGATTGAGGGGTACAGTTTACCTCCAGGTTTTGGAGAGCCCTCTGTAATACACTACAAGTGGAACTTTGCCTCTCATCCGCGTACCATCCTCAAAGCAATGGACAGACGGAACGCACAAATCAGACACTGGACCAATATTTGCGTTGTTTCTCTGCATTCTCTCAAGATGACTGGGCATCCCTGCTCCCACTGGATGAATTTGCCTATAACAACTCTTTACATTCAGCAACCAACCAATCTCCATTCTGGGCCAATTACAGATTTCACCCTTCCGCCCTGCCAGCAACTATGTGCGAATCAGCAGTACCAGCACTGCAAGACAGGCTTACCTTTATACAGAGCAACTACCAAACCCTTCAAGACTGCATACAAAAGGCTCAGACAGACTACAAGAGGTTTTTTGACAGGAAACAAAGAGGCAATCCTCCCCTTAAAGTAGGAGACAAGGTATGTCTGTCAACTGTGAACCTGAAGCTACCATGCCTGTCAAGGAAGTTGGGACCAAGATATATCGGTCCTTTTCAAATCAAACGTGAGATAAACCCAGTGGCATTTGAGATTTCCCTGCCTGACTCGTACAGGATCCACCCAGTCTTTCATGTTTCTCTTCTCAAGCCAGCCATTCTTGACCCATTCCCAGGAAGAGTGGAACCACCTCCACCACCAGTAACTGTTGGAAAAGTGACAGTATGAAGTAGAGTCAGTCCTGGATTGCAGGAAACGAGGTAGGCAGATCCAATACCTAATTAGATGGAAGGGGTATCCACCTGAAGAAAGCTCCTGGGAATCCGAAGCCAATTTACATGCCCCTAGACTCCTCCGATAGTTTCGGGCCAAACACCCGGAGAAAATTGCCCAAATGGGCATCCGGAGGTTGCCCATGGGGGGGGGGCACTGTCAGGGCTCCAGTGGTAGAATAGGGTCTCTAGGACCCAGCATCAGTCAGGACACCAATGGCAGGAGAAGGGCTCTAGGACCCAGTATCTCAGCCAGCACATCACATGGGCCTTTATAAGGAAGTGTGCCAGTGATTGAAGTTGCTGATTGATCTTCAGCTTGTACCGTGTTCCTTGTTCCTGAAAGTTCTCTGTTACAAACCCGGCTTGTCCTTACTATTCTGCTTGTCTCCTGACCCGAACTCGGCTTGTCTTTGGATATTCTCTCCTGTTACCTGTGTCTGATCTCGAATTGCTGCCAAGAAAAGGCCCCTCTCCCCACAAAATATTCGACATATTGTTGTCTAACATCACGGGCACTTCTGGATGGCAAGCCAGAATGGGCTACTTCCATAGATGTCATTGGATCCACTGGCACACGTGTTTCAGCCTCTACACTTGGCCCTGGCATGGCAGGGTCACTCTCAACTGGCTGCAAACTGACATATGTCTCTGCATGCCTGCGCAAATAATTATGCAAGATGCAGCAACAGAGGACCACATTATCAATTTTGTATAATGCCAAATGGATGGAGGTCAAGAAAAGTCAAAACCTATTTGACATTATCCCGAAGGCATTCTCCACCACTCTTCTAGCATGGGATAAGCGATACTTGAAGATCCTTTGCTCGGGGGTGAGGTTTCTCAGAGGGAATGGCTTCATAAGATGCTCCCCAAGCGCAAACGCATCATCAGCCACAAAAACGAAATTGAGACCCTCAATTGTTTGCTCCCTGGATGGCAAGTTGAGAGCGCCATTATGAAGCCGCTGAGCAAACTCTGTTTGGTCAATGACTCCCCCATCAGAATTGCGGCCATTCTTTCCAATGTCCAAAAACAGAAATTCATAATTAGCATTGACAATTGCTAGCATGACAATGCTAAAAAAACCTTTGTAGTTGTAGTAATAGGAGCCAGAATTAGGTGGTGGAACAATGCGGACGTGCTTGCCATCAATAGCACCCCCACAATTGGGAAAATTCCACTGCTCCTGGAATTGGCCAGCAATTTCCTGCCACTGCTCTGCGTTGGACGGAAACTGTGGGGAAAAAAATTAAATACAATTAGTGCTTGAGTACATCACATTATTACACACACATTTGTCAGTAAAATGCTTATGCAACTTTAAGATAAGAACAACATGAAGGGAATCTTTAGCATTTTGGGGTATGACATCTACATACATTTATTTTTCACCTCCGAATGTCATAATATTGTAATTCACCAGCTACAGCTTTGGTATATGCTTACTTTTACATTTAGCATGGGTGGGTGGGTAAAACTATGCTTTTAAACACCATTAAGGGCTTGTGCCCACTGAATGTTGTTACATCAGAAATTAAACATACACAATCATAGGTTTGAATGGATGGAGTGATGTCTTTAATAAACCTCATAAACTATGTACAAAAACATTTCTAAGGAATAATTGGTTCTGGGAAAGTCAGAAAATGACACAGATACAATATACTGTTAACAGGCTATGCGTTTAGGGACACATAGGAGAGAATGCTGGGGTGGTTACTGGGTCATTTTAAAAATGGTTAGGAAAATATATAGCTTTACTACTATGTGCATGCGGCCAGAGGGTAGTTACAAAATAATGACATCTGTCATTTGATGTACATCCAAAATGATCTAAATTAGGATGACATGACAAATACATTGAATGTAATATAAAAATAAGAAACATACCTTGATATAGTCCTTCTGCAAGACTTTAATGATAGCAGAGCAGGTCTCAGGGATGATGACTCCAAGAGCTTGGGGGGACATGCCTGTGGTGAACTTGAGATCCTGCAAGCTTCTCTCTGTTGCAAGATATCTCAATGTTGCAATTAGCCTTTGCTCAGGAGTAATTGCAACCGCATACATGTATCCTGCTTCAGAATATAGGGGGACACCAAGGCAAGAAGACGGTGAAATATTGGATCCATCATCCTCAAATAATTTCTGAATTCATCAGGAAGTCAGAATTATTTTCCTGGAGCTCTCGCAGCAAGGACATGTGGGAAAATTGCTCACGGTTGAGCAACCAATTTTTGGTCCAGGAGGTCCGCTTTTTCTTCCTCTTGCAAAGATCTCGGCTTAGAGCCATAACTCCCAGCCCAACAACAGCAAGAGTAGAATCCTCTGTCTCCATAATTGCTTCTCGAACGATGTCTCGGAAACTAGCGAAATGTCGTTAACCAAACAAATGCTACCGAAATCAGCGCGAGATGCCCAGAAGGGTCATGGCCAAAAACTCACTTCCTCTTTTGTAGCGTCGGACGTAGTGACGTCATTTTTTGTCGGTCGACAAAATTCGTGTGCAGTCCAGAGCACATTCCAACCAACAAAACACCACTCTGGACAAAAGACGGACGACCGGTCGGCGGAAATTCGTTGCGTGCGTACGAGGCTTTAGGCTTGGGGAGCAGCCCTCAGATTTGGAAAATTTGCTCTCTTAAAGTTAAGTGTTTTTATATTTCCCGTATGTGCTTACAGCTAACATCAAATGAAATCATGTTATGGTCACTGCTACCCAGATGTTCTTTTATATGAACATTTGTAATAAGCTGACCAGGTCCAGAAGAGCATTATTCCTAGTCTGGGCCTCAATTATCTGGACCTTAAAATTGTCTTATAATAAGTTTATACATTTTTTAAACTTAAACTGTTCCTGCAGTGCCATTACTCCAGTCAATTTCCGGGTAGTTTAAATCCCCCATTATTATCACTAGGGACGAGCTTCGTGTTCAAACGCGAGATAGAAAGTGGTTGAGGCAGGGAGAGGAACGTGATTTGTAGTTTATCAGACAGTGCAGTGCAGTGTAGTCAACAGTGTAGTCTAGTTAGGACATTGCTAGCAGAAAGTTAGGCAGGGAGAGGAATGTGATTTTTACACTCTATCAGACAGTGCAATGCAGTGTAGTCAGCAGTGTAGTCTAGTTAAGACATAGCTAGCAGTCAATTAGGCAGGGAGAGAGATTTGTGCTTTTTACAATTTAAGAGATCAGATAGTGAAGTGTGTCCAGCAGTGCAGTATATACCACAAAGTAGTATATATATATATATACAGTATCTCACAAAAGTGAGTACACACCTCACATTTTTGTAAATCTTTTCCTATATATCTTTTCATGTGACAACACTGAATAAATTACACTTTGCTACAATGTAAAGTAGTGAGTGTACAGCTTGTATAACAGTATAAATTTGCTGTCCCTTCAAAAAAACTCAACACACAGCCATTAATATCTAAACCACTGACAACAAAGGTGAGTACACCCCTAAGTGCAAATGTCCAAATTGGGCCCAATTAGCCATTTTCCCTCCCCCCGTGTCATATGACTCGTTTTTGTTACAAGGTTTCAGGTGTGAATGAGGAGCAGGTGTGTTAAATTTGGTGTTATGGCTCTCACTCTCTTATACTGGTCATTGGAAGTTCAACATGGCACCTCATGGCAAAGAACTCTGAGAATCCAAAAAAAAATTGTTGGTCTACATAAAGATGGCATAGGCTATAAGAAAATTGTCAAGACCCTGAAACTGATATACAGCATGGTGGCCATGACCATACAATGGTTTAACAGGACTCAGACACTCAGACAGGACACTCAGAACAGGCCGCACCATGGTCGACCAAAGAAGTTAGGTGCACATGCTCAGCGTCGTATTCAGAGGTTGTTTTTGGGAAATAGACCTGTGAGTGCTGCCAGCATTGCTGCAGATTTTGAAGGGGTGGGAGGTCAGCCTGTCGGTGCTCAGACCAAACACCGTACATTGCATCAAATTGGTCTGCATTGCTGTTGTCCCAGAAGGAAATCCTCTGAAGATGAAGCAAAAGAAAGCCCACAAACCGTTTGCTGAAGACAAGCAGACTAAGGACATGGATTACTGGAACCATGTCATGTGGTATGATGAGACCAAGATAAACGTATGAGGTTCAGATTGTGTCAAGCGTGTGGGGTGGCAACCAGGTGAGGAGTACAAAGACAAATGTGTCTTGCCTACAGTCAAGCATGATGGTGGGAGTGTTATGGTCTGGGGCTGCATGGGTGCTGCCGAAACTGGGGAGCTAAAGTTCATTGAGGGAACCATGAATGCCAACATATACGGGAACATACTGAAGCAGAGCATAAGTCCCTCCCTTCAAAGACTGGGCCTCAGGGCAGTATTCCATCATGATAACGATCCCAAACACAACTCCAAGACGACCACTGCTTTGCTAAAGAAGCTGAGAGTAAAGGTGATGGAATGGCCAAGCATGTCTCCAGGCCTAAACCCTATTGAGCATCTGTGGGGCATCCTCAAATGGAAGGTAGAGGAGCGCAAGGTCTCTAACATCCACCAGCTCCGTGATGTCGTCATGGAGAAGTGGAAGAGGACTCCAGTGGCAACCTGTGAAGCTCTGGTGAACGTCACGCCTAAGAGGGTTAGGGCAGTGCTGGAAAATAATGATGGCCACACAAAATATTCACACTTTGGTCCCAATTTAGACATTTTCACTTAGGGATGTTCTCACTTTTGTTGCCAGCAGTTTAGACATTAATGGCTGTGTGTTAAGTTATTTTGAAGGGACAACACATTTACACTGTTATACAAGCTGTACACTCACTACTTTACAGTGAAGCAAAGTGCAATTTCTTAAGTGTTGTCACATGAAAAGATATAATAAAATATTTACGTGAGGGGTGTACTCACTTTTGTGAGATACTGTACATAGGCACTTCAGTTTATATAAGGCAATTCAGTATCTATCGATCAGTTCCGTATATAACAGCAGGGCAGTTATTTGATCATAAATGAATATATATATGTATATATATAGGCCACTTGAGTATATATATCAGGCCATTCAGTATCTATCGGTCTGTTCTGTATAGACCATACATTGATATCTATATATATATATATATATATATATATTGCACTTCAGTATATATTAGTCCATTCAGAATCTACTGGTCGGTTCAGTATAGACCATATATTGATATATATATATATATATATATATATATATATATATATATAAATATATATATATATATATATAGGCCACTTGAGTATATATCAGGCCATTCAGTATCTATCGGTCAGTTCAGTACATATCAGCAGTACAGTATATATCAGCAGTGCAGTATATATATATATATATATATATATATATATATATATATATATATATAAATTATATGTTTATCAACCTATAATAAAAAAACCCCCAAAATCCACATCATGTCCGAAAGGCCGACAAAGAGAGACTCACAGGCCATGAAAAGAGGGCAAGCAGCCTCTGTGTCCACAGTGAAAAGTGGTGGTCACAGACATGGTTCATTCTCTGCAGGCGGGGCACGCCCATCCTTTTTTTCCAGTGCTGGCCGTGTTATTCAGCCACAACATGCAGAAGAGTGGATAACTAAGCCGTCCTCATCCTCTTCGTCCTCTGTCACCCAGGCTCATACTAGTTTGCCTTCCACCGCAGCTGCCAAAGTGGCCCGTTCCACAGGTTCCTTCTCCACAGATACTCCTTCTGTTGCCCCACCATCATGCACGGAGGAGTCACCTGAATTTTCGATCATAGTGTTAGTGACATGCTGCTGGAGGATGCCTAGCAATTTGAATGCTCTGATGTTGGTTCCCAGATTGATGAAGGGAATAACGTGAGCCTAGAGAGAGGGGGTGACAATGACAGACAAGAAACTAGCAGTCATGTTCCCGCAGCTGCTACACAGGTGCAGGGTGCTGCAAACTCCCTGCGGACTTCCAAAAGTTCATTAGTGTGGACTTTTTTCAACACATGTGCAGTAGACCGCAGCGTTGCTGTTTGCAATATCTGTCTGAAGCGGATCAAGCATGGCCAGAACACCAGCCACTTGGGCACTAGGGATGATCGAACGGTTCGGGTCGACCATCGGTTTGACCCGAACATTGGCTGTTCGAGGTTCGGCCGAATTTAGAACTTTTTGCTGAAAAAGTTTGGAATTCGGCAACCAGAACCGACCAAAATGCAATGGGACAGGAAATGGGCTTTAAAAGCCTGTGATTGGACCAGAACCATCAGTAAAAGCCAATTGAGGGGGCAGTAGAATGCTAGGAATGTGATTGGAGTGACTAGGGGGTCCATAGTCCAATCATTAGTGAATACACCCCCCAGTATAAAAGATAGCCCCCGCCAACTTCCTAGCATTGTTATAAAGGGACATGGAAGAGAGTGGAAGAAGTTCTGTTACTTCTGCTTCAAAGTGTCATTTCGCAATTATTACTGTGAGGAAAGGGATATCTAGTGTAGTTAGGCTGCTATTTTCCACTATAGTTAGCTTTAATTATTCAGTTTCTGTAGGGAAAGTGTTAAGTGTAAGGGGACCGTAGTGTAGGGTTAACTGACTCTGACTGCTATGGCAGGGTGACAAAACCCTTCCATATCAGGGTGACCGCTATAGAGAAAAGATCGTTTCTCTTATGTCACTTTCAGAGCACTGATATGGCTTCTCACCGGTCAGCCTGCTTTTTGGCTGCAGGTGTTTATAGGGATTTTTTGAGGACATGTTTGGAGTCAGGCATGACATCTGAACATGTGTATAGGGGGTATATATACACACACATGTCTGTATATATACACCTGCACATATATAGGTGTGAAAGGAGCAGAACACTATACTTGCGCTAATTAAATAATTAACACCAATATGGCTCCGCTCCTATCACACCTATATGTGTGTAAGTGTAAAATACATATAAGTGTGTGTGTATATATATATATACCCCTATACAGAAGTTCAGATGTTTTGCCTGCCTCAAAAGACCCCAAAAAAATGCCCAAAAAAACGCCTGCTGCAAAAACACACCTGGGCGTTTTTTTTTTGGCGCAGGCATTTTTTTGGGCATTTTTTTGGGTTCTTTGGAGTCAGGCAAAACATGTGAACTTCTGTATAGGGGTATATATATATACATACACAGTTATATGTATTTTACACTTACACACATATAGGTGTGATAGGAGCGGAGCCATATTGGTGTTATTTATTTAATTAGCGCAAGTATAGTGTTCTGCTACTTTCACACCTATATATGTGTAGGTGTGTATATATACCCCTATATAGAAGTTCAGATGTCATGCCTGCCTCCAAAGAACCCAAAAAAATGCCCAGAAAAACCCTGCAATAACACACCTGGGCGTTTTTTTTGGCACAGGCGTTTTTTTGGGCATTTTTTTGGAGGCAGGCAAAACATCTGAACTTCTGTATAAGGGTATATATACACACACACTTATATGTATATATACCACACTTATATGTATTTTACACTTACACATATATAGGTGTGATAGGAGCGGAGCCATATTGGTGTTAATAATTTCATTAGCGCAAGTATAGTGTTCTGCTACTTTCACACCTATATATGTGTATGGGTATATATACATATAAGTATGTGTGTATATATACCCCTACACAGAAGTTCTGATGTTATGCCTTCCTCCAATAACCCCCAAAAAATGCCCAAAAAAACACTTGATACTAAACCGGCAAGGTGTGAAAATAGCGGAGCCATATCCCTGTTCTACAAGTGACATAATACAAACAATCTTTTTTTTATGGTTCTGGACATGCTACAGAGCTGAAACACTTTTTAGACCCCCAGACACTAAATCCAAAAATCTCTTTTTTTTTTTTTTTAATTTTTTCAATAATTGGCTCTCTATCAAAAATGACAATTTTTAAGAACTTTTTTGTGTGATTAATAGTCCCTGGGGCATGACCCAGAACCCTAGGCACTTTTTAGGGGCATTTATTGGGTTTTAGGGCTTCAAAATTGTGTTTTTTGATTACCGAAGTTCGGGTACCATTGATTTCAATGGGGTTCTGAAATCCGGGCCGAACTTTCGCGAAGTACGGATGTTCTGGCCGAACCGAACTTTTGAAAAGTTTGATCATCCCTATTGGGCACTGTTGGTGATTTCCTTTATGCCCAATCTAGATAACTTAAGTGTATATATAATAAGTCCCTGACTTATGGTCTGTTCTATGCAAAAGAAAAGCAGAGCTCTGGAGAATACTTTATCCTGTTCAAAAAAACACATGCAACCAGTGTTCAGTCAAAAGCATTCTTAAGTTTATTCAGCCAAGCGGGGTAACTATTATACACAGAATTGAACAGGAAATACAGTTGGGAGGGGGAGTGAGTGCTCTCAGGAAGAGTCAAGTCTCTCAAAAGTCAGACAATGGGTTAATACAGAATGTTTGTTAGAAATTGCAAAATATGCCTAGTCTAGACCCTATAGTTTAGTATAGCTAAAGAGGAAGTTAATGTGCGATAAAGAATGTATCTTTAGCTAAGGTGTGAAAACATGGGGGACATGGGGTGATTTTATGAGTTTCCTTGGTCTTTGTAACCAAAGCCTTAAAGCAATCTTAAATGAAATAACTCATTTTAAGTCAGAGCTGCATTTAAAATGGTGTGACACAGGTCAAGCTAGAAAATGGTTGCAAGCAACTAGTTAGAGGTCCTGTCATTCCCCTTCAATCCCCTCTAGAAAATCATAATTTCATATGCATGATTTTCCTTCCTATCATTTATACGGTGTCATCAGAGGACACAAGGCCTCTCTGGAAAGGAATAGCAGGTTAGGCGACAATGTCCTTGGCTTCCTTAGTATAATCAAATAAGGACCTAATCCTGCCCACCTAAATGGTAGACTTAGCTTTCTTGGCTTTATAAAACTTTACATATTCCTGGTAATCAAAAGGGGTTTGGGTTTGTTGGATCAGCACACCTTGTCTAGCTGTTAGAAATGTGTCAACACTTTCAGCATCTCTGTTAAAGTACAAACTTACATAAGATCCCCCTCTGCTATCTGAGTCTGGGGTCTTTGTGGTTTTAGCGATTAAACACATAATCAGCTTAAAACATGGATATAAAAATAATAGAAAAAGTAAAATCATCACAATCATCATAGCAATGTCTTTTAACCAGGAAAACATCCCTCCAAAACCAAACCCTCCCATACCTACAAAGGGATCCCAGCTTTTAGCAATGTTACGGGCCTCTTCTTGCAACTTATTGACCTCCTTTCTGTGTTGGGCAATTATGTCATAATAATTTGGCACTTCCAAAGTGGTATTGTATATCCAAGTGCAACATTCATAGTCCTCAGTATGCTCACAGAGACCAGTCAGGGCGGCACTCATACTTTCTATAACTAGATCATGTAATTCTAACTTCTTCCTAATGGCCCTTTGTTCAAGATTCAGCAACTTAATATCATCTGAATTCTTCTCCATTATCTCATCAATGATTCCAGAATAATTATTTAATTTTTTCATCATATCGATTGACCACCCAGTCCAGGAAAGGAGCCACGCCCACGCGAGGTCTCCCTTGCTGAACAGATCCCTTTTGATTCTATGCCTTAAAGGGTATCTTGGATGTGCACTTGCTTCAAGCATGTGCCCATTGTTGTCATTATCCACAACTCCCATAATTGGGACCACTGAAGCTAAATAGCACCACCCTGAGACATGGAGGGGGACCCAGGAGTAACATTCCCTCCCACGACATACATATATACTCTTTCCCAGTGAGAAGGGTCTTTGGGCAATATATTCTTGTAGGCGTCTATTCTGTACTGCAATCACAAGGTGGTCCAGTATTTGTTGTATGTTTGTAGAGAAATTCTGGTAATTACCCCTTGTGGTCTTATTTAAGCTAGGACTTGATATGTCAAACAGAGAACATGACTCTCCTAATGGGACTTGGCAGGAAGTAATATTAAAAATTGACCTTTTGCAAATGGAAGGGTTAACACGTGTGTTATTTCCCAGGCTGAAACACCAGTCTGGGAAATGGCTTCTACCATCTACTGGGAAGGTGATATTAGTATTACTTGGCACATTAGTTAAAGTAGCAGAGGTGTCATTAAGGAATTGTGTAATAGTCAAAGGGACAGCAATAAGAGGGATGCGGGCTGTTTCTGGATGGAGTTTGCTACATATCCAACATTTCTCAAAACCTGACTTCCTAGCATAAGCATATTTAAATTTTGTTAGCAAAATTTCACTATGAAAAGTGGGTGGATTCTCATCTACATCATGCTCAATACTCAATTCTCTCTTTATTCTGTTATGTGTCTCATATGCAGGGTATGGTCCGCATATACTTCTCAGTAACTCAGTAAATCTTGTTAGTAACAGTCCATACAAGGGAAAACACTGAAAATGGAATCAGGATTATCAGCAGCCATAGTTTGCCTGAGTCCGGTGCAACTGGAAAAGTCATTTTCTACAGGGTCTGGGCGGTCTGCCCCTGTCAGTACCCCCTTTTCTTGACTCTCCTGTTCAAGGTCAGGGCAATCTGCCCCCGTTAGTACCTCTCTTGCTTCTGGATCCTCCTGTTCAAGGTCAGGGCGGTCTGCCCCCGTTAGTACCTTCTTGCTTGCTTCTGGATCCTCTGGCTCAGGTCCTGTCCGCACCAACTTCACTCTAGTGGCATGGATCCAAGTAGGGCTGTGTTCGGTCAAAACAGCGGTCCTGGTAACTGCTACCACAGTGGTCTCTGGGCCGTAGGCAAAATCCTTTTGTTTCTTTCCTTTGGGCAGCAGCTTCATCACCACTACATCTCCTTCTCTGAAGGGATGGGTATTTTCCTGTAAAAAGAAAAGAAAAGGTGCGAGCAACTTTTCGTTCCGTTCCACTTGATTCTTAAGTTTCAATTACTCTTTATTTGTGCTATTCATTCTTTCCATTATACCTGAACTCTGCGGATAATCTGTTTTCAAGATTTTAACTAGTTCCTGGCATATTTTTGATATGAAAACTGGAGCATAATTAAGCCTAATTCAAGGCAGGCACCCCCATCCAGGAATAATCTCCTGACTGAGAATGCATGCCACCGTGTGGGCATCTCCCTTTTTGTGGTCCTAAAAACTTCCACTCATCTGCTAAACACGTCCACTATTTGACTAAAAAGAACTCTTATTTCTTCCCTGCTTTGGGCCTATATGTGAAATCTATTTGTAGATGTGTGAATGGGTTTGATGGGTATTGGAGATGCTCATGTTTGGTCTGTTTGTTTGGATTGTTTGTTCCTAATACAAGTGATGCATCTAGCAACATATGCTTGCAGTAAACTGTCAGTAATACTTCATATGTTCTTTCCCACCCCCTGTGTCCTATTCCATAATACTAGGCAATAAACAGTGGGGCGCTAGCTGCAGGGATACGCACAAGATCTCCCCTCTTTTAGAAAAAGGCGACTCTCAACTTTTTCTAAAACATCACCTCAGTCCTTAAAACCTGTTCTGTAGTATGTGTTTTTTTTTTTAGCTTCAACAATGTGTGATCTTTTGGCTTGGAGCAGGAAATTAATTAACTAAAACATCCTCTGCTCCCTCTATGGCTGCCTATACATCATGTTGTGGTAGGACACAACCTTTAATACCAGTAGCCCATTTAAAACTGGGGCCTACCTAGGGCAAATGATGTGGCCATTCCTATTACCATCTCACAAGATGCTATGTACTATGTTCAGAGTCACTTCAGGCATGCCTTTAGGCCTGGACTGCGACCATCTTTGGACAAAAACTATAGGGCAAAGTTTACCACCATACTCCTGGGCAAGTACACCTGCCATGGTCTTACAATTGTCCCTTGCATAAACACAAAACATTTTTCCATGATTTGGGAGGCCCAGTGCAGGCGCTACAACCATAGCATTTTTCAGATATATAAACGCATTCAACATTACTGGTGACATTTCTGGACCTGTGGTTTGTCTCAAAATGTTATTATAGATAGGAGGAGTCTGGATCTATAACAATGATCCTGTGGGCGGGCAAGACCCACTGTGGGCTGGCAAGACCCACTAGAGCTTCTGCTCTTATGTGACTCTCCTTTCTCCCTCTGCGAGAACAAAACCAAGGTAAACAACACTTTTCTGACACTACTGTCATTATTCCTGTGACACTTTGTGTCCACATACATGTACATTTCTTCAATAAACTCACTCGCTCTGACTGGCCTCCACAGAGTGACTACATATGTTATCCACATATTGTAGCGGGACTGACCCATGAGCAGGTGTCCATCCCCTCTTGCATGGTCTGGAGAACTATAGAGCGGACAATCAAATTGTCTACTTAGCCCTGAGGCATTTCTACACCAGGTAAGTTACCTGTACTGAAAAATAAGAAACAGAGATGGCTGTGTCTCCTCGTCCAATAGGACGCTTGAAAAAAACACACCACTAAAACCAATCACTGTACAGTGGGTAGCATCGGATGGTATGGCTGTCAGTAGAGATGGCACATCAGATACCACTTGCATGCTATGATCAGATAAAGAACTAAAAAACTTTTTGGCTTAGTGCCAATTTTTTTTTTTTTTTTTTTCGTGCCATTCTAAACAAAAATCTGGCCAGAGGTTCCCCTCTTGTAATAGAGGATACCCATAAAATATAATTTAAAAACTATAATCAGATAAAAAGTTAATCTGATTTGAAACTTTTGGCTCTGTGCCAACAGGGTCCAATGGTCACACTAATTGCGGTAACTCTTTCTGTTCAAAAATAAATTCCATAGCTCTAACAGGAATAATGATATGACATTTGAACGCTTTCTTGGCAAGTAGCCAATTTTCAAAATTTTGCAGGAAGGCTCCTCTTCACATAGGGGACCATTTGCCAAATATAATTTTTCATTATCTATAATTCTATAAAAAATAACTTCAAAATATCCTGCCGACAACGGCAATTTATATTTTTTTTTCTAGTAAATTCGTGTTTTTATTCATTATTACTATGCTCATACAAGATGGGCACAAATGTATAAATGGCAAAACTTCTAAAAAATTCTATAAAAATAATTGCATATGTATGGGAATGCTGAGACCGTTTGTTCTACGACTGTTCTGAATTAGGGAACTAATGCAGAAGTGCATTTGCAGCAATAACCCCCCCTCTTTTCCCCTCGTGTAAGGAAATGTACTAGTTTTAAATGTATCTGACACATAAACATTTTCTGCTCGTCTGACATTACGAAGAAAACTACACCTGCCTTGGAGAATGAAACCGTGGGGTGCAGGTGTGGTCAGGGGTATTTGTAAGGTAATATTATTATTATAGGGGGGCCTATGTTGAAAATGTCCTACTCTTTTATTTGCCTCTTCTGATATCGCGCTTGAAAATGCGCCCTGACAGGCTGCTTTTCTTTAGACAGATCAGATGCCAGTTGCATCGCTCTCTGTTATAGCTTTTTGAAAACCTTACAAAGTTTTAGTAGCCCAATCAGAAACTTGCTGTTTTACAATTAACATGTAATTCTAAGACTGTGCTACTCAGCAATGACACTTCACTACCCAAAAACGCCAAATTCTCACCCGTCTTCTGTCTATAGGCAATCGCTGTGGTCTATATCTACGTATTTAAAGACTTTCACTTTCACTTCTAATAGCTCTACGTAGGTTTTTTTTCCTATTCTATTGTACTAATACGGGGCATAAATAAACCAATTCTCCCCGCATTTTCCATGTACTTTACATTACAACTAAACATTTACTAAAAGATTTACTTGTATCCTAATATCTCTAAGGCTGGCCACACATGTCCGGACAACTCTTTATCGTACAATTTTCTGTTAGATCCACCACAAACCACATAAGAGGTCAAAATTAAACATATTCATCTGCATTCAATTTGGCAGACATTTGTACTACATAGCTGAAGGTAAATTTCAAGAAAACTGCACTGAAAATTGTAAGAAAATTGTATCATGTATGGCCAGCATCAGACCTAAACCTTCAGTATAATTTCACAAAACCATAAACAAAACATGTCTCTAAGATTTACACATTCAAAAAATCACTTAAATGTATCTGGGTCCTTAGACCTTCTTTATGGTTAAAAACCCTCCTGAAAAGCCATTTGGTGAATGTAAATTACACCTTATACTCCCAGGTATTGTGGCTATCAAGAAGGCTTTCCCACCATTATAGACAAACAAACAATACACATAATAAACATTTATCTTGATTTGTCTGATAACCCACGATCGGTCAGTCAATTTTTACAGTAATAATGAAACTGTCGCTATAAGTGTTATATTAACAGTCAGCAGGCGCAATTTTTACAAGTCATATATAATTAGACACAGTTTCCATATATGTCAAACCAGCAATATAATACTCCAATACAATATGACAATATTTTCAAATGGCATAACAAAATGAAATAACAAAACAATCACGTGATGAACAAACTTATCTACTTACTAAATAAGCTTTTGTTAGATCACACAAACAAATTATCTTATACTCTAAATCTTACAGTTCTATGCGATAGAAAGATGTTAGCAAGAAAAGGGGTAGTTTCTTTTTTTCTACACAGAACAGACTGACATCTATCTATTATTCACTAAAGGAACGGGGTTTTCCTAAAACCCCCTGGGCTTCCCTGAAACCCAAATAAAAAAAATACTGTCGTCGTTGAAGACAGCTTCAACGCCTCCCAGAGACGTTTGATTTGTCCCTCCCAGAGGAACGGGATTCTTCCTGAGAAAAAATCCCCTGGGCTTCCCAGAAGCCCCGGATATTGTCTTTCCTTATAAATGAGAAATCCTATGTCTCCCAGAGACACTGTCTCAATACGTTCCCAGAACATATTCAGGTTCAACAACCTAACATATAATATCTTTCCCTGAAAAATATTATTCTGGCTTCCCTGAAGCCTCTATATATCTATATATATATATCCAGAGCGTCTTCCCAGAGCCGCTCTATTATCCAACACGCTCCCTGAGCGTTTGGTGTATGGCTCAGAGATCGGAACCAGGGCCAAACGGCCAAGTCCCACCGGACAGGCAAACAGATAAAATAAAATATCTCCTTACCCAGACCGGTGAATCCTTGGACCCGTGATGACCGCTCTCTCTCCGACCCCGGACGAAGCCCCCAATATTGTTGGTGATTTCCTTTATGCCCAACCTAGATAACTT
The DNA here is from genome assembly GCF_965119305.1 of Pelophylax lessonae. Taxonomy (NCBI): domain Eukaryota; kingdom Metazoa; phylum Chordata; class Amphibia; order Anura; family Ranidae; genus Pelophylax; species Pelophylax lessonae. The sequence continues at coordinate 120,765,384 of NC_138768.1, forward strand.
AAGTGTATATATAATAAGTCCCTGACTTATGGACTTATGGTCTGTTCTAAAAAAAGAAAAGCAGAGCTCTGGAGAATACTTTATCCTGTTCAAAAAAAACACATGCAACCAGTGTTCAGTCAAAAGCATTCTTAAGTTTATTCAGCAAAGCGGGGTAACTATTATACACAGAATTGAACAGGAAATACAGTTGGGAGGGGGGGAGTGAGTGCTCTCAGGAAGAGTCAAGTCTCTCAAAAGTCAGACAATGGGTTAATACAGAATGTTTGTTAGAAATTGCAAAATATGCCTAGTCTAGACCCTATAGTTTAGTATAGCTAAAGAGGAAGTTAATGTGTGATAAAGAATGTATCTTTAGCTAAGGTGTGAAAACATGGGTGATTTTATGAGTTTCCTTGGTCTTTGTAACTAAAGCCTTAAAGCAATCTTAAATGAAATAACTCATTTTAAGTCAGAGCTGCATTTAAAATGGTGTGACACAGGTCAAGCTAGAAAATGGTTGCAAGCAACTAGTTAGAGGTCCTGTCATTCCCCTTCAGGCACCTGTAACGTTCATGCGTTTTTGTTAGTGGATGGATTTACAGCTGCAGAATTATTACACTCAGTAGCCTTGTAGAGATTCTGTTGAACAAACATATCCAACTCTCAGGACTTCATCACAGTGCACAGCCTGTTATGCAATATACATATACTCAATCAGATGTTTAATGGAGGGATAGAATATATGAGAATGTATAGATGAGAGACAGGCTATTGTATGGTGAGCACTAGAAGTAGTATTAGGAGAGTTGCAGGTGATGGTAAAGCAGATTCTGATGTCAAGTATAGTGCAGATGATAGTGCAGATGATAAGAGGACACAGATGGAGTATACTTAGACAGAGTAACCTAGTGCAAGGATAGTTGAAGGTAGTCCCAAGAGCTAACAGTCTATGCAGATGATAGGGAATAGATAGATACAGATAGTCCTGGTAATTGCAGTAGATGACAGTAGGAGATTGGTTAGTAAGGAATCCCCTGTGGGGTACTTATCACTTAGATAGGTTAGTAGTAACAGTGTCCATTAGAGAGAGGTGATCCCGTAGCGAGATACGGATCAGCAGGGAGATTCCGGCTTCAGTTCAGCAAAGGGAAATGTTAGCAGCTCCGACTTCACAGGAGAAGGTGCGGTGAACATGTGGCTTGAACGAGCAATGAGTGAGAGAAAGCCGGCGATTGAAATAGCCGCTCATAGCGGCGCTCAGCAATGATGTCATCCGGTCTTAAAGGTGTATGCGTCTCTTGGATAACAAGATGGGACGCAATTTAGTAAGAGAGAAATATGAAACAAGGGTACCAGAGGTACCAGAACATTACAGCACCACATGCTTCACAATACATATGACGACCTGCCATGCAGTCTGTTGGCAACAGCACCTGAAAGAGCTACAAGATAAAAACAAGCATACTTCACCTTGCTCCTCATTTGGGATTTCTAATCCTGCTATACCTCATGTCTTCTCAAAAACCTGCATTGAGAGGGATGATGGTATAGCAACGAGTGTCACAGATACTTGCACCCAATCTGCTAGCAGTACACCACCTCTTGATTTCACCAGCAGGCAAATTTCACTACCCCAGTGGCTGAACAGTAGAAGAAAATACTGTCCCAGCCATCCACATGCTCAGCATCCTAATGCTAGCTTGGCCAAATTGCTAGCACTACAATTGCTGCCTTTTCATCTGGTAGACTCTGCTCCCTTTCGTGAATTTGTGAAATATGCTGTACCACAGTGGGAGGTTCCAAAAAGACATTTATTTTCACGTAAGGCCGTTCCAGCTCTCTACCATCATCTGGAAGGTAGTGTTTTGGCCTCGTTGGACAGAGCAGTCAGCAGGAAGGTTCACATTACTGCTGACTCTTGGTCCAGCAGGCATGGACAGGGACGTTACATTTCCTTCACAGCACACTGGATAACTCTGCTGACAGCTGGGAAGGATGCAGGACAGTGTTTAGTGCTGTAGCTTGTTTTGCCACCACACCTCAAAAAAGCTGTTGCTGGTTCTGCCACATCTGGCTTCTCCACTACCTCCTCCTCCTCTTCTTCTGCTGAATTGTCCTCTAAAGAAGCAGTGCTCCTTTAGCCTTCAAAGGGCTACGCAAGCAGTCAGGCTAAAATATGCCATGCAGTGCTTCAGTTGGTCTGTCTAGGGAATAGGAGTCACACTGGGGCAGAGATTCTGTGAGTTCTGCAGGGGCAGGCTCAGAGATGGTTGACACCATGACAGCTTGAGCCAGGAATGGTTGTATGCAACAATGGCACCAACCTTATCTCCACCCTCCGAAAGGGACACTTGACACATGTTCCATGCTTGGCACATGTCCTGAATTTTGTGGTGCAGCGTTTCTTGAACAGATACCCAGACTTACAAGATCTCCTGAGGCAGGCCAGAAAAGTCTGTGATCATTTCCTGCATTCATACAATGCCAGTGCTCAGCTATCTGACATTTAACGGGAATTCAACCTGCCCACCAACCGCCTCATTTGTGACATGCCCACCAGGTTGAACTCAATATTGGCAATGCTGCAGTGGCTGCACACCAGCAGAGGCCATCAATGAGTACCTGTGAGAGTATGGCACAAGGACAGGGTCAGGGGAACCTGGCTTTTTTTTGCCACGCAAGTGGCTAAAGATAAAGGATGAATGCACTGTCCTGTCACAATTTGAGGAGGTCACAAGGATGGTGAGCCAGGACGATACATGCATTAGTGACACAATCCCTCTAGTCTACCTGCTGGAGAACACGCTTCGTGGAATCACGGACAGGGCACTTGAGGCAGAACAGCGGGAGCAGAGGATGACTTAATTTCCTCACAAGGCACCCTTTATGCAGATATCATTCCTGCAGGGACACAAAATACACAGGAGGAAGAGGAGGAGGAGGATTGTGGCAGCATGGATGTAGAGGATAGCATACAGCAGTCTTCAAGGGATGGTTTTCATTTCCCAGAAACCCCAAGAGTTGTACGTGGTTGGGGAGAGGTTGCTCCTGCTGACAATGTCATCCTTAGTGACCCAGAGGACTCAGAAGCTCATGCCTCCTCAAACTTACATTGCATGGGCTCCCTGATTTTGCAAAGCCTGCAAAAGAACCAGAGGATTTGTGCTATCAAGGAGAGGGATAATTACTGTTTGGCAACCTTTCTTGATCCATGTTACAAGGGTAAAATTGCAGAGCTCATCCTGCCTTCGCAGAGGGAGCAGAGGATGAAACATTTTGAGGACTCCTTGAAGAAAAGTTTGTGTAACACCTTTCCAGACACTGGGAGGTTAACATTCTCTGGACGTGTTTCTGAGGCATCGTTCAACCAAAGGAGGAGTGGTGGAGAAGGCGGCTGGCTGACTGATGCCTTTAAACAGTACTTTAGTCCTTAGCACCCAGGGCTGTTAGGTTTAGGCAACCATAGGCAGCGTCTCCATCATATGGTGCAGGATTATCTAGGGGCAAGAGCAGACTTGGAGACCTTTCCAACTAAGCATCCACTGGTTTACTGGGTCTTGAGGATGGACCACTGGCCAGAAATTGCTGAACATGCAATGAAGCTACTGGCCTGTCCTGCTACCAGTGTGCTTTCTGAACAGACATTCAATGCTGCTGGGGGTTTTGTGACAGAAAAAAGAGTGTGTCTGTCCACAGACTCTGTTGACCAGCTGACTTTTATCAAAATGAATCAGTCCTGGATCAACAGCAGCTATCAAACCCCTGATGCTGATGTAACTGATTGAATTTGCTAGGGGTCTGCCATCCCTTGAAGACTGCATATGCTGCCTATCCTATCCCTCAATCTTGATTCTGCTAGATTCCAACAATGTTTTTGGTTTAGGTCACCACCAACACCCAAGGCCTAATTTTTCTGCACTTGTATGACAGGTGCATACATTTTAAATTTCTTATATAATTTTTAACAGCAGACCCTGTCCCTGTGCCCTGTCCCTGCGCCCAGCAAGATTAACTGTGAGTGGTTACAGTGTTCGGGCACCACCAACACCAAAGGCCCAATTTTTCTGCACCTGTATGACAAGTACATGCGATTTCAAATTTGCATGGAATTTTTACCAGCAGGGCCCGTTCCTGCACACAGAAAGAGTAACTGTGAGGGGTTGCGGTGTTCAGGCACCACCAACAACCAAGGCCCAATTTTTCTGCACCTGTATGAGAAAGTAAATGCGATTTCAAATTTGCATGGAATTTTTACCAGCAGGGCCCGTTCCTGCACCCAGCAAGAGTAACTGTGAGGGGTTACGGTGTTCAGGCACCACCAACACCAAAGGCCCAATTTTTCTGCCCCTGTATGACAAGTTCATGCGATCTCAATTTCGTATCTAATTTTTAATGGCCGGGCCTGTCACTGTGCCCAGCAAGAGTAACTGTGAGGGGTTACGGTGTTCAGGCACCACCAACAACCAAGGCCCAATTTTTCTGCACCTGTATGAGAAAGTAAATGCGATTTCAAATTTGCATGAAATTTTTACCAGCAGGGCCCGTTCCTGCACCCAGCAAGAGTAACTGTGAGGGGTTACGGTGTTCAGGCACCACCAACACCAAAAGCCTGTATGACAAGTACATGAAATTTCAAATCTAATTTTTTACAGCGTGGCTTATTCCTGCGCCCTGCGCCTGCGCTTTTTTTTATTTTGGCATGGGGTTCCCCTTAAAATGGGGGGGGGGGCATGCCATTTTTTTCATTTTTTTTATCTGTATTGCCAGGAGCCGACAATACATTACATCCGGGAGCAAGTTTAAATGACATGTTTTCCTTTAGATATGTCAGTATTGCTGCAAAAGGCTACATACATTGCAAAAATGCGCCACTTTACAGGAACATTAAGGGGACCCCCAGGCACGATATTTAAAGGAATTTTTCATTTTTATAGTTTCCCTTTAAGCATCATTAAAATCACTGCTCGTTTAAAAACGATTGTTTTTTAAAAAACAATTTTCATTGGTACATGTTACCCAGGTCAGTACCCGGACCCCCATACACTTTTTTTGGGCAATAACTTGCATTTATGCCTTTAATATTAGGACATTTGATTTTTGACGTTCGAGTCCCATAGACTTCAATGGAGTTTGATTGTTCGAACAAACTTTTCCCCTGTTCGCAGTGTTCTGGTGCGAACCGAACAGAGGGGTGTTCGGCTCATCACTAAATATCACTGTCCCAGCCGTTTCAGCTTTTTCAATCTGTGCTAGGAGCCGAGTCTGCACCTCTTCATTAACACTTGGAGGTCTATAACATGATTACTTTTGTAGTAAGCACACCCATATGCAGTTCCACCCATAATGCATCAGTCTTGTCACACTCTCCATCAACTAGGTCCTCTTTCACACTTACTTTGAGATCACATCTCACAAAGAGACAGACACCACCACCCCTCAGTTTTACCCTGTCTTTCCGAAAGAGAGCATTGCCAGGAATATTAAAAGTCCAGTCATGTGAAGAATGAAGCCAAGATTCAGCAATACCAATTAAATCAGTTCTCTTCATATACCAACGCTTCCAACTCACCTATTTTGCTTGGCAGACTTCTAGCATTGGTAAACAAACACTTGAATTCATTGCACATTTTGCACACTGATTTTGCATACTTTTTATTTTAGTACAAATAGTACAATTTCCAATGGTTGTTTGTAACATGGGATATATAAAACTGTGTTGCGCAGAATAAAAATCTATTATATAAGATAAATATCCTCAATAAATAAACTGGTGCATATACAAATACAATTGGATGAATCCCTACTGTTCCTCCTCAATAAAAAAGTCTGGTGTATAAATAATGATCAATATAAAATGTCCAAAGTGATCGGTGAATAATTTAGTATCATATATGATATAATAAAATCTAGTATAATCTCAATAAATCCAATAAAATCCTTATATAAGTGCGTAGTGCAAATACTGTGCAATATACATCAATATGCAAACCACAGTGGTAAACAAATCCTAATAAGATACCACATAAATTAATCCTATGATAAAGTGCAAAATATATAGGTGAAAAAGTATTAATATAAATCTAGTGTCCAAAAATAAGAATAAAAAATTCAAGTCCTTGTGAATCAGTGCAGATAACAATTTCTTGCTGTGCTCAAAACCACCTATAGGTGGCAGGTGCTCCCCAGGATAGCGAGTGACCAGAGTGTCACAGATCCTACAATCACTGTGCACCCCCTTGTGAGTAGGCGCTCACCTTAGAAATGATTAAAACAGACTCATCAATAGGGGCTCCTTCACAGGGATGGCCCTTCTATGTCCCAGTAATCCAGTGGTCCGTGGCTCAGAAAATCAGCCCTTATACCGGAAATCGGGTAAATCACTCCATCCACACCATGACACTCCAGCAGCAAGTATCACTGTGTAATATGCAAAAAAGAAATCTCCAATTATGCTTATACCTTTATAACATTTATTTAAATAAAAGAAGAATCGATGTAAGCTCACAATTTTCGGTGCATCCATGCACCTTTAACAAGCAGTACACAGTTATCCATACAAGCCGTGATGGGAAAGCGGGAGACGTGGTGGCTGTATATCCTCTTCTATGCCGATACAGCCCGACAGTCTCACAATCAGTGAAGCGCTCTGTCCGGTCTAGCTCCTCCCCTACGCGTGACAACACAGGGACCTCGTGTCTTCCTCAGGAGGACTTATCACTGATTTTATGAGCCACGGACCACTGGAATTACTGGGACATGGAAGAGCCATCCCTGTGAAGGATTCCCTATTGATGAGTCTGTTTTAATCGTTTCTAAGGTGAGCGCCCACTCACATGGGGGTGCACAGTGATTGTAGGATCTGTGACACTCTGGTCACTCACTAGCCTGGGGAGCACCTGCCACCTATAGGTGGTTTTGAGCACAGCAAGAAATTGTTATCTGCACTAATTCACAAGGGCTTGAATTTTTTATTCTTATTTTTGGACACTAGATTTATATTAATACTTTTTCACCTATATATTTTGCACTTTATCATAGGATTAATTTATGTGGTATCTTATTAGGATTTGTTTACCACTATGGTTTGCATATTGATGTATATTGCACAGTATTTGCACTACGCACTTATATAAGGATTTTATTGGATTTATTGAGATTATACTAGATTTTACTATATCATATATGATACTAAATTATTCACCGATCACTTTGGACATTTTATATTGATCATTATTTATACACCAGACTTTTTTTTATTGAGGAGGAACAGTAGGGATTCATCCAATTGTATTTGTATATGCGCCAGTTTATTTATTGAGGATATTTATCTTATATAATAGATTTTTATTCCGCGCAACACAGTTTTATATATTTTAGAGTTTTACACTTTTTATGAGAAGTGAAGTGTTTGCGGCATTTTAAAAATCTGATATTGAAAGGTAGCTCGCAGGAACTCTTTGTCTGTTTGTAACATGGGAACCTTCTTGTCTCCTGCCATAGCCCCCATCTTTCCCCATTCCACCCACCGATAGGGACTGACCACTGTCTGACCTGTCTGCCCATCATAATCTAATTAACCCTCCCCTCTCAATTCTATTTTAAATACTCCTCCAGCCTTCCCATAAACCTCTTCCCCAGCACAGCAGACCCACTTCCATTTGGGTGCAAACCATCTTTAGCATATAGGTTGTACCCCAATGAAAAGTCAACCCAGTGCTGTAGAAACCCAAATCCCTCCTTCATATACCAGGTCTTTAGCTATGCATTCAGTTCTCTAATCTCCCTGTGTTTCAGAGAATATCACAGAACTAGGCTGCAAGTTGAAGGGAAGGACCTTCATCCCTTCAACTTGCAGCCTAGTCCTTTACATTGATTCTTAACCACTTGCTGTAAAATCACATACCCGTACATCATTCTGCTTCAAGTTGTTTTACCGGGTGATGCCTGCAGGCATCATCCTGGTACTGCTTTTTTTAAGCCAACTGTCAGGTTTCTTAGGACTTCCACCCCGCCCCCGCTGGCTTCTTCCGCTCTTGCTGGAGACCCGAACAAAGCCGGAATCGTCTTTGATCGGGTCTACGATGTAGTCACAACCTCACTTCCAGTTTACTGGAGTCTTAAAGGCAGCAGTTTTAAAATGTGAAAGTATTCAAAAACGCAGATCTTTCACAAGCAGAAGAGGGGTTTGGGGTCTTATAGACCCCAGATCCCTCCAAAAAAGCAACTGTCAATGCCTCTTAGTGTCAAAAGGAATGTTCACATTCCTTGTGACAGCAATAAAGTGATCAAAAAAATAAACAAAAAGTAAAATAAATAAGAAAAAAAAAAAAAAATCAAGCGCCCCATCCCTCCATGCTCGCACGCAGAAGTGAATTTATACAAAAGTCGCAATTGCAACAGTGTTCCAACCACACATGTGAGGTATTGCCTTGATTGTTAGAATGAGAGCAATAATTCTAGCAGCAGTAGAACTCCTCTTTAACTCTAAGCAGGTAATCTATAAAAAAATGTAAAAGGTCACCTATGGAGATTTTTAATTAGCATAGTATTTTGCCATGTTAGGTATTCATTTACTTGTTAAACAAAAAATGGGTTAACTTTACTGTTTTCTTTTTTTTATTCATTAAATTGTATTTTTTGCAAAAAAATTGCATTTTCAAGACCGCTGCGCAAATAGAGTGGGACATAAAATAGTGCAATGACTGCCATTTTATTCTCTAGGCGGGTATGTATAATGTTTGGGGGTTATAAGTAATTTTCTAGCAAAAAATACAGATTTTTCTTGTAAGCAACAAATGTCAGAAAAAGGGCTGGTCTTTAAGTTCTTAAGGAACCTCCACCTTCCATATATTCTATTAATGGTTCCAACGTGGACCAAGACAGCTGCATCATGCCCAGAGCCTCCCTGTAATTTATCAACCCTGTCCACCACATGCTGAACCCTTGCACCAGGGAGACAGCTAACCATTTGATTAAGGCTATCCTGGCAACAAATGATTCAGTCCTTCTGGTTATAGAATCCCCTATTACCACCAACTGTCTAGGCCTACTTACAATACCACTACTCACCACTCCTACTAGATGAGCTGCTCTTCCGGCTGTTAGTAGTAACAGTGATATTATCTAGGGCTGCCACCTCTGAGCTTGCCACCCCCACATCTTCACCCAACTTGGTAAATCTGTTTGGGTGCTCAAACCCAGGGACCTTCCTACCACTCCCTCAGAAGTGAGTCACTTGGCTTGGTCATCCAGTGCTGTGGCCAGTGTCCTCCTGCATGTGGGTGTCTGGGTGGCCCCAATGCATTCACCCATACGGGGGGGGGTGTTGTTGTCCCTTATCGTAAATCTGCTCTGACACCAGCTGGGGGATGCACAGTGTTCCAGTCCCACTGACAGTCGCTGCCAATTCTAGACTAATTTTCCTCCTCAGTGCCTTTTATACACCCCTCATAACGTCACCCCCCCAGTGGCCAATACCCGGAGAGAAGAAGTTTAACAGCGTCCCTGAAGTTCTATGTACTACCGGCTGGGTGACTCCATACAGACAGGTGTCTGTCCTCCCCAGATTCCCACTTCTCCCAAAAAATGCAGCCTTGATCCAGGGAGGACTCTACTCCCTGTCTATGGTCATAACACATCGTTAGTCATACACCATTAACACTGGGTGTGAGCCCAGAATGGGCTCAATGCTGGTAGAAGATTGGATGATTGATTGATAGGTACTAATGGATGTGTGTTATCTCTTATCAGCTGTCTGGATTTCTGACTATCTATACAGTATTTAAAATTTCTATCTATCTATCTATCTATCTATCTATCTATCTATCTATCTATCTATCTATCTATCTATCTATCTATCTATCTATCTATCTATCTATCTATCTATCTATCTATCTATCTATCTATCTATCTACCTCTATCTTTCCATCTCTCTATCTATTCATAGATTTGCTTCAGAATTCTTTGCCTATAGGCTCCTGAGATGTAAATCTGGCCATGCAGGCAGCAGGCAGCCTAGCAAAGTCTATGTCAGTTAGAAATGGATAGATTGTCTGAATACCCAATAGGAAATGTTTAGTCTAAGCGCACGTTCCTCAGATTCAGCTGTGCATTGCGAGCGCACTTATAGTCCCGTGACACTGATTGTGGGAGCAATGCTTTGCAATGTAAAGTGCTAAGTTTTTACTGCAAAAAATTGTTTTTTTTTTGTTTTTTTTGTGTGAATATCACAGTACTGTCTACAAGATCATATTCCCTTTAAAAGTTTTTGAAAATATACATATAGAACCTATTAATCTCTACTGTCAATCTTATCTTTAGATATTAAAACCCTTTTTCTATCTTTAGATATATGGTGCAGCGATTACATGGACATGCTCTATTTCCTGCTTCTTGTTGTCTACTGGTTCTTACTTAGGTGCTGCAAAATGTTTTGCTTTATGATCCTACCAGACAGGCACTACCTTATTGACAACAATAGACTCTCCATGTAGTTGCTATGCTCCTGATATCCAGAGACCAAGGGAGGGGAGCATGTGCAGTGTTTCTGACTCCTACCACCATGACCACTTCAAATCATTGAAGTGGTCATGGTGGTTAGAGTGTTCCTTTATTATCGCTCAGAAGAAGTAAACCTCTGTATACTGATTCCATTTAATTTGATCATCCTCTAGTTGTGTTAAATTAGTGCGGGGGGCGGGGGAAGGGCGTGGCGGCATTTTATTACTTATATACCTTAACTATAGTATATATTTTATATGCGGCCCGAGAAAATTTCTCTACACTCAATGTGGCCCAGAGAAGCCAAAAGGTTGGACAGCCATGCTTTAAGCTAAAGTTTTGCGGCAATGCTAAAATATCACCTAGTGATACGTAAGAAAAGTAAATTTTAATAAGTCCACCTTAATTCCTTTTTATTCTGTAAAAAATAATAGATTTTCCTTCCTTTTAACTATTTTATACATTGGTACTGAGAACCATAATCCTGATTCACAGGTGTGTGGGTTAAACATCTATTTTTGTAGTAAAGTACACTCCTTCCTGCTTGTACAAAATTCTGACTAATTCAGGTTTTGTATTTCTACTTAAGTCACTAGAGGTAATTATTATTGCTCTTTATTTTTAGCTGCCAATAAAAGCGGACATTAAACTGCACATTTACCAATCCTGCTGCAACTACCATATTTCTGTATTGTACAGAGTCAAAATGCGAACATTGCATTGTCTGTTCCCTTGGCCAAGCAGAAAAATCCACAGTTGTGGCCACACAGAATTTTCCTTTTCTTTTTTTCCTTGGTTATGTCTTCTGTCTGGTGTGGCGGTTTGTCTTAATGGTGTAAATATATAAACATTTCTTTGAACAAAATCTAATATAAAAGAAAAAAAAATAGTCAGTATGTAAAAAAAACAAAAAAAAAACGAACAACGAAAAGGCTTTTCCTTACACATACATTTCCCTGGTCCCAGTGCCAGGACAAGGTCATTGAGCTCTAAGGGCAAAGATGTTAAACTGCACCCCCCATTCCCTTAGGGTTATGGGCAGGGTGCCTCCATCCCTGCAATAAACCATTGCACCCAGGGCAGCTGTTCCTCCTGCCCATCCCTTGTCCCGGCCCTGCCTGGTCCAGTTTCAGATGTAAAACCACTTTAATTTTTCTAAAATAGTTTTTATTGAGATGACGGCATTGGTGTTTAAGTTAAAACATTTCCAAACAACCCAGCAAAAATATATAGGTTTTACGTTTGTAGTTAATAAATAACACTGTTGACTGCTAAGTGTGCTCTAGGCTAGCTCAGTATTTATCATATATGGTGGTCCCAGCACCCTTTAAATCCCACAAATAGACCAGGCCAAGGACTGTTCATAGGGATCAATGTAGGCGGAGTACTGTTCATAGGGATCAATGTAACTTGCTAGGTAAATAGATGAGGCCTAGGCAGTCTGTCTACCCAGACACCCATGCACATACGCAAAAGATAATAAGCAGATAATAAACATTACCCACCAGGTAAGCTGGACAACACAAAGACGTTTCCTTATAGATACTTATATTTCCTATTTTACTGCAGATAGCACATGATACTGAACACAGTAGAGCTGCAGACCCCCCCCCCCCCCCCCCCCAATATATCTGAGGTTGAGTTGAATCAGAAGTCCAACCCCAACAACAGCTGCTATCCATCTCTGCACAACTGGTAAAATAGAAAGCAACAACTGCAAGCTAAGGCTTTTATATGGGTGAGCACCCATTAACTCCACCACTGCTGGTTGTTTGCTTCAGGTGGTGGTAAAGCTATTTACTGGGTAAGAGCGGATTCCTACCAATCTCCTAATAAATCCTGATGTTTGAGCAAAGTTGAGTGAATTATAGTGGCATGGGTTACTGAGATAGATCATGCTGTGGTCAGATCCCTCATAAAATCTGCCTCAAATGAATTTGTTTTGCTAATCCCTATTAATGGTGATGCTTTTTATTTAATACCGATTCTTTAGAATAAATGCTTTAAACCACTTCAGCTCCGAAGGTTTTACCCCCTAATGACCAGGCCAATTTTTGCAATACAGCCCTGCGTTGCTTTAACTGACATTAGTGTGGTCATGCGACACTGTACCCAAATAGAATTTTCCTCACAAATAGAGCTTTCTTTTGATGGTAATCGATCACCTCTGCTGTTTTCTGTTTTTTGTGCTATAAACAAAAAAAGACCGATATTTTGAAAAAAAAATATATATATATATATATATATATAAATACTGTATATATATATATATATATATATATATATATTTATACTGTATATATATATATATATATATATATATATATATATAGATATATATTTTACTTTCTGCTATAAAACATTCCCCCAAAAAAATTTCAAAAATCTAATTTTTTTCATCAATATGGGCCAATATGTATTCTGCTACATACTTTTGGTAAAAAAAATCCTAATAAGTGTATTTTGATAGGTTTGCGCATAGTGTCTACAGACTATGAGGTACATTTATGGTACATTTTTATTATTATTGTTTTTACTAGTATTGGCAGCGATCAGCAATTTGTAGCGGGACTGCGACATTACGGCGGACAAATCCGACACTAAGTGACACTTTTTGAAGACAAGTAACACCAATACAGTGATCAGTGCTCAATAAAATGCACTATTACTGTATAAATGACACTGGCAGGGAAGGGGTTAACACAAGGGGTGATCAAGGGGTTAAGTGTGCTCCTAGGGAATGCTTTTTAACTGTGTGGGCATTGGATGTACTAAAAGAGAGATCTGAAACACATGATCTCCCTCTTCCTCTGTAACAGAACAGCAGTCTGCCTTGTTTACAAAGGCAGACCGCCGTTCTGTAATTCTGCACAATCGCGGGTGGCCAGACTCGTTGATTTGCTCCCACTGTGTCTAATCACACAGCACCCCGAGAACCCCTGCACAAAATCATGTACCAGTACCAGTACGTGATGTTGCGCAGCCAGGCTGTCCTGCCGCAGTATATATAAGGTGGGCGGTCAGGAAGTGGTTAAAGTATATGTAAACCCAAGAACACAATCTAATATATTGCAGTTTACCATTTCTTAGATGTGGTGTCTACATCATTTTTTTCAGTATTTTTTTCCCTTTACTTTTACCTAGTGGTCGTGCAAGTTAAACACGTTTTCTGGTTCTAGTGTAGTGTAATAAAAACATGAGACAATTTTTCACAAGTCCTTTATTAAAGATTAATAATGTCCCCTGATGTAGATCCAAAGTCATTCACGATGTCTTCTGCCACCGCCGACCCGATAAAAAAAAAAAAGTCACAAGTCGGATCAGTTAAGATGCTGATCCGACTTGAATGTGACTTCAATTCAAATCTATGGGCTGAAATCAGACAGAAGTCTGACCAAACTAATGCCTGAACCTTTTCTAAAGTTGGACCAACACAAATTGGACCAGTTAAGACAGCTCTCATAGAGAAACATTGATTTTTACATGTCATGCGACTTGTGCTCTCAACCTCAGAGCAATTGGCACACCAGTGTGAACCGGGTTATGTAGACTTTTCTTAACCTTTTTGATTATTATTTTCTAGGTGTATATATAAACATTGTAAACAGTCCTAAAATTTCTAGTTCCTCCATTTAAACCCACAAATCTCTTTAAGAACATTTTGTGTTTTATTTCTGTAGACATTTGTAGTTATTTGACAACAATCATGTCTTTGATGACTTGTATAATGTAGTTCTGTATTCCTCTCAGTGACCTATAAGTGCTTCCCTAATTAACCTATGATTTAAAAAAGTTTATTAAATATTTCACAGGTCTGTTAATTATGCTTTGCCAACAGAACTTAAACTAGAGGCCTGAAGCTGGATAGAACTTCTCTGGAGAATGACCTTAGAGAAATGAAAGCCTTTTAGCACAGTAAACTCAATTTAGAAATTGCTTTTGAAAATCACTTGACCAAAACACTTTTCAGAACACTTCTTATGGAGACATAGCTCTTCAGTCATCATAAAACTGATAGTGATAGGAGATGAATATGAAAATGTTTGCTTTTGCCTGGTGTTTAGAGAAGTTATGACGCAAATAGCTCATGAGTCTTATTAAAGCCCAATATCAGTCAAACTTTTTTTTTTTTTTTTTTTTACTTTTGGATAGACTCAGGAACGCTAAATATTTCGGTCCAGCTTTTTTGCTGTCTGTGAACCTACTGTGGGTATTTAACCTCACTTTCTTTTCCTTTACCAGTAGGCCAAAGATGCAAGGAATGATTGTCACTTAGAAAGGAAGACACGGTAATAATAACTTGACAGAAGTTCTAGCACTTCACCATATGGAATGACTAACAAACCACTTACTTTTTGGCTTTGGAATTGCTCCCTCTCTACAACCATCCCTAGAGTGTGAGAGTAGCACACTTTTGGGGGGTTATGACAAATGCCCCTCCCCATACAGGATATTATGCTAAACCTCTATGGAAATAATAAAACAAGCCTTCATTGAGTGGAAGAGTAGGTTTGATAATAAAGTTGGCAGTGCCTCCACCCAGGACAGAGCCTCTGTGAACAGAGGGGATTCCTTTCCTAGGAAATTTCCTAGTAATCTAATCAAAGTAATTGGGAGCAAAGGATCTACTGCAACCAACATATAGAATTAACCATAAGTATATGGATGCATACCAGGATGGAAATAATATAAGCTTTATATAGAAAAATATAGTTAATGGTACATACAGTACATCTAATATACAAACAGTAATTATCAGCACAGGCCCCATCAAAAGTCTTGGTAAAATTGCGCATTTATATACCCAGGTATATATAGTTATTATTAAAGCTACCTCCAGATGAATGATGCAGCAAAGTTCAGTTGTGGGGACCCCTGAGGAGGATTACAATGTGGTCTCCTGTTTAGTATTGGAAACGTAAAGGCAAGATCAGCAGGGATGGAGGGATCCTCCAGCCTTTGCCCAACCAGCCAGGAATGCAGCTTTTTACCACCAAAAACTGTGGAGTGTGTGCCACCGGAACTCAGAATCACCCTCCATCTTAGTTCCTAGTAGCTTTAAATCTGTCATACAACCATTCCTCTAACTACCAAGTGGCCAATGGATGCCTAACTTGGTTCTAACCTATGCTGGTTAGTGAGCTCTAAGCTAAAATCTAGCTATAGAATCCAAGAGCAGAAAGGACTAGATTAACTAAAATAACAGGAGCTGCATATAAACTCTATTGCAATAAACTATTGCAATAAAAATATTCACCTAATAATATACTATAAAGTAACCCCTACACAATACAATAGCACAAACCAAGTTATCTGGTACTGTGCAGGTGAGACAACAATAGAACAGAGATACATCTGTCACAAGGATTTAGATACACACTTAAGAAGCCAGCTGCAGTTAAACAATTATAACATAGGAATACTTGTCTAATAGTCTCTGCCTCTGGTCTGGGTGAAATACAGCAGTAGCTCCATGTGTGTAAGGTGACAGGTCATGTGTCATTTAACCTCTAGCACTCTCTCTCTCCACTACCTTCTTTTGGGGTTTCTGACCCAACTAGCATGGACAGCTAGTGTCTATCTATAACAAGTTAAGTGGTAAATACCAAAAACAGCTACTTAAAAATACAGACAGTAGAGAGCAGTAGATCCCTAGCATTGTTTCTATCCAGTTGGGGAGTAACTTCATTAAGCTAGGTGGAACTTCAGCAGAATCACCCATGTGACGAGGCTCTTAAAGTAAGCCCATCACAAACCTGAATTATTACAACTGAACATATAATGAAAACATGTCTAAGCTGATGTTACTTTTCATGAGAACTGCATGTCAATGTGTTCAGTAGATCCTGAGAAATAAGTAGATGAAATTATATACAGCGTTTGACTTTTCCTGAAAAAATCAAACTTGAAACCGGTCCATCAGAGTTTCCTTATTTGTCAGTGAGACTATCAATAACATTAGAAGACCAATAGTCACAATCAGGGGGATGAAAGGGGTGGAGCCAAGCTTACTGAATAATAGCAAGGCTCTTGAGGTGGGAAGGACAACTTTAAGCATGTCTTTTTATAGGAAAAGCTGAGCTTTAAAAATAACTTCAGCTTCTTTGAATACTCATCCATTTGACATGCAGGTAAACCTTGCTTTTGCATTATTTCTTTAAAGGAGTTGTAAAGGCAGAAGGTTTTTAATCTTAATGTGTTCTATGCATTAAGATAAAAAAACCTTCTGTGTGTAGTAGCCACCTCAACAACCCCTAATACTTATCTGAGCCCTATCTTTATCCAGCAATGTCTACGAGTCCCTAGACCGTCCGGGACTCTCCCTCAGGGGAGAGAGGGGTTGGGTCCAAATGGCAGCTCTGTGTCTGAATGGACACACAAATATGCAGCTCAGCTCGGGTGCCCCCATTAGTGATGGACGAACATCCGCCGGGGCGGTTCGCAAATGCCAGCCGCACAATTTGGCGGAACCTTTACAGACCCATTGGTTTTCATTTCCAGTCTGAAAAATTTGGCATTCACAGGATAAAGAAGTAAGTGTCGGCTATTCCAGGCCCCAAAAATTAGCCCACATGCATTTACCTGACAGCTAAGAATGTAGTATTCTGTGGCTGAAGGTACATTAGGCATTCACATGATACAGAAGTAAGTGTCGGCCACTCCAGGCCCCAAAAATTAGCCCACATGGGTTTAAATGACAGCAAAGAACTTAGTTATTGATGGCTAGAGGTACAGTAGGCGTTCACAGGATGCAGAAGTAAGTGTCGGCCTGTATAGGCTCCAAAAATTAGCTCACATGGTTTGAACTGACAGCAAAAAACTTTGTTTTTGGATCCTAGAGGTACAGTAGAATTTCACAGGATACATAAGTAAGTGTCGGCCTGTATAGGCTCCAAAAAATTAGCTCACATGGGTTGAACTGACAGCAAAGAACGTAGTATTTGATGGCTAGAGGTACAGTAGGCATTCACAGTATACAGAAGTAGGTGTCGGCCTGTATAGGCTCCAAAAATTAGCTCACATGGTTTGAACTGACAGCAAATAACTTTGTTTTTGATGGCTACAGGTACAGTAGGCATTCACAGGATACATAAGTAGGTGTCGGCCTGTATAGGCTCCAAAAATTAGCTCACATGGTTTGAACTGACAGCAAAGAACTTTGTTTTTGATGGCTAGAGGTACAGTAGGCGTTCACAGGATACATAAGTAGGTGTCGGCCTGTATAGGCTCCAAAAATTAGCTCACATGGTTTGAACTGACAGCAAATAACTTCATTTTTGATGGCTAGAGGTACAGTAGGCATTCACAGGATACATAAGTAGGTGTCGGCCTGTATAGGCTCCAAAAATTAGCTCACATGGTTTGAACTGACAGCAAAGAACTTTGTTTTTGATGGCTAGAGGTACAGTAGGCGTTCAGAGTATACAGAAGTAGGTGTCGGCCTGTATAGGCTCCAAAAATTAGCTCACATGGTTTGAACTGACAGCAAAGAACTTTGTTTTTGATGGCTAGAGGTCCAGTAGGCGTTTACAGGATACAGAAGTAGGTGTCGGCTTGTATAGGCTCCAAAAATTAGCTCACATGGTTTGAACTGACAGCGAAGAACTTTGTTTTTGATGGCTAGAGGTACAGTAGGCGTTCACAGGATACATAAGTAAGTGTCGGCCTGTATAGGCTCCAAAAGTTAGCTCACATGGTTTGAACTGACAGCAAAAAACTTTGTTTTTGATGGCTAGAGGTACAGTAGGCGTTCAGAGTATACAGAAGTAGGTGTCGGCCTGTATAGGCTCCAAAAATTAGCTCACATGGTTTGAACTGACAGCAAAGAACTTCGTTTTTGAAGGCTAGAGGTACAGTAGGCGTTCACAGTATACAGATGTAGGTGTCGGCCTGTATAGGCTCCAAAAATTAGCTCACATGGTTTGAACTGACAGCAAAGAACTTTGTTTTTGATGGCTAGAGGTACAGTAGGCGTTCACAGGATACAGAAGTCGGTGTCTGCCTGTATAGGCTCCAAAAATTAGCTCACATGGTTTGAACTGGCAGCAAAGAACTTTGTTTTTGATGGCTAGAGGTACAGTAGGCGTTCAGAGTATACAGAAGTAGGTGTCGGCCTGTATAGGCTCCAAAAATTTGGTCACATGGTTTGAACTGACAGCAAAGAACTTCGTTTTTGATGGCTAGAGGTACAGTAGGCATTCACAGTATACAAAAGTAGGTGTCGGTCTGTATAGGCTCCAAAAATTAGCTCACATGGTTTGAACTGACAGCAAAGATCTTCGTTTTTGATGGCTAGAGGTACAGTAGGCGTTCACAGGATACAGAAGTAGATGTCGGCCTGTATATGCTCCAAAAATGAGCTCACATGGTTTGAACTGACAGCAAAGAACTTTGTTTTTGATGGCTAGAGGTACAGTAGGCGTTCACAGGATACAGAAGTAGGTGTCGGCCTGTATAGGCTCCAAAAATTAGCTCTCATGTTTGAACTGACAGCAAAGAACTTCGTTGTTGATGGCTAGAGGTACAGTAGGCTTTCATAGGATACATAAGTAGGTGTCAGCCTGTATAGGCTCAAAAAATTAGCTCACATGGTTTGAACTGACAGCAAAGAACTTCGTTTTTGATGGCTAGAGGTACAGTAGGCGTTCACAGGATACAGAAGTAGGTGTCGGCCTATATAGGCTCCAAAAATTAGCTCACATGGTTTGAACTGACAGCAAAGAACTTCGTTTTTGATGGCTAGAGGTACAGTAGGCATTCACAGGATACAGAAGTCGGTGTCTGCCTGTATAGGCTCCAAAAATTAGCTCACATGGTTTGAACTGACAGCAAAGAACTTCGTTTTTGATGGCTAAAGGTACAGTAGGCGTTCACAGGATACAGAAGTAAGTGTCGGCCTGTATAGGCTCCAAAAAGTAGCTCACATGGTTTGAACTGACAGCAAAGAACTTAGTTTTTGATGGCTAGAGGTACAGTAGGCGTTCACAGGATACATAAGTAGGAGTCGGCCTGTATAGGCTCCAAAAATTAGCTCACATGGTTTGAATTGACAGCAAATAACTTTGTTTTTGATGGCTGATGGCTAGAGGTACAGTAGGCGTTCACAGGATACATAAGTAGGAGTCGGCCTGTATAGGTTTCAAAAATTAGCTCACATGGTTTGAACTGACAGCAAAAAACGTTGTTTTTGATGGCTAGAGGTACAGTAGGCGTTCACAGTATACAGATGTAGGTGTCGGCCTGTATAGGCTCCAAAAATTAGCTCACATGGTTTGAACTGACAGCAAAGAACTTCGTTTTTGATGGCTAGAGGTACAGTAGGCGTTCACAGGATACAGAAGTCGGTGTCAGCCTGTATAGGCTCCAAAAATTAGCTCACATGGTTTGAACTGACAGCAAAGAACTTCGTTTTTGATGGCTAGAGG
Organism: Pelophylax lessonae; assembly: GCF_965119305.1. NCBI lineage: Eukaryota > Metazoa > Chordata > Amphibia > Anura > Ranidae > Pelophylax > Pelophylax lessonae. Next base: position 120,785,291 of record NC_138768.1, read on the forward strand.
TACAGTAGATGTTCAGAGTATACAGAAGTAGGTGTCAGCCTGTATAGGCTCCAAAAAATAACTCACATGGTTTGAACTGACAGCAAAGATCTTCATTTTTGATGGCTAGAGGTACAGTAGGCGTTCAGAGTATACATAAGTAGGTGTCAGCCTGTATAGGCTCAAAAAATTAGCTCACATGGTTTGAACTGACAGCAAAGAACTTAGTTTTTGATGGCTAGAGGTACAGTAGGCGTTCACAGGATACAGAAGTAGATGTCGGCCTGTATAGGCTCCACAAATTAGCTCACATGGTTTGAACTGACAGCAAAGAACTTTGTTTTTGATGGCTAGAGGTACAGTAGGCGTTCACAGGATACATAAGTAGGAGTCTGCCTGTATAGGCTCCAAAAATGAGCTCACATGGTTTTAACTGACAGCAAAAAACTTTGTTTTTGATGGCTAGAGGTACAGTAGGCGTTCACAGTATACAGATGTAGGTGTCGGCCTGTAAAGGGTCCAAAAATTAGCTCACATGGTTTGAACTGACAGCAAAGAACTTCATTTTTGATGGTTAGAGGTACAGTAGGCGTTCACAGGATACAGAAGTCGGTGTCTGCCTGTATAGGCTCCAAAAATTAGCTCACATGGTTTGAACTGACAGCAAAGAACTTCATTTTTGATAGCTAGAGGTACAGTAGGCGTTCACAGTATACAAAAGTAGCTGTCGGCCTGTATAGGCTCCAAAAATTAGCTCACATGGTTTGAACTGACAGCAAAGATCTTCGTTTTTGATGGCTAGAGGTACAGTAGGCGTTCACAGGATACAGAAGTAGGTGTCGGCCTGTATATGCTCCAAAAATTAGCTCACATGGTTTGAACTGACAGCAAAGAACTTCGTTTTTGATGGCTAGAGGTACAGTAGGCGTTCACAGGATACAGAAGAAGGTGTCGGCCTGTATAAGCTCCAAAAATTAGCTCACATGGTTTGAACTGACAGCAAAGAACTTCGTTTTTGATGGCTAGAGGTCCAGTAGGCGTTTACAGGATACAGAAGTAGGTGTCGGCTTGTATAGGCTCCAAAAATTAGCTCACATGGTTTGAACTGACAGCGAAGAACTTTGTTTTTCATGGCTAGAGGTACAGTAGGCGTTCACAGGATACATAAGTAAGTGTCGGCCTGTATAGGCTCCAAAAATTAGCTCACATGGTTTGAACTGACAAAGAACTTCGTTCTTGATGGCTAAAGGTACAGTAGGCTTTCATAGGATACATAAGTAGGTGTCAGCCTGTATAGGCTCAAAAAATTAGCTCACATGGTTTGAACTGACAGCAAAGAACTTAGTTTTTGATGGCTAGAGGTACAGTAGGCGTTCACAGGATACAGAAGTAGATGTCGGCCTGTATAGGCTCCACAAATTTGCTCACATGGTTTGAACTGACAGCAAAGAACTTTGTTTTTGATGGCTAGAGGTACAGTAGGCGTTCACAGGATACATAAGTAGGAGTCTGCCTGTATAGGCTCCAAAAATGAGCTCACATGGTTTTAACTGACAGCAAAAAACGTTGTTTTTGATGGCTAGAGGTACAGTAGGCGTTCACAGTATACAGATGTAGGTGTCGGCCTGTAAAGGGTCCAAAAATTAGCTCACATGGTTTGAACTGACAGCAAAGAACTTCATTTTTGATGGTTAGAGGTACAGTAGGCGTTCACAGGATACAGAAGTCGGTGTCTGCCTGTATAGGCTCCAAAAATTAGCTCACATGGTTTGAACTGACAGCAAAGAACTTCGTTTTTGATGGCTAGAGGTACAGTAGACGTTCAGAGTATACAGAAGTGGGTGTCGGCCTGTATAGGCTCCAAAAATTAGCTCACATGGTTTGAACTGACAGCAAAGAACTTCGTTTTTGATGGCTAGAGGTACAGTAGGCGTTCACAGGATACAGAAGTAGGTGTCGGCCTGTATAGGCTCCAAAAATTAGCTCACATGGTTTGAACTGACAGCAAAGAACTTCGTTTTTGATGGCTAGAGGTAAAGTAGGCGTTCACAGGATACAGAAGTAGGTGTCGGCCTGTATAGGCTCCAAAAATTAGCTCACATGGTTTGAACTGACAGCAAAGAACTTCGTTTTTGATGGCTAGAGGTACAGTAGGCGTTCACAGGATACATAAGTAGGTGTCCGCCTGTATAGGCTCCAAAAATTAGCTCACATGGTTTGAACTGACAGGAAAGAACTTTGTTTTTGATGGCTAGAGGTACAGTAGGCGTTCACAGGATACATAAGTAAGTGTAGGCCTGTATAGGCTCCAAAAATTAGCTCACATGGTTTGAACTGACAGCAAAGAACTTTGTTTTTGATGGCTAGAGGTACAGTAGGCGTTCACAGGATACATAAGTAAGTGTCGGCCTGTATAGGCTCCAAAAATTAGCTCACATGGTTTGAACTGACAGCAAAGAACTTTGTTTTTGATGGCTAGAGGTACAGTAGGCATTCACAGGATACATAAGTAGGAGTCGGCCTGTATAGGTTCCAAAAATTAGCTCACATGGTTTGAGCTGACAGCAAAGAACTTCGTTTTTCAAGGCTAGAGGTACAGTAGGCGCTCACAGGATACATAAGTAGGTGTCGGCCTGTATAGGCTCCAAAAAATAGTTCACATTGTTTGAACTGACAGCAAAGAACTTCATTTTTAATGGCTACAGGTACGGTAGGCATTCACAGGATACATAAATAAGTGTCGGCCTGTATTGGCTCCAAAAATTAGCTCACATGGGTTTAACTGACAGCGAAGAACTTAGTGTTTGGTGGTTGGAGGTACATTAGGCATTCACAGAAAAAGTAATTGTCGGCCCTGAAAGCCCCCCAAAATTTGCCATTCAAAGGACATGAAATGCCTTTTATGCCACTGTATGTAGCGAAGCCAAGGACCAGGAATTGTTGTGGGTGGATGGCGGTCTGGCGGATATTTGTGGCCTGGCATGAGGAATTTTCGATGAAATCTGGTCTACTGGTCACATGTGTTGAATTCCTCAGAGATCCTTGCCTCATTCATTTTTATAAATGTGAAGTAGTCTGCACTGTCATGAGCTAGGCGAGTGCGCTTATGGGTCACGATCCCCCCTACTGCGCTGAACGTCCTTTCGGACGGGACACTGGACGGGGGGCAAGCCAACATTTCCATTGCAAATTGTGTAAGCCCTGGCCAGAGGTCAAGCCTGCCCACCAAGTAGTCCAGGGGTTCATCACTCCTCAGAGCGCCCACATCAGCCGTTAACCCGATGTAGTCAGACACCTGTCGGTCTAGGCGTTCCCTCATGCTGGATCCAGAGTACAGATGTCGATGGTTTGACTGAAAGAAGGATCTCATATCTGAAGTGACCAAGACTTCCAACCGCCCTCTTCTTGCAGGTGCTGTTGGATTGCTACCCGCAACTGTCTCTCTGTGACTGAAAATTCCTCTGCCAGCGCACAGAAAAGCAGAATGCAGCCTGGAAGTGCTGCATTCTGACCGCCCTCTGTGATTGTGGTAACATTTTCGGGTATGGGGGGGTGGGGTTTTTGACCCCACCCTCCGCTAGCAGGGGCGCCGATTGGCGCTCTTCAGGGGTCATCGGGGCGCAGAGCAATACGCCCGACACCCCCCATTTTTCTGATGTCCGGGCTGTGATTGGTCCAGACTCCAGCCTGGACCAATCACAGTAGGACATCCTCTGGTGACGTGACGCGCGGGGTGGTGCACCGCCCCGGCGTCACGATCACTGCTTCCGCCTTCCGACTTCCTTCCCGCCCGAGCACAGTGTGTCGCGCAGCAGCGGAGAGAAGAAGACATCGCGTCCGCACTGTCTGTTCAAGCCCGACTTGAGTCACCAGGAGGACCAGTCCAGAAGGAGACGGACGGAGACCAGGACTCGGCGGGAGTCGGCGAGTCGGATTGGGCGGCGGCGGGCCTTCTTCTTCGTGGAGGGACGGGACGGCGTAGGCGGCACCGCAGAGAGACCGCATCCAGATCCAGACCAGGCCGCAGCCATGCAGAAATTCCACAGGCCGCGCAGCGTGAGGTGAGGAGAAGGTCATCTGGAACCAGTCGGTCACGGTCAGGTCTCGGTCGGAAGAGAGACGAGACGAGTGAGTCCAGCCCTGTGCAGCAGCAGCAGCCCGGTAACGGTAAGTGAGTCCTCCTGTCAGTCCTCCTCCTTCTCAGGCCTCCGTGACCATACCCAAAAAAATTCTGGGGAAAAAAATTAGATTACCATTGTCAATTTGCCATGCCATCTCATCTGAAGCACAGCAGCACTAGTCTGGTGGTCTGGGCCCGGCCTGGGTAACTTAATAAATTTTGCACCATGACCTGCCTGTACCTACCTAGAACAGGTAGGTACGGGCAGGTCACGGTGCAAGATTTATCAAGTTACCCAGGCCGGGCCCAGGCCAGTGTGTGCAGATATCATTATATATATCATCATGTATGGATGGATCATCCATCCATCCATCCATGATGATATATATAATGATATCTGCACACTCTGGTCTGGGCCCGGCCTGGGTAACTTGATATTATTCATGCACCGTGCCCTCACCTGCCTGTACCTACCTGTTTTCCCCTGGCCTGGGTCCATCCATCCATCCATGAATGATGATAATGATATCTGCACTCTGGTCTGGGCCCGGCCTGGGTAACTTGATAAATCTTGCACCGTGACCTGCCTGTACTACCTACCTGTTCTGGCCTGGCCTGGGTCCATCTATCCATAATGGATGGATGGACCCAGGCCAGGCCAGAACAGGTAGGTACAGGCAGGTCACGGTGCAAGAATAATATCAAGTTACCCAGGCCGGGCCCAGAGCAGAGTGTGCAGATATCATTATATATATCATCATGGATGGATGAAAGGGTCATGTACGCTGGTCACTACATTGAAAGGGGGCCTGTACACTGGTCACTACATTGAAAAGGGGCATGTACGCTTGTCACTGCATTGAAAGGGGGCATGTATGCTTGTCACTACATTGAAAGGGGGCCTGTACGCTTGTCACTGCATTGAAAGGGGGCCTGTATGCTTGTCCCTGCATTGAAAGGGGGCCTGTACGCTTGTCACTACATTGAAAGGGGGCCTGTACGCTTGTCACTGCATTGAAAGGGGGCATGTACGCTGGTCACTACATTGAAAGAGGGCCTGTACGCTGGTCACTACATTGAAAGGGGGCCTGTACGCTTGTCACTGCATTGAAAGGGGGCATGTACGCTGGTCACTACATTGAAAGGGGGCCTGTACGTTAGTCACTACATGGAAAGGAGGCCTGTACGCTTGTCACTGCATTGAAAGGGGGCATGTACGCTGGTCACTACTTTGAAAGGGGGCCTGTACGCTGGTCACTACATTGAAAGGGGGCCTGTACGCTTGTCACTGCATTGAAAGGGGGCATGTACGCTGGTCACTACATTGAAAGGGGGCCTGTACACTTGTCACTACATTGGAAGGGGGCCTGTACGCTTGTCACTGCATTGAAAGGGGGCATGTACGCTGGTCACTACATTGAAAGGGGGCCTGTACACTTGTCACTACATTGAAAGGGGGCCTGTACGCTTGTCACTGCATTGAAAGGGGGCCTGTACGCTTGTCACTGCATTGAAAGGGGACATGTACGCTGGTCACTACATTGAAAGGGGGCATGTACGCTGGTCAATGCATTGAAAGGGGGCATGTACGCTGGTCACTACATTGAAAGGGGGCCTGTACTGTGGGATTAGTGCTAGGGGGCCTGTACTGTGGGGTTTGTGTTAGGGGGCCTGTACTGTGGGGTTTGTGCTAGGGGGTCTGTACTGTGGGGTTTGTGCTAGGGGGTCTGTACTGTGGGGTTTGTGCTAGGGGGTCTGCACTGTGGGGTTTGTGCTAGGGGGCCTGTACTGTGGGGTTTGTGCTAGGGGGTCTGTACTGTGGGGTTTGTGCTAGGGGGTCTGTACTGTGGGGTTTGTGCTAGGGGGCCTGTACTGTGGGATTAGTGCTAGGGGGCCTGTACTGTGGGATTAGTGCTAGGGGGAAGGTACTGTGGGGTTTGTGCTAGGGGGTGTACTGTGGGGTTTGTGCTAGGGGGTCTGTACTGTGGGGTTTGTGCTAGGGGGTCTGTACTGTGGGGTTTGTGCTAGGGGGCCTGTACTGTGGGGTTTGTGCTAGGGGGTCTGTACTGTGGGTTTTGTGCTAGGGGGCCTGTACTGTGGGGTTTGTGCCACTCTCAGTCAGTGTATCCCATAATAGGGTGTCTCTCACAGTATATCCCATAATAGGGCCCCTGCTCCCTATTATGGGATATACTAGTACTGATGGACCCCTTAATATGTGATATATTGGGAGAATTTGTTCACGCAAGCAAAATACAGGGGACAAAATGGGTGGCGTCTATAAGGGGTGGGGCTTCTGAGAAATGGGAGGCGTCAAAATAGAAGGGCGAGGTCTTGCGCCCCCCCATCTTAAAACTTCACCAGCCGCCACTGCGGGGGTCCCTCTTAAAACACTGGAGCATGTAGGCCCCCATTCCTACTAAACTGGAAGCAGTGTAGTGGCCTGCTTCCAGCTCATCATCCAGGATAATGTCGTCCTTGTTCTCCTCCCCCCATCCACGGATAACACCAGGGATCCCAGAAAGTTTTAAAGCATGCTCTTCTTGCTCCTCCTCATCCCCCCCAGCACCATCCTCCTCCTCTGACTCCTCTTCAGACTCCTGCTGTTGATTTGTCTCAGATGGAGTAGCACCCCCTGGGAATTCATCCAACATTGCGACTTCCTGATCTTCCTGCTCCGGCTCCTCGACGGCTTGATCAATGACATGACGCATTGCATGCTCCAGAAAGAAGGCGTAAGGTATGATGTCACTTATGGCGCCCTGGCCGTGACAGACCAGTTTGGTGATTTCATCGAATGGCCGCAGAAGTCTGCATGCCTCCCGCATGAGCAGCCACTTGCGAGGTGAAAAAAACCCAAGCTCCCCAGAACCTGTTTTGCTGCTGAGTTCGAACAGGTAGTCATTAACTGCACATTTCTGCTGGAGCAGCCTATCGAGCATATGCAACTTTGAGTTCCATCACGTCGGCAGTCACAAATAAGACTCCTGAGGGGCAGGTTGTGTTGCCGCTGAATCTCAGCAAGGCAAGCCATGGCTGGGTAAGATCTTCGGAAATGGCCCGAGATTTTCCTGGCCTGCCGCAAGACGTCCTGGACCCCAGGGTATTTGCCAACGAATCGCTGCACCACCAAGTTCAGGACGTGTGCCATGCATGGCACTTGTGTTATTTTTGCCCTGTTTCAGCGTGCTCAGCAGATTGGCACCGTTGTTGCACACCACTTTACCAACTTTCAAATTGAGTGGTGTCAGCCACTGATCTGCCTGTGAACGCTGTGAGCTGAAAGGAGTGCAGGACCAGTGTGGCTCTTGGCTTCCAGAAACAACAGACACAGCACAGCATGGCAACGTCTCACCTGGCATGTGGAATAGGTTCTGGGGATCTTGGGAGGCGCAGGAGAAGAGACGGTAGCAGCGGAAGAGGAGGAGTCAGCCGAGGAGGAGAGGGAGGATGTAGGAGGAGGAGAAGAATAGGCAGGCCTGCTTGCAATCTGTGGCGGTACAACTAAATCTTCACGGATGCCACGGGTTACATGCTTAACGGCCGTCAGAAGGTTCACCCAGTGGGCAGTAAAAGTGATATACCTTCCCTGCCCGTGTTTGCTAGACCATGTGTCTGTGGTCAGATGTATCATGGCACCAACACTGTGACACTCTTTGAAAAGTATACTGTTTAATAACACCCCACTTCAATATGTGGTATTGGGGAGGCCACTGGTCTATCACACCAGTTGTTGACAAAATTGGCCAGTGAGTTTGGCACTGGGTGTATCAGACTTCACTCATCAAAAGAGGCAATATTGTTGCAGGACACAAATACACTTGTAAAAGTATACTCAGATAACACCCCACTTCAATATGTGGTATTGGGGGGGCCACTGGTCTATCACACCAGTTGTTGAAAATTTGGCCAGGGAGTTTGGCACTGTGTGTATCAGACTTCATTCAGCAAAAGAGGCAATATTGTTGCAGGACTAAAATACACTCTTTGGGGGGCGCATGTGCGCGACTGAGGATGGCGGCTGTGTGATTCCTCGGCTCCGCTCCCCGTCGGCCTGTTAGTGCCTGCCCGTGCTTCTAAGGATCCCGCCCGCTTCTCCGGAGCACCGCGCCTGACTGCCGCTACCTTCGGGAGCCGATCTGGACCACTGGGTGAGCTGGGGCAACCCCTGGAACTCTTTTTGGGACACATACTTGAGCCGCGGCCTGCATGGCCAAGATGGCGGCGGCGGCCCCGACCTATGCACAGAAGCTGTTGCAGGGCTCCATGTCGGCTCTCCCTGCTCAGCTCTCACAGGGACTGTCAGTGGAGGCCGAACGCGGGGGCTCACAGGCTTCCTCACTCTCCCCAGACAGAGAAATATTCTCATCACAGTCTGATCTGGACAGAGCCATCTGTGATATTGCACTGAGCCAGGGGAGCCTGGGTGATAGCTTCCCCCCTCTGTCCGGAGCTTCAGCTCCGGCCCCCCATCCACAGCCGGAGTACTCTGGGGACCCCATTCTGCTGGCGAAATTCTCTACCTTACTGGAGCAGGGCCTGGAAAAGGCTAGCCAGCGTATCACCTCTGATTTAAAGCTAGAATTTCAGGCTCTGGGCTCCCGCATGGGCTCCATTGAATCTACCTTGGAAGATACAGTGGCTAGGACATCTCAGAACACAGCATGTATTGAGACTTTGCAGGACAGGTTGGAGGAAGCATTGACTAAGATTGACGATCTAGAAAACCGCTCTCGTCAGTACAATTTTAGAGTGCGAGGTATACTCGAATCATTTACCGATACCGAAGCTATAACTAAGGAACTTATAGTGCACCTGATACTGGACATTAACCCCCACAAGTTAGAATTGGACAGGGCACAGAGGGCCCTCACGGCACCGAGGGAAGATGGTCTCCCATGTGATATAATAGTGAAGCCTCACTACTACAAGGTGAAGGAGCTGGTTATGGCTAGAGCCAGGGATATTTCCGACTTGCAGCTCCGTGACCATAAAATCCAGATATTTGCTGACATATCACCTACTACAATCCAAAAACGCAGGAATCTGAAGCCTTTATTGCAACCCCTCATCGCTAAAAAAAAATATCAAGTATTATTGGGCATTTCCTTTTCGATTGAACTTTACATATCGTAATAAGAAACACTCTTTTGTCGCGTTTCCTGAGGGAGAGGCCTTCCTTCGGCGCCTGGGACTGATCTCCACGGATCCAGAGGGTCCCCCTTCTACTCCTCACTCCAAGTCTTCTGCAGCCAGATCCACGCAGAGTCCGTTGCCTCAGGTGGGGAGGTCTACCAGGAGCCAGGCCAAGATGAAGAACAAGCCACCCTGAGAGACTGGGGGTGACTTTGGGTCCTAGGCGGCCGTGGGTGCACTTTTTTTCTCTTTCACCTTTAGGTGCAGTGTCCCTTTTCTTTTTTGATTGGACACGACTTGACCTTTTGGCAGTTTTTATTTTTATACTGGGCTACTTTTTGCTCTTTGACTTTTGGCATTTTTTATTTTCTTACATTTTAGATCCTTGCGCGGGATCTCATATGGGATTTTCCGGGTGGGAATCCCTGATATACTGTTGCTAGCCGTGGGGGTGGGGGTCCCGGGGCTGGAGGCTGTCTGGCCTTGGAGTGTTCTGTGTTCCTCCGGGCCGGGTTTTCTTTGTCTCTGGGTCGCTGTAACGCTCCTGCGTTTTACGTATGATGTGGATTTTCAGCTGCAGAAATATTCCACTTCAGTAGTCATGTAGAGAAATGCTGAGACACCATTCCCAACTCTCAATGACTCATCATGTGTGGATGATCTCAATTCAGCAAGTAAATACACACACTCAATAAGATGTTTCCTAGAGTGACTTATGTATATAGTAACACAGTGATGATAGGCTGAAGAGACAGGTTGGGTAGAGATGGTAGATGACAGACACTTGAAAGGAAATGTTCTTGAAAGTAAGATAGTAGCAGATGGGATGCAGATAGGTTTAGCAATCATGTATGGTAGTAGATGACAGAGTAGCAGGTGGACATACAAGAGAGATCAACCCAGTGCAAGAACAGGTGGTAGTAGGCTCTAGAGCTAGCAATCTTAGATAATGCAGATGTAGTAATAGTCCTTAGTATGCAGAGCTAGATAGTGTAAGCTTTAGTATAAAGGTTATAGAGGTTTCCCCTGTGGGGTACTTATCACTAATAGCAATGTAGCAGGGGAGAGGTTCGGCAAGAGCGGATGATCCGGTAGCGGGATACAGGGATCAGCGCAGCGTGGTTCCGACAGCGAGGTATGCTTGCAAGCATGTGAGCTTCAAGACAGGTTAGCATCAAGGCACAAAGCAGTTTGAACGAACACATGTGAGTGAGAGCCGGCGATCTAAATAGCCATCCAGTCCGGCGCTCAGTGATGACAGCATCAGTCTTAAAGGTGTATGCGCACCTTACCAAAAGAGAATGGTGGGGCGCATACACTTATGAAAGAGTAATTAGGGTACCCAAAGGTACCAGAACATTACAGTCGCCGGCCCCCATGGATGTTATTACTTTTATGTTCATGATTGTTGTATCTTTTATGGGCGGGCGAGGGCTGGTGGTGGTCATGTGCCCTGTTTGACTTTGTGCTGGTGGTGGTCATGTGCCCTGTTTGACTTTGTGCTACACCCTTGGTGGGTGAGACGAGGCCAAACCAATTCCTGGGTTTGCCCAGTATCACATTTGTGGTTTGCCGGGGTATTGCCTCGGTGGTTTACAGTCTTTATTTTAGCTGTTTGATCTAACTGATTAATACTTCTTTTACCTTTAGGTGGACAGTGACTTAGGGGACTCCTCGGTCCTCAAATTTCTCCTCTTCTCCTCTGTGTCTCTCCTTCCACTTTCCCTCTTTTTTCTTGTTTTGTTTGTCTTTTTGTCCCCCCGACGCCGGACTCCCGGGAGCTGCGTTTGGGTCGCGAGAGGAGCTCTTTCCCCAGGTGGCCGAGTGGTCTGGTGAGTACATTGATATTTTCTCCTGTGCACTATGGCGACCAACTCAGTTAGAGTCCCGGTGAAATTTGTCACACATAATGTCAGGGATCTGAATTCAACGGTTAAGAGACGACAGGCCTTCCAACAGTACAAATCTATTCAGGCAGATGTGCTTCTCCTCCAGGAGACGCATTTCCCACTTAACTACAACCCAACGTTTCTGCACCACCATTACCCCACCTTTTACTTAGCTAATGGTCCGGGTAAGACAGGGGGGGTGGCGATTTGCTTCTCTAAGAGGGTGTCCTTCACTCTGGAACGCCAGATTAGTGACCCTGAGGGCCGTTTCCTATTGGTGGTGGGGTGCTTGGAGGGGTCCCCGGTCTCTATCATCTCTTATTACGCCCCCAATACTGGCCAACTGCCCTTTTTTTTGATCTCTGCTGCATTAGCTTACTCCCCAGCTGGAGGGCCTGGTACTATATGGGGGGGACTCTAATGTTGCCTTTGATTCAGCGTTCGATAAGACGGCGAAAGCGACATCCTCCTCTAGACACTACCCCAAAGTGGGTTCTAAATTGGCTAAAATGCTGCATTATCATAACTTGATTGATCTTTGGCGCGAGCTGAATCCATCGACGAAAGATTACACGTTTTTTTCCCATGCCCATCAGACCTACACCAGGATAGATCATTTGCTTATCCATCCTGGGTCGGCGCACCTTTTTCAGCGTAGTAAGATTGTGGATGTCGGCTGGTCGGACCACTCCCTGGTGTGGACCTCCTGCGACGACTTGGTTGTCCGGAGGGGCCCTACTCCCTGGCGGTTGAATGAATCGCTCTTGAGCAATCCTACAGTGTGTTTTGAGCTTGAACAACATATTAAAGATTTTTTTGCCTCCAATGATCCGGCCGATACTTCCCCGGTCATTAATTGGGCGGCTCATAAGGCCACTATCAGAGGGCACCTGTTGCAGATTGCATCGAGTATGAAAAAGAATTCACAAGCTCTTATTAAAGAAAAGGAGAGGGAGTTGTCTGCACTGCTGCGCACCCACAAACAGGATCCACACTTGGACCTTCGAGACAAAATTGACACGGTTCGGTTAGAACTGAATCTCTGTCTGACCACTCGGGCAGAAAAGCATTTGCTGTGGACACAAGCTACTTTTTATACTTTAAAGGATAAACCGGGGACGATGCTGGCCCGTAAGTTGACCCCCCGAATGCTTCGGGTGGCGCCCCCCAGGCTGCGGAGGGCGAACGGAACGCTCACTCAGAATCCTCAGATGATCATGTCTATATCTCATGAGTACTATTCCTCTTTGTATGTGTAACGCTCCTGCGTTTCTTATATGGTGTGGATTTTCAGCTGCAGAAATAGTTCCACGTCAGTAGCCATGTAAGAGATATGCTGAGATACCATTCCCAACCTCAATGACTAATCATGTGTGGAAGGTCTTATTTCAGCCATGAAATACACACAATTAGCAAGCTGGTTCCTAGAATGACTTTATGTATGTGGTAACACAATGATGAAGGTTGAGGGATAGGTTGAGTGGAGGTGATAGGTGATAGACACTTGAAGGTGAGACAGTAGCAGATGGATGCAGGAAGGTTTAGCAATGTTGTATGATAGCAGATGATAGAATAGCAGGTGGACATACAAAAGAGATCAACCCAGTGCAGAAAAGTAGCAGTAGTCTCAAGAGCTAGCAATCTAGTTTATGCAGATGTAATAAACAGTCTTTACTATGCAGAGCTAGATAGTGTAAGCTTAGTATAAGTTTATAGAGAATTCCCCTGCGGGGTACTTAGCACTATTAGCGATACAGCCGAAGGGTGGTTCAGGAGAGGCGGATGATCCAGTAGCGGGATACAGGGATCAGCGCGGCGAGGTTCCGTCAGCGAAGTAAGCTTGCAAGCATGGAAGCTTCAAGCAAGGTTAGCATCCAGGTAAGGGTGTTTGAACGAACACATGTGAGTGAGAACCGACGCCTTAAATAGCCATCTAGTCCGGTGCTGAGTGATGACAGCTCCAGTCTTAAAGGTGTATGCGCACCTTTCCAAAAGTAAATGGTAGGGCGCATACACTTGTGGAAAGTGTAATTTAGGGTACCAAAGGTACCGGAACATTACAATACCCCCCCCTTAAGGCCTGCTCCTGAAGGCCTCTGGAGCTGGTTTGTCTGGGTATCTCGCATGAAAATTGCGGATTAATCTAGGGGCATGTATGTCAGAGGTGTTTAGCCAGGTGTCGTCTTGGGGCCCATAGTTCTTCCATCTAACCAAGTACTGAAGTCTTCTTCTGTAGATACGAAAATCCAGAATCTCTTTTATCTCGTATTCTTCTCCACCTTCAACTTGTACAGGAGGGGGAGGTGGAATATTAGGCCTTATTCCTTGGTCCGGAACATGGGGTTTTAGTAGCGACACATGGAAAATGGGATGGATTTTTAGGTCCATTGGCAATGTAAGCTGCACTGCAGCTTTTCCAATAAGTTTCTTAATTGGGAAAGGTCCCAAGAACAGAGGTCCAAGCTTTTTGCTAGGGATCTTCAGTCTCAAGTTTTTTGTTGAGAGCCAAACGAGGTCCCCGATAGTATACTGTGGAGAAGGTCTTCTACGAAGATCATAGTACTTCTTTTGTTGACTGTGAGCGTGTGCAATGGTAGTATTTAGTAAACCCAGAGAATCCTTTATTTGGGAAAGATAGTCTGAGGCTACTGGGTTATTTGAAGGAAGGATGCGTGGAGGGAGAATAGAGGGATGGAACCCATAGTTCAAGTAGAACGGACTCTGCTTGGTTGTACTGTGAGTTGCGTTGTTGTAGGCAAATTCTGCCAGGGGGAGAAGATCCAACCAATCATCCTGTTGGTAAGAAGTGTAACAACGTAAATACTGCTCGATGCATTGGTTGACTCTTTCAGTCTGTCCGTTGGTCTGCGGATGGTAAGGAGAAGTGAGCTTCCGCTCAATCCGTAGTATGTGACATAGTTCTTGCCAGAATTTAGAAATAAATTGGGATCCACGGTCAGACAAAAGAGTTTTTGGGATACCATGTAATCTGAAGACATGTTTCATCAGGAGTTCTGCCGTTTGTTTGGACGAAGGTAGTCTGCGAATAGCAATGAAATGTGCCATCTTTGTCAGATGGTCCACTGACACCAAGCTGGTATTAAATCCTTTGGAAGGAGGCAATTCTACGATGAAGTCCAATGACAGAACCTCCCATGGAGTTTGGGGTATTGGTAGACTGCATAGTAGACCGGATGGTCTCGTAGTGTCAATTTTGGACCTGGCACAGACATTGCATGAAGAGACGAATTTTTGTATAGATGTTTTCATGTCAGGCCACCAGAATTGCCGAGAAATCAAATTGAAAGTCTTTGTCATACCCATATGTCCTGCCATAGGCACATCATGCGATAATTCCAAGATCTTGGTGCGTAGGGTAGGTGGTATGTAAAGTTTGTCGTTGTAGTAGAGGAAGCCTTCTGCATCAGTATTTAGTTGTGGTGGGGGTGAATCCAAACTTATACCATGCAGAACCTCTTCCTTTAAGGAACGGACAACTCCAATAATGCGTTTGTGAGGTATTATAGGAACGGAAGGGATTTCAAAGTAGTTTTCTTCAGTTAGTCGTGATAGTGCATCCGCCTTTTTGTTCTTATCTGCAGGTGTGTAGGTCACTAGGAAGTTAAACCTTAGAAAGAATAGTGACCATCGTACCTGTCGATGCGAGAGAGTTTTGCTAGTCTGAAGATATTGGAGGTTTTTATGGTCCGTGTATATAATTATTGGTAGTTGGGTGCCTTCGAGTAAATGTCGCCAATTCTCCAGAGCCAATTTTATAGCAAGCAGTTCCTTTTCACCCACGGGGTAATTTATCTCGGGACTGCTCAGGGATTTAGAAAAAAAAGCGACTGGATGAAGTGGTGAAGTGTGGGTAGGTCGTTGGGAGAGTATTGCTCCTACTGCCATGTTTGACGCATCTACCTCCAGAATGTATTGGAGGGATGGGTCTGGATGGCGTAATATGGGAGCGGAAGTAAACCTTGTCTTTAACAAGTGGAAAGCCTTATTTGCTTCTTCTGACCATTTAAATGGTATTTTTATGCTAGTGAGCTGTGTGAGGGGTCTCACAATAGCAGAAAAGTTTTTTATGAACTTCCTGTAGAAATTTGCAAATCCCAGGAATCGCTGTAGCGCCTTGCGTGTAGTTGGTGTAGGCCAATCCTGAATGCAGGATATTTTACTCATGTCCATCTCGATTCCTGTTTTGGATATGATGTAGCCTAGAAAGAGTACCTCATCTTTATGGAACAAGCATTTCTTCAGCTTCACATAAAGATTATGTGCAAGCAATCTCGATAATACAAGTCTTACATGTCTTATGTGTTCAGACAGGGTCCGTGAATATATAAGTATATCGTCCAGATATACCACAACACAGACATCTAGTAAGTCTTTAAAAATATCGTTTATAAATCGTTGGAAAACTGCAGGGGCATTGCATAGGCCGAATGGCATCACAAGATATTCGAACAATCCGTATCTAGTTCTGAATGCAGTCTTCCACTCGTGTCCATCACGGATTCGAATGAGATTGTATGCTCCTTTCAGGTCTAATTTTGAAAAATAGGTAGCTCCACGCACCTGCTCAATGAGCTCAGGGATAAGCGGTAGAGGATAGCGATCTTTTATTGTGATAGCATTCAATTTCCTGTAGTCGATGATAGGTCTGAGACTTGAATCTTTATTGCGAACAAAAAAGAGTCCTGCTGCTGTGGAAGAAGTGGAAGGTCTAATAAAACCTTTTTCCAAGTTCTCATCCAAATAGGTTTTGAGATGGGCAAGTTCATCCTGTGAAAGAGGATAAACATGACCGAACGGCAATTTGCTATTTGGGAGTAGATCAATGCTACAATCATAGTCTCGATGAGGAGGTAATGCTTGAGCATTTTTCTCAAGAAAAACCTCAGAAAGATCCTGATAACATAGTGGTGCAATCTCATCTGTCACCACAGACAGAATCTTCCCGGAAAACGGGAGGTTACACGTTTCCTCGCAATAACAAGAAGGGAAGGTCAAGGACCGTTTCTTCCAATCTATGGTTGGTTGGTGTGTGTGCAACCAGGGAAGTCCCAACACAATGGGAAAGTGGGGTGATGGTATTAAATCGAAGGTAGAAGTCTCCCTATGAGACTCGTTAATAGTGACTAGAAGTGCTTGTGTCTGATCGGTGATCGGACCAGAGGATAACGGAACACCGGTAATAAGACTTACTGAGACAGGTTTGAGTTTAGAAATAATAGGAATTTTATTTAAAGCAGCAAAACATATATCCATATAATTTCCACAAGATCCTGTGTCAATCATGGCCTTAGTAGTAATTCTGTTCTGGTCCCACTGTAATGTCAAAAAAACAGAAATGTAGGGGTTAGTGAATGAAGTTGTCAATCCTCCTAGAGAGACATGTGAACACTCACCCTTCTTTTTGTTGACTAGGGGACAGACGTTTATCTTGTGATCCGGGGATGCACAGTACAAGCAGAGATTTTCATTTCGTCTTTTGGCTTTTTCCATAGTTGATAGCGGTGGGCGTATGGTTCCTACCTCCATAGGAACGGCCAGACTCCGAGAGGAAACGGATAATGGCATTCCCATCTTTTCAGCCTTTCTTTCTCGTAGTCTTCTATCTATGGTAATACTGAGTTGTATTAATGCATCCAGGGTTTTTGGCAGATCCGCTCGGGCGAGCTTGTCCTTAACGGCTTCTGATAGGCCAAGCCTAAATTGGGTTTTCAGAGATGCATCATTCCATTCTGAATCAAGGGTCCATCTCTTGAACTCTGCGACAAAGTCTTCTACAGGCCTCCTTCCTTGTTTCAAGGATCTTAACTGAAGATCAGCAGTACTGTGCCTATTGGGGTCATCATATAGGCTAGTGAGCTCTGCCAGGAACAAGGCATAGGAGTTGAGAAGCTGGTCGTTTTTCTCAAAAAGAGAATCTGCCCAGGCTCGAGGATCGCTTGATAGGTAAGAAATAATAGTACAAACCTTAATGTGATCAGTAAGGTAGGTACGAGGTTTTAGCAAAAAAAGTAACTCACATGCGTTTTTAAATTCGCGAAATTTTTTGCGATCGCCTGTAAATACCAAAGGGGGATTTATCTTGAGTTCAGGGGACTGAGCAGATGTAAGTTGTGTCAGTCTAATTACCTGCTGCGACAGAGCCTGATTGTCTTCTTTTAATTCAGCAAGTGCGTGTATTAACGCAGATACTTGCTGTTTTAATTGTGTCACCTGAGTGGTTATTTCTGCTGAATCCATTTTGGGTTCGTTCAATCTGTAACGCTCCTGCGTTTCTTATATGGTGTGGATTTTCAGCTGCAGAAATAGTTCCACGTCAGTAGCCATGTAAGAGATATGCTGAGATACCATTCCCAACCTCAATGACTCATCATGTGTGGAAGGTCTTATTTCAGCCAGTAAATACACACAATTAGCAAGCTGGTTCCTAGAATGACTTTATGTATGTGGTAACACAATGATGAAGGTTGAGGGATAGGTTGAGTGGAGGTGATAGGTGATAGACACTTGAAGGTGAGACAGTAGCAGATGGATGCAGGAAGGTTTAGCAATGTTGTATGATAGCAGATGATAGAATAGCAGGTGGACATACAAAAGAGATCAACCCAGTGCAGAAAAGTAGCAGTAGTCTCAAGAGCTAGCAATCTAGTTTATGCAGATGTAATAAACAGTCTTTACTATGCAGAGCTAGATAGTGTAAGCTTAGTATAAGTTTATAGAGAATTCCCCTGCAGGGTACTTAGCACTATTAGCGATACAGCCGAAGGGTGGTTCAGGAGAGGCGGATGATCCAGTAGCGGGATACAGGGATCAGCGCGGCGAGGTTCCGTCAGCGAAGTAAGCTTGCAAGCATGGAAGCTTCAAGCAAGGTTAGCATCCAGGTAAGGGTGTTTGAACGAACACATGTGAGTGAGAACCGACGCCTTAAATAGCCATCTAGTCCGGCGCTGAGTGATGACAGCTCCAGTCTTAAAGGTGTATGCGCACCTTTCCAAAAGTAAATGGTAGGGCGCATACACTTGTGGAAAGTGTAATTTAGGGTACCAAAGGTACCGGAACTTTACAGTATGGTGCTCAGGGAAATGAGACGAAGGAGGCTGTGGATGACTTCTTGCGAGATATCAGCCTTCCCGCCCTCTCGGCTTCCCACAGGGAGCTCTTGGAAGGGGACGTCACGATGGCAGAGGTCTTGCAGGTGATCAAGCAGGCGAAGCCCTCTAAGGCCCCTGGTCCGGATGGCTTCTCAGCCGCTTACTACAAAAAATTTAAAGCCCACTTGGCTCCGCAATTGCTTACCTTTTTTCAAGCGTTACGGGAGGGAACGCCCCTCGATGCGGACGCTAACAGAGCGAACATCTGTCTCATACCAAAGCCGGGCAAGGATCATACTGACGCAACTAATTATAGGCCCATCTCCCTATCAATGTTGATCTTAAGTTTCTAACGAAAATCTATGCTAACAGGTTTAATACCTTTTTGGCACAATATATTTATATTGATCAGGTGGGTTTTGTGCCCGGAAGGCAGGCGGCTAACCAGATCAGACGGGCGGTGGATTTGATCACGGCGCTACGATCCAATTGGGATGGGGGCCCTCCCCGCAAGGGCATGCTACTGTCATTGGACCTTCATAAGGCCTTTGACTCTTTATCCTGGACGTTTCTCTTTCAGGTCCTGTCACGGTGGAATTGCGGTCCGACTTTTCTTAATGTTTTGGGGGCATTGTACTCCAGTCCGTCGGCTAATATAGCCGGGCATGGTGGTGTTTCGGGTCCACTGAGGATAGCGAGAGGCACCAGGCAGGGCTGCCCTCTATCGCCTCATCTCTTTGTTGTTGCTATTGAGACGTTGGCGATAGCTATCAGATCTAATCCTAATATCCACGGGGTGGAAAGTTCTGGTCGACCTCATAAGTGTGCATTGTTTGCCGATGATTTATTGCTGTTTGTCACGGATGCCATCACCACCTTGCCCTACTTGTTTGAGCTGTTATCGCGATTTGAGGGGGTATCTGGCCTCAGGGTCAATCAACTCAAGTCGGAAGCTTTGAATATTAACCTGGAAGATGCGACGGTGGAAGCGTTGCGGGCTTCCTTTTCCTTTCAGTGGTGTCCGAGGGCGCTTCCATACTTGGGGGTTTGGCTGACTCCTGACGTCACCTCATTGTTCAGGGCGAATTACACGCCCCTATTTGACGCTCTGTCTCAAGACCTGAAACACTGGCAGACACATGACCTCTCCTGGATGGGCAGGATAACAGCCATTAAGATGACGATCCTTCGAAAGGTCCTATATTTTTTTAGGACTCTCCCAATCCCATTGCCAATGTCGTTTTTGCAACAGCTTCAGGCCCTGGTCTATACATTTATTTGGCATAAAGGGGGTAGCAGGCTGGCCCGCTCTACTATGTATAGATCCAAATGGAAGGGGGGGTTGGGAGTTCCCCACTTCATGCGTTACTACCGGGCGGCCCAGTTAACACAGATATACTAGATTTTCATTACCGTTGGTAGGCCACATTGGGTGGAGTTGGAGGAGCAGGCCTGTAGGCCCGTGCCTCTGGATCTTCTGCTGTGGTTGCCTGCCAGGGAAAGGAGGGCAGTGCTGTGCCCTGCTCTGTCCCATTCCTTGAAGCTTTGGGAGGTGGCCTGTAGGCTATACCCTCTTCGGTCCCCTCATGTGCCGGTGGCTCCCATCTTTCATAACCCCCACTTTCCCCCGGGGCTTCAGGCCTCTCAATTTCAATGGTGGATAGATAAGGGACTTTATCGAATAGGTCACTTTATAGATCACAGAGGGGTTCGACCTCCTACTTATTTCAGAGAGACACTGAAGATGCTCCCTGGGGAGTCCTATCGCCTCCTCCAGATTACCCATTTTCTTGGAACCCTTAAGGACGACCATACCGACATTAGGACTAGAACTCTGTACGAGAACAGGTGCATGGGGCGACCTGGGACGGGAGGAGGGATCTCGGAAATGTACCGGTTATTTGCCGATACGACTACTAGGCCTTCCTATTAGCTAGCCTGGGAGACTGACCTGGGGAAAACTATTCACGAGGAGGACTGGGACCGGTGGTCGACTATGGTGCACAGGGGGATACTCAACACTACTCTGGTGGAGGAAAACTATAAAGTGCTATCTCGGTGGTACTTGGTGCCAACGAGGTTGGCCAAATTATTTCCAGGTGCCTCCCCCCTGTGTTTTCGACACTGTGGGCAGCACGGGGATATGTACCATGTGTGGTGGAGTTGTCCGAAGGTTCGGCGGTTTTGGATTCGGGTGATTAACCTGATCCACTCGGCGACGGGCCAGCGGATCGATAGAGATGCCAAGATGGTGTTGTTCTCGGACTTGCCGGTTGAGATCCCTAGGAGTACCCGTTCCCTTATATTCTTTATTCTCCTGGCAGCAAAAATTACTGTGGCGCGGGCTTGGAAAACACCCGCACTGAATATAGTGCATGTGAAAACCAAAATGTCGTGGATTATGCTTAACGAGAAGTTGGCCAGTATCCGTTTGGATAGGCAGCGTAGATTTGACTGAGTGGGGAGCCCCTGGGTAGAGTATTTACAGGCTCCATAGTTGCGGCGGGTGGATTGGGGTCTGGTGCAGGGGGACATGGGACAGGTGGCTGTTTGCCTTTGTCTTCTATCTGTTTTTCTCTTGGTCTCCTTTCTTTTCTGGCTCTTTCCTTCTCTCTTCTGTTTTCCTAATTTCTTTTTTCTCTCTCTACCCATTGAGATGTGGGCTGTGCTTCTTTTCCTTTTCTTTTTGGTCTTCTGTTTTTCCGTTTATTAACTCTTTTGGGGGTCTGGCTGCTGGGGGGGGCGTTCTTGACTCAGGCTCCGGAACTCTGGTTTGGGTTTTCTGCTATGGGCCGAGGATGCTTTCTACTATTTGACCGTTGGTGGGAGCCGGTTGGTTTTTCCTTCTGGGGAGGGAGGCTGGGGGGGGCTTCACCCTTTCATGGACACAGTTTGTGCCCATTGGGGCGGGCTGGGGGGGGGAGCCCTCCGCTGGCTGATATCTTATTGGAGCTTGGTGAGTCCTCTGGACTCTTGATGTATCTCCTATTGAGGGGACTACAACTGTTGTGATTTAATGTATTTTGCTGTTTATTTTTATCACTGACTGCCTAGTTGCTAATACTGTTTGGAGTCGTGTTTTGTTATGTATTCTCCGGGTATGGAGTGCCTTTTCGCAGGCTACCCCCTTTCTCATGCCTATGTTTTCTACATTTTCTATTTTATGTTGTACTACTGCAATGTGTTGTTTAAAATCAATAAAAAACTATTGAATACTAAAATACACTCTTTGAAAAGTATACTGTTAAATAACACCCCACTTCAATATGTGGTATTGGGGGGCCACTGGTCTATCACACCAGTTCTACAAATAACTTGCCAGGGAGTTTGTCACTGTGTGTAGTGTTGCTGCAGAAACGCTCAGTCTCACCACCACACCTGTCACAATGCTGCACAGTGCACAATACTACTAATCCACTATAATATGCTTGCTACAAAGTATATTATACTGTGGATTAACCCTTACCCCCCACCCCCAAAAAAAATTTGCAGCCTAAATGACTTTTTTGGACATTAACAGAGCGATTTGTGTCGCTGCTGACGATCTCTAACTGCCCCTACAGCAACCACTGGATACCTGCCCCTATACTAAAGAGACTGTAATAGACCCTATAATGACATTGCAGCACTTTAAATGACTTTTGTGGACATTAACAGAGCGATGTGTGTGACTGCAGCCGATCTCTAACTGCCCCTAAAGCAACCACTGGATACCTCTCCCTAAACTCAAAAGATACTAGTAGACCTATACCGAAATACCAGCCCTGAAAAGGACTTTTGTGGATCTTCACAGCGCTATATGTGTCTAGCAAACTCACCCTGATGAGCACAGCAGACCTTTCCCTACACTGGCAAAAAGCGGAATGTGAAATGGCCACCAGGTCAGGTCTATTTATAGGGTAGGGGGACTGTCCATGTGCTGGAATGTTTCAATTGGCTGTCCCGTTCCACCTGACGGCTGTGTCATGGGTTAAAGTTCTCCCCAATGTAAACTAATATGGCCGCCGCGAACGACGCCATGTGTTCGCAAAGTTTTCGGGTAGCGAACAATCAAAATTTTCTGCAAACCGACCGCCTGGCGAACCGCAAGGCCATCTCTAACCCCCATAGCACGGGGCCAGGAGCAGCAAAGGGGGACCTGAGAAGCAGAGGATCTGGGCTGCTCTGTGCAAAACCAACTGCACAGAGGAGGTAAGTATAAGATGTTTGTTGTTTAAAAAAAAACATGAGACTTTACAATCACTTTCAATGCTCTGTTTTAATTGCTCAGATTTATGACAGCGTTATTTTGAAACATCTGTCTAATTTATTAGTAGAAAAAAGTGTAATAGATCAAGTTACCGCAGGTTAAATCTGTATTCGGTTCTTCCTTTAACAAGGTATTCATGTGTTTTAAAAGTGCCATGATTAAGGCTTTACCTCTATACTGTTTCTGTTACCATGGTACTAATCTGTGTGAGTAGGTGTGAAAGACTCAGCCGTCATTCAGCATCTCAGAAGATCACTCTTAAGTTAGCCATACACTTGTAAGATTTTACTTAGTCTTGATCTGTTAGATTGACACACTGTAACAGTAACTATTTAGAATGAGAACCTTCCCAAATATTCCAGCCGATGTAGAAAAAATCAGGTAGGCTCTCACACTGCATTGGTATTGTTTTATTTTTGCTTATTAAACAGATCTAAGGACATTTTCTTTTTAAATCAGCTAAATCCATTCCAAGTGCATGAAAAAAAAGCCACTTTAGATTCACTGTGACTGAGCGGCAGATGTAGGCTCAGCAACATGAATAAATGTTGATGGCTTGGTTCTGGGTTTGGGGCACGCATGTGCGATTTTGTCAGCAGTTCCCAGCCAATGATTTATGGCTAAGACCTCCCAGATAGCAAGGATAGTTTCCTACAAATTTGAGGCCTCTTTCACAGGGGCGTTCCGTATATTCGTATAACACCCCATACGTTTGCATGTCAATCCAATTTGCGTCCTTTCAGTTCTGTTCCATTTTTTGGAACGGAACAGAACCCTATTTTTCTTCCACAACATGGGATGTCAGCGGTGTCATCCGCTGACATCTGCAATCCCATAGACATACATTATGTCCGTATATCTTCCGCAAACGGATAGGATGATAAGCGGACATACGGACCGGATGGCACAAGTGTCATCCGTGTCCGTAAAAAAAAAAAGTGCCGGAGCGGATCGCAATACGGTCCACTCCGTGTGAAAGAGGCCTAAGTCTGTAAACTTGCTGCACTTTTGCACAAGTTCTAGTTGCCAATTTGTAGCAAAGTTTTGTGTCAAGTCTCTAGCAATGGCAAAGTTGCAGTAGTGAGTCTATAGCAAGAGCTCTAAAACAGCATGAAAATTCAGCCACAGTGACCCCTGTGGTGGGATGACTATTGCACAACATAACTGAACCCAAACTTGCAGCAGACTTGCAGAATGTTGCGAATGTTGCAATTGTGCAACAAACATTTGAAGCCTAGAAAGTCTAGCAATAGCTTAGCAGGTCATGTTCAAACTTGCAGCATGATTGCTTGCTATCTTTGCTGTTGATCAATCATGTTGTACACAGGACCCTGTACACAGAGCATTGATCTGGCTGTTTCTTCTCCCTGCTTTGCAAAAACACAACAAGGTCTGCTAGTAAAAGCAGCATATATTACACTTGTTAGGCACACAGTTAACCCCTTGATGTCAACCCCTTCCCAGCCAGTGTCATTGGAACAGTGGCAGTGAACAGTATTATCACTGATCACTGTAATAGCAGGGAATCCTCAAACTACGGCCCTCCAGCTGTTGTGGAACACACATAACATGAGGCATTGTAAAACTCTGACATTCACAGACATGACTAGGCATGATGGGAATTGTGGTTTCTGAACAACTGGAGGGCCATAGTTTAAAGACCCCTAGTATTAGTGTCACTATCTGTATCATTGTTGGTCAGTGAGTGTTAGTTCGTGTACCACCCAGTGAGGGTCTGTTAGCACCAGATTGGCTGCCACACTATCACAGTCGCTGATCACCGCCAATAGTATAGCGTCATATCTGCGTAAATTCCAGTATATATAACATAGTTTGTAAACACTATAACTTTTACACAAACCAATTATTATACACTTACCAAAGATATGTAACCAAATACATTCTGGCCTACATTTATGAAGAAATAAGATTTTTCACATTTTTGTTATTGGAAAAGTTTTATAAAAAAGAGCAGAAAATATTGTTGTATTTTTAAAAAAAAATGTTTTCATAAAAAACCAAGTGGTGATTAAATACCACCAAAATAAAGCTCTATTTGCTTGAAAAAAAGTATATAAAGTTTCTTTTTTGTACAGTGTTGCATAACCGTGCAATTGCTAGTTAAAGTATCGCAGTTCCAAATATCAAAAAATGCTCTTGTCATGAAAGGGGTACCAACCGTTTGTGCATATTTAACGCAGTATATTTCAGTGTGTTTTTGCACGTTTACTGCAGTATAATGCAGTGCATTAGTCACGTTTAACGCAGTATATTTCAGTGCGTTGATGCATGTATGTTGCAGTGTGTTAGCGTACCACTGTATGTTGCATTGCGTTAATGTACCACTGAATGTTGCAGTGTGTTAGTGCACATTTAACACAGTACATTTCAGTGCATTATTGCATGTTTACCGCCGTATTTTGCAGTGCATTCATACACGTTTAACACAGTATATTTCATTGCATTAGTGCTTGTTTATCACAGTATATTTCAGTGCATTGGTACATGTTTATCGCAGTATATTGCAGTGCGTTAGTGCATGGTTAACACAGTACATTTCAGTGCGTTATTGCACGTGTACCGCAGTATATTGCAGTGCATTCGTGCACATTTAACGCAGTATATTTCAGCGCATTAGTGCTCATTTACCGCAGTATATTTCAGTGCGTTGTTGCACATTTAACGCAGTATATTGCAGTGCGTTAGTGCACATTTACTGCAGTGTATTGTAGTGTGTTGGTGCACGTTTAACAAAGAATATTAAATTGTGTTATTGCAAGTTTACTGCAGTTTATTGCAGTGCACTAGTTTAACACAGTACATTTCAGTGCATTGGTACACGTTTACCACAGTATATTGCAGTATGTGGACGTTTAAGGCAGTATATTTTAGTGCATTGTTGCATGTTTACTGCAGTATATTGCAGTGCCTTAGTGCACATTCAACACAGTATATTTTAATGTGTTAGTGCAAGTTTAGTGCAGTTTTACTGCAGTATATTGTAGAGTGTCAGTGGAGTGTGTCTGTGTAGTGAGTACTCAAGATAAAGTGCACCAAACACCACTTTCTATTGATTAAAGTGCATCACCCTACACATTTCCCCATCTTGATTGCATTTTGTTAATAAGCCCCCCCATCATGTCTGGTAGGCCAACAAGGAAAGGCAGACATTCACATGGCACTGTGGGCTAACAGCATCTCTAACCACAGGCAAAGGTAGACATGGTCCATCCTCAGGCAGGGCATAATGTCCTCTGTTTAGTGATGTTGCTCATGCTATCCAGCCACAGCATGTAGAGGAGGTGTTGGACTGGCTTACTAAACCATCTTCCTCATCCTCCATCACTCAAGCCTCCTTATCCACAGCATAGCCTCAGCACCAGGCATGGAGTCAGCTGAGTTATTTGAACACAGCATCAGTCACAGCTATTACTTGATTCAGAACTTGGTCCTGAGTTTGAGGAAGGTAGGAACATGAGCCTACAGAGAGGGGAGATCACTGGTAAACAACAAATTGCCAGTAATGTTCCCTCAGCTGCAGCATATTGCCATGTTGGCTCCAGTAATGATGAGGATGGAGGGGATGATGATGATCTCTGAGAAGAAGCAGCCATCATGGAAGAGTATAGAGAAGCCACCCTATTCCACCAGATTGTGGAGCTGTTATCACCTAGGCCCACTTCCCACAGCTCAGCTGTCTAGGCTGTTTTTTTAGCATGTGCAGTCGATTGCACTGTTGCAAATTGCAAACTTTGCCTCAAGCAGATCAAGCCTGGCAAAAACACCTGCCATTTGGGTACCACATGCTTGACAAGGCATTTAACCTACAACTAGGGATGATCAAACTTTTGAAAAGTTCGGTTCGGCCAGAACATCCGAACTTCCCGAAAGTTCGGCCCGGATTTCAGAACCCCATTGAAATCAATGGGACCCGAACTTCGGTAATCAAAAAACACCATTTTTAAGCCCTAAAACCCAATAAATGCCCCTAAAAAGTGCCTAGGGTTCTGGGTCATGCCCCATTAACTATTAATCACACAAAAGAAAGTTATTAAAAATTGTAATTTTTGATAAAAAAGCAAATTATTGAAAAATTAAAAAAAAAAAAAAAAGAGATTTTTTGATTTTTACTTTGGATTTCGTATCTGGGGGGTCTAAAAAGTGTACATGTGAAGTTTCAGCTCTGTAGCATGTCCAGAACCATAAAAAAAAAAAAGATTGTTTGTATTAGAAAACTTTCAGCACAGGAGGTTGGCTTCGCTGCTGTAACACCTTGCCGGTTTAATAGCAGGCATTTTTTTGGGTTCTTTGCAGTCAGGAAAAACATCTGAACTTGTGTATAGTGGTACTTTGCACAAGTTCTGATGTTTTGCCTGCCTCCAAAACCCCCCAAAAAATGCCAGCAAAAACACACCTGGGCATTTTTTTTTGACGCTAGCGTTTTTTTGGCATTTTTTGGGGTTCTTTTGAGACAGGCAAAACATCTGAACTTGTGTATAGTGGTGTATATACACACATACATATATTTATATACACACCTAGACAAATATAGGTGTGATAGTAGCAGAAATATATGCTTGCGCTAATGAAATCATTTACAGTAATATATTTCTGCTACTATCACACCTATATATGGCTAGGTGTCTATATACATATAATTATGTGTGTATATATACCACTATACACAAGTTCAGATGTTTTTCCTGCCTCAAAAGAACCCCAAAAAATGCCAAAAAAACGCTAGCGTCAAAAAAAAATGCCCAGGTGTGTTTTTGCTGGCATTTTTTGGGAGTTTTTGGAGGCAGGCAAAACATCAGAACTTGTGCACAGTACCACTATACACAATTTCAGATGTTTTTCCTGACTGCAAAGAACCCAAAAAAATGCCTGCTTTGAAACCGGCAAGGTGTGAAAACCGAGGAGAGAAGCTAACCCCCTGAGCTGAAAGTTTTCTAATACAAACAATCCTTTTTTTTTCTGGTTCTGGACATGCTACAGAGCTGAAACTTCACAGGTACACCTTTTAGACCCCCCAGACACAAAATCACACAAAAAAATTCTTAAAAATTGTAATTTTTGATAAAAAAAAAAGCCAATTATTGAAAAAATTAAAAAAAAAAGAGATTTTTTGATTTTTACTTTGGATTTCAGATCTGGGGGGTCTAAAAGGTGTACATGTGAAGTTTCAGCTCTGTAGCATGTCCAGAACCATAAAAAAAAAAAAAAAGATTGTTTGTATTAGAAAACTTTCAGCACAGGAGTATGGCTTCGCTGCTGTAACACCTTGCCGGTTTAATAGAAGGCATTTTCTTGGGTTCTTTGCAGTCAGGAAAAACATCTGAACTTGTGTATAGTGGTACTGTGCACAAGTTCTGATGTTTTGCCTGCCTCCAAAAACCCCCAAAAAATGCCAGCAAAAAAACACCTGGGCATTTTTTTTTTGACGCTAGCGTTTTTTTTTGGCATTTTTTTGGGTTCTTTTGAGGCAGGCAAAACATCTGAACTTGTGTATAGTGGTATATATACACACATACTTATATGTATATAGACACCTAGCCATATATAGGTGTGATAGTAGCAGAAATATATTGCTGTAAATGATTTCATTAGCGCAAGCATATATTTCTGGTGGAGGTTCCCCATCCGATGAGGACTGTGCGGAAGCTGGGAACAGCGTGGCAAGGGCCGACATACAAGCAGAGGAGATACGCTCCCTACATTTAAGCTCTGGTCCTTCCCAAGTTTGATATGAGACATGGAGTGACTACCCTCACTACTATGTCACTATACATTGCCTTTTTTGAGCTTCCCAAAACGCACAGTCCTCCTCGTTAAAGAATTCTCTATGGAAATTGAGATATGTGCCTGATTACTATATGTACAGACAAAAGAAATGATATGCTCCAGATGAAGCTTTTTGTCTAAGAAAGCGAAACATGTCGAGCAAAGGTCATATATTACATGGTGAATGTTAACTTATATTTTCAGTCGACCCCGCTGACCGGCACCATACTGCTTGGGTGTCCGTCGGCGGTTCTTCTGATATCAAGCAATACGTTTCCAAGGATTATATGACTACCAATGATCTTGTACTTTGAACTGTATGTAAATCGACTTTTATAAGTTCTATGCACTGAGATATTGTACAACATAGACCATTGTTGTGTGGTCTCACTGTGTCCTTAATACACAATTATCTGCCTGTATTTTTCTATGATTTTAAAATATTTAGTTTTGTGTTGAATAAAAGAAATCTTTTTAAAAAAACTCTTGTGCCCGAAATCCCTGTTTCCCAATCCTTCCAAATGTAATTAGTTAATTGAGGATAGGGGCACACCCTAAATTGGATACGTCATGGCCAAGATGGCTGCTATCTGTGGACACATGACTTGTAAAATAATTCTGAACTTGTGTATAGTGGTACTGTGCACAAGTTCTGATGTTTTGCCTGCCTCCAAAAACCCCCAAAAAATGCCAGCAAAAACACACCTGGGCATTTTTTTTTTGACGCTAGCGTTTTTTAGGCATTTTTTTGGGTTCTTTTGAGGCAGGCAAAACATCTGAACTTGTGTATAGTGGTATATATACACACATACTTATATGTATATAGACACCTAGCCATATATAGGTGTGATAGTAGCAGAAATATATTACTGTAAATGATTTCATTAGCGCAAGCATATATTTCTGCTACTATCACACCTATATTTGTCTAGGTGTGTATATAAATATATGTATGTGTGTATATACACCACTATACACAAGTTCAGATGTTTTGCCTGCCTCAAAAGAACCCCAAAAAATGCCAGCAAAAACACACCTGGGCATTTTTTTTTTTGACGCTAGCGTTTTTTTGGCATTTTTTGGGGTTCTTTTGAGGCAGGCAAAACATCTGAACTTGTGTATAGTGGTATATATACACACATAATTATATGTATATAGACACCTAGCTATATATAGGTGTGATAGTAGCAGAAATATATTACTGTAAATGATTTCATTAGCGCAAGCATATATTTCTGCTACTATCACACCTATATATGTCTAGGGGTATATATACAGACATATATGTGTATATATACCCCCTATACACATGTTCAGATGTCATGTCTGACATCAAACATGTCCTCAAAAAAGCAATGGCAGTGGCAGCCCCTGCAGCATGAAAAATGCTTGGCTGGTGAGAAGCCATATTCCTGTCCCGAAGCAACTCAGAGAAATGATCATTTCTCTATAGCGGTCACCCTGCTATGGAAGGGTTTTGTCACCCTTCCATAGCAGTCACTGTCAGTTAACCCTACACTACACTACGGTCCCCTTACACTTAACACTTTCCCTACAGAAACTACATTTTTGAAGCTAACTTAAGTGTAAAGGAGCACTCTAACTACACTAGATATCCCTTTCCTCACACTAATAAATGCTAAATGACACTTTTAAAGTAAAATTAACAGAACTGCTTCCACTCTCTTCCGTGTCCAGTATAACAATGCTAGGAATATGGCGGGGGCGATCTTATATACTGGGGGGCGTATTCACTAATGATTGGTCTAGGGACCCCCTAGTCACTCCAATCACATTCCTAGCATTCTCCTGCCCCCTCAATTGGCTTTTGCTAATGGTTCTGGTCCAATCACTGGCATTTAAAGCCCATTTCCTGAAGCATTGCATTTTGGTTGGTTCTGGTTGCCGAATTCCGAACTTTTTGGGCAAAAAGTTCTAAATTCGGCCGAACCTCGAACACCCAATGTTCGGGCCGAACCGATGGTGGACCCGAACCGTTCGATCATCCCTACCTACAACGACGCAGCCTGATTAATCTACCACCACTCAGCAATCTGCTACCCCCGCTATACCTCATGACCTCTCAGCAGTCTCCACTGACAGGGATGATGGTATAGCGAAGTATTTTACAGGTTCTTGCACCACGTCTGCCAGTACCACACCACCTGCTGTAAACTATACCTGGCAAATTTCTCTGCCCCACCTGCTGATGCGGAAAAAAAATACACTCACTGCCATGCACATGCCCAGCGTCTAAATGTAGGCTTGTTAACACTGCTGGCTTTACAACTCCTGCCTTTCCATCTGGTGGATTCTGCCCCCTTCTGTGGATTTTCAGAATGTGCTGTAACACAATGGCAGGATCCCAGTCACTATTTCTTTGCACGTAAGGCCATTCCAGCTCTGTACCATCAAGTGGAAGGCAATGTTGTGAGAAAGGGATGTATTCCAGAGATAAGACTATAATCCTTCCACTTTATAAAACTCTGGTCCGACCACATCTGGAGTATTCTGTCCAGTTCTGGTCGCCAGTCCTCAGGAGGGATGTGTTGGAGCTGGAGAGAGTCCAGAGAAGAGCAACTAAACTGATTAGGGGATTGGAGGACCTTAATTATGAAGAGCGTCTGCAATCTCTTGATTTATTCTCCCTGGAGAAGAGACGCCTGAGGGGGGACATGATAGCAATTTATAAATATCTCAATGGGGATCTCGGCATAGAAAAACAGCTATTCAGTCGAAGGGATTGCATGAGGACTCAAGGGCATACAATGCGATTAGAGGAGAAGCGTTTTAACCTCAGGCAACATGGGGGGGTCTTTACTGTTAGGGCTACAAGATTGTGGAATTCTCTACCACAAGAGGTGGTTTCTGCGGGACGTATGGTGGCTTTTAAAAGACTCTTAGACGTACATCTCAAGGATCAGAACATTCAGGGCTATGTGAGATGATTACAGCCACACACACCTACACAGGTAGAAATTGATGGACTATTGTCTTTATTCATACTCACCTACTATGTAACTATGTAACTATGAATCGCTTCTGGGTAACGGGTGGCATAGTCCATTATTACCAAGATGTGCTGGTGCCCTCTAGTGGAATTCAGTAAGGGGCCAACCAAGTCCATGGCGATCCTCTCAAAATGGACCTCGACAATGGGCAGGGGTACCAACGGACTGCAGAAATGTGGCGTGGGTGCAGTAATCTGACACACTGGACAGGAAGAGCAGTACAATTCCACTTCCTTAGTGATCCCAGGCCAATAAAACCTCTGGGTGATTCTCTCCCGGGTTTTTTCTGCTCCCAAATGTCCCCCAAGAATGTGCCCATGGGCCAGTTACAAAACCATCTTGCGGTACGGTTTAGGCACTACCAGTTGCTCAAGGGTGTCCTCTATCCTCTGTGACACTCGATATAACAGGTCCCTTTCAATAATGAAGTAAGGGAGGGCAATCCTCTCGCCAGGGTTAACTAACTCCCCATCTATCTTCACTACATTCTCCCGGGCTCTTAGCAATGTGGGGTCCCTCAATTGCTCAGTGATAAAATTTTCTCTGTGCACCCCGAGGTCATCCAACCCTAACGGCCGCTGTTCCTCTTCTGAGGTAGCAGGCTCCTCCCTAGGGACTGGTGTTTCCCCTGCTAAGACTGAGAACGGAAACTCAGGAGAATCCTCACAGTTAGAGGATTCTGGAGTAGATGTTTCAGGCTCAGAAGAACAACCTATTGAGGGGAATCTGGGCAATCCCAGAGTTCCCAGAACTTTGGGAAATCCCTTCCCATAATGGCGTCATGTGGCAGTTTGGGAACTAAACCCACTTGGTGACACAAGTTACCGAGGGAGGTTTCAAAGGAAACCGTAGTCACCGGATATTCTCGAGTGTCCCCATGTACACAAACTACAGCCATTTTCCTAGGATGTAAGGTTTCTCCCACCACTAGATCACTTTTCACTAAGGTGACCAGGCAACCTGAATCCAACAATACCACATCTTTACCATCTAAACACATTCTAAATAAAGGTTTCTCATTCCCCTTTACTGCAGTGCATGTGGTTGCAAAAAGGGACTGTCGTCTCTCTGTCAGAAAGTCACACTGCATGGGTTCATCATCTGCTGGGCAAACCGCAGCTACATGTCCCTCTTCCCGGCAATGATAAAA